>NC_091433.1:8059130-8385616 GCF_964237555.1 Oryctolagus cuniculus | reverse complement strand
GATTCCAAATTTTGGCCACTGTGAACACATGGTGGTGCAGGTATCTTTTGATACAATGTGTTTATGTCTTTTGGGTACCCAGAAGTGGGATTGCTGGATCATACGGCAGGTTTATTTCCAGTTTTCTAAGAAATCTTCAGACTGTTTTCCACTGTGGTTGTGCTAATTTACATTCCCAGCAGCAGTATGTGAGAGTCCCCCCTTTTTCACATCCTCACCAGCATTTGTCACTCTTTGACTTTTGGATTTTTGCAATTGTGACAGGAATGAGGTGATATCTCATTGCACTTTTGATTTGCATTCCCTGGATAGCTAGTGATGTGAAACATTTTTTCATATATTTGTTGGCCATTTGTAGTTCTTTTGAGAACTATTCAGATCCTTTCCCTATTTCTTAACAGGATTGGGTTTTGTTGTTGTTGTTACTGAGGTTTCTTGAATGGATGTAGTCTGGATATTAATCCTTTGTACGATAAGTAACCTGAAAATATTTTCTTCCATCTGTCAGATGTCTTTTCACGGGGCTGGGGTTGTGGCATAGCAGGTTAAACCACCGCCTGCAACGTGGGCATCCCATTTGGGTGAGGTTCAAGTCCTGGCTGCTCCACTTCTGATCCAACTTCCTGCTAATGTGCCTGGGAAAGCATTGGATTGCCACCCACATGGGAGACCTAGAAGAAGCTCTTGGCTCCTTGCTTCGGACCTGCCCAGCTCTAGGTGTTGTGGCCATCTGGGGAATGAACCAGCAAAATAAATAAATAGATATTCAAGAAAAGATGTCTCTTCACTCTGTTGATTATTTCCTTTGCTGTTCAGAGTCTTCTAAGTTTGATATAACCCCATTTATCTATTTTTGCTTTTATTGCTGGTATTTTTAGGGTTGTATCCAAGAAGTTATCACCTTCTTGAATGTCTTGAAGTGTTTCCTTTATGTTTTCTTCTAGCAGTTTTATAGTTTCAGGTCTCACATTTGGGACCTTGATCTATCTTGAGTTGATTTTTGTATGTGGTGACAGGTGGGGGTCTAATTTCATTTTTCGGCATATGTGCATCCAGTTTTTTCCAGCACCATTTACTGAAAAGACTATCCCTTCTTCAATGTATATTATCACTTTTGTCAAAAGTCACTTAGCTTTATGTATGTGGATTTCTGGGCTCTGTTCTGAGATTAGTTTCTATTCTCCATTCACATTGATCTGTGTGCCAGTTTTTATGCCAGTACATGCTGTTTTAGCCACTACAGCTTTGAAGTATGCTTTGAAATCAAGTATTGTGTTGCCTTCACCATGATTTTTTTTTTCCTTCAGGATTACTTTGGCTGTTCTGGGTCTTTTGTGGTTCCATGTGAGTTTTAGGATTTGTTCTCTAATTCTGTAGAATGTCACTGGCATTTTAATAGGAATTGCATTGAAGTTGTAGATCGCTTTAAGTAATATAGACTCTCAAATGATATTAATTTTTCAAATACATGAACAAGGAATATCTTTCTACTTTTTGTGTACTTGATGAATTCTTTCAGTAGTGTTTTGTAATTTTCATTGTAGAGATATTTCACGTCTTTGATTAAATTTATTCTTAAAGATTTGATTTTTGTAGCTATTGTGGAAAACTTACCTTTTAATTCCATTTTCTCAAACTTTTTGAAGTATCTTTTTTTTTTAATCTACTGAGATCCTTTTGGTTGCAAGTAACAAAATATCCAACTTAACGTGCCTTGAACGATTTAAGAATATTAATCACATCTGACCAGACTCTTGGGGCAAGGTGAATTCAAAGTTGTTTAATTAAGTTGCTCCAAGATGCCGCAAAGTTCCCAGATTATTTCCCTTCTCCCCTATTACTATAAGTTACATGGGCTCTGTCGCAGTCCCACAATGGCTCCAATAACTCCAGGCATCACATCTTTGTATCATAATAGTCAAAGGTCACGGAGAGTAAAGAGGGCTGATTGTATTCTCTTGTCTCTTTTAAAGAAAGAGGAAAGGTCCTCCCATTTGTAAGCATCACCTTGATAAGCTCTTTTTTTTTTTTTTTTTTGACAGGCAGAGTGGACAGTGAGAGAGAGAGAGAGACAGAGAGAAAGGTCTTCCTTTGCCGTTGGTTCACCCTCCAATGGCCACCGCGGCCGGCGCACCGGTGCACCGCGCTGATCTGAAGCCAGGAGCCAGGTGCTTCTTCTGGTCTCCCATGGGGTGCAGGGCCCAAGCACTTGGGCCATCCTCTACTGCACTCCCGGGCCACAGCAGAGAGCTGGCCTGGAAGAGGGGCAACCGGGACAGAATTCGGCGCCCCGACCAGGACTAGAACCCTGTGTGCCGGCACCACAAGGCTGAGGATTAGCCTAGTGAGCCGTGGCGCCAGCCTTGATAAGCTCTTTATGTTGTATACAACCTAGGAAAATGAATGGTAATCCACCACTGCCCTGGAATCAATGTCCCCACCCATGCTTGTCCACATAAACTCCCGTTCCAGCTCAGCTCAGCCCAACCCAGCCCCGTTCATGTGGATCCCGGCAAGCTGCGCTCGCTGCTGCTCTGCCTGTGGAGGAGCAGGAGGGGGCCTCTGGCCTGGAGTGGGGGCTGCAGTAATCCCAGCTTACTGCCTGCATGAACACTGTGGCCATGAACTGCAAAGTCAAGCAGCTGTGGACGTGGATCTTGGTTCTCAAGCTCAATGCTGCATGGTTGGCAAGTTAATGAGTCACATCTCATATGCATGTAAGCCCTGTAATTTAGCTCCAAGCACTTGGTAACACCGAGTCAAAGGGAGTGAGACTGCTATAAATAAGGTGGGTGACTTTGCCTGCCAGTCTCTTTAGTGAACACACACCCTGGAGTGAGAGGTGGAGATGCTTGTTCTGCCCAGCTCTCGTTCCTTGAGCATCTTGTGAATGAGGTGTGATTCGGGTGTTTTGGACTATAGGCCCCTTTTGACCTTGCTTGCTAACTTCACTATCCAAACTTGGTGTAAGAGGAGACTTCATTCTCCCTGGCAATTTGTGGGTGATATTATGCCATTCTCCCACTGCCTCCACCCTCCCACCCCCACCCCCACCCCCACCCCGACCCTGCCTCAGTGTTAGAGTTTGTAAAGGAAGATCTTGTTCTTCAATCTTTCGGTTCCCTTGTTAACTTTCTCTCCCAAAACTAGCACACAGCCCTACACTTAATAAACATTGTAATTAACACTTGGTGCCAATAGTGTATCTGCGCGTCCACCTCACCCTTAAATGGAAGCAGAGACAGGAACAGTTACTTAGCTTAGGGGTGAATCCTGAATTAAGTAATTTGGGATTACTGAATTTAAGAATGGAATAGAAAAGACAGAAGGAGACAGAGTTTTGGTGATATTCAAATCCCTGTGTTCCTACGGGTCCTGGAGTCCAAATACATATCTATCCTTGAGTTCTGTGAGTCCTAGCAGCTGTCTGAGAAACTCATGGGCTTGCCTAAGCTAGATCAAGGTGGGTTTCAGTCCCTGTAATTCAATTAGACCTGAACCACACAATAATTTGGTTTAGAAAGTGGCCCCATATCTCTTGGATCAAGGGTTCAAGATAGGCAGAGAGTCTCACAAAATGAATCCTGTTGAGTGGTACCATGGTGGCTGCAAAGCTGCAGCAGTTAAGTTGGTTGCTATAATGCTGGGCCACCAGTGCTTGGGCTGCACCTGAAAGATGCATATGCGTACACTATTGTACATCCCTCAGACCTAGCAGTTAGGATGCACCTGTTATATGTGCACAGTTAGAACCACAGACTCAGATGGAATGTAAACTATTAGTGTTGCTTTACTGAGAAGACTTGTATGTCAAGGCTAAAACACCAAACAAGTGTGCTTTTGGGAAATGCCTCAACTTCAATGCTTTGCTTCATTACAAAACTTGGGGCACAGTGTTCACATTCTACTGCTTCTGGAAAATATTTTGGGAGTCATTGTGGGTCTCAGTGTTAGAAGAACTATATTCTAGATTGCTTTGTGATTATGGACAATTGGCTGCGTCTTTCCAGGGCCCCACTGCCTGGTTTGTAAAATGAAGACCTACAGTCAGGAAAAGAACATGTTTTGTCTTACCATTTGCTCCTACTCTGACCCACTAGCTCCACTTCTACCTTCCTGGCCAAATCACCACATAATGTTCAGCACAAAGCTCAGGAGTAAAAGAAAGACCTTTATTTTTCTACAGTGAACTTAAACTTTGTCTCAAGCTCCTCTTACACCTGAGTGGTCTGTCTCCTCCTTCTCCAAGGCCATGAACACATTCTGGAAGCTTTGTAAGGAGGTTGATACATCTGATCTTTACTGTCCTACATCCTCACCAGCATCCACAGTGACAGCCCATAATACCCTGTCTTGTCTTCAGTCACTGGTCTCACTGGGTTGCCATGCAGATGTTTCATTGTCATGTGCAGTTCTGCCTTCTACACTTGGACCACTTTTGTGTGCATGAGTGTCATTATGATGCTAACAAGGCAGAGTATGACACAAGGAAATCAATGGGTTGTCTCAGCCCTGATTTCTGAAACATCCCCACAACACCTTATCTATTTTGAAACTTGCTGCAAATCTGGGAGTGATTCAGGCGAAGAAGGATAGATTTCTCCTTCTTTCAGATCCAACAAGGTGACCCTAGCATTATTTGTCTACTTGGGACCCGTCCCAGAGAAAAAACTCAAAGTTTGTACTTTGGAGACATCCCAGATCTGTGCACTCCTCCCTTTCCTCCTGATTCACCGTAATTCCCTGAATTGGGGAACTTTTATCATGCAAGCATGCATGAGTGTATGATTTTTCTCGGTCCTTTTTACTTTCCCCTGAATCTGGTCTCTGAATCCTATTGCTTCCTCTCGATCCTATTGCTTCCTTTAAGATCTAGGATCTTAAAACTAAAAGCCTAGAAAGATACTTTCTTTTTCTTTGTCATTTGTTTCACATAACTCTCTGAAGTAATGAGCACAGGCTGGTGTTACAGTTGGTGGAATGTAAAGAAGGAAGACAAATGTGTGAAAAGGAATACCAGACCAAAGACCCAGTTAATATTTCAAAACATTATTCCATAACACAACAGAATGATATGTGATCTGCCTCTGATGGAAGTATTAGTCACCTTTCTCAACTGCAAACATCGGAATTCACTCTAAGTGGTTTAAACAGAAAAGGCATTAATTAGTGCCTTGGAAGAGCCAGACAGCCATGCTCAGGGATGATGCAAGTCACGCTCTTAGAGGTTTGCAGATGCAATCTCGTTGTGTCCTGGCCCAGATTCCACTGCTGCCACCAATCATGACTGTGGGCAGTATTGCTAAGATTTTTACCGCGCTGCTGGAAATATCTCTGCCACATGCTGCTGTTCTCCCCACGAAATTCACTCTGCTTGGCACCCCCTTCCTCACATTGTTCCCTTCTCTGGAGAGAAGGGACATTTTTGACCAACAGAACTGAGGTTACATGCTCATCTCCTACTGCAAGTAAGCCTGGGAAGGTAGGCTCTCTATCTTTGAGCTCATAATGTAGGAGATTTCCAGAAAGTAACAAGAGTCTCAAAGATGATGAGCGACCTTCATAACAGATGTCACGATGCTCTTTGCATCCAGACTCAAGGATTTGATCCGCTCTGGGAATGTTCCTCTACATTTTCTGCTTTCCTCTCCAGTGTATCAGTCTTTTGGTCTTACACCGCAGGATCCACTCTCCTCCTCCCCATCCTCCTTCTCTTACTTGTTTTTCTACTTTTTTTTTTTTTAAGATTTATTCATTTATTTATTTGAGAGGCAGAGTTACAGACAGAGAGAGGGAGAGACAGAGAGGTCTTCCATGCACTGGTTCACTCCCCAGATAGCCGCAACAGTCAAAGCTGGGACGATCTGAAGTCAGGAGTTTCTTCTGAGTCTCCCACCTGGGTGCAGGGGCCCAAGAATTTGGGCCATCTTCTGCTGCTTTCCCAGGAGCATTAGCAGAGCTGGGTTGGAAGAGGAGCAGCCAGGACATGATTCAGTGCCCATGTGGGATGCCAGCACGGCAGGCACAGGCTTAGCCGCCTATGCCACAGCACTGGCTCCTCTACTTAAAGGTATAGAGAGAGGGAGACAAAAACAGCCACAGAGATATCTTCCTTCCAGTGGTTCACTCCCTAAATGCCCACAGCAGCCAGGGCTGGGCCATACCAAAGTCAAGAGCCTGGAACTCAATCCAGGTTTCCAAAGTGGGTGGCAAGGACCTAGCTAGTTGAGGCATTGCCCACTACCTTCCAGGGTATGCATTAGTGGGAGGCTGGATTGGAAGTGGAGCTGGGACTTTAACCCATGCACTCCAACATGGGATGTGGACACACTAACAACATCTTAACCTCAGCACCAAATGGCCACCCACGTCCACCTCTCACTGCTCTCTGATTAGATCTGTAGCCCTTTGGCAAGTTAGTATAGTCAGTGAATTGACTCTAAAGCAAAAGATAACTTGTGAAAAGCTTGGAACACCTGATAACTCTGCAGGCAAAATGTGCTCAATGCCTGAACCGCTTCTGTAAAGACAGACAGTATTATCTGTTCATTGTTCCTTCCTTGTGCTGGTACTTTTATGATAGTAACTACTGATTAAACATGGCTTACTTCTTTTTTTAGGCACTTAGAATAATTACAAAGGTATTAAGTAATATTATACCAAGTTTGCACATGACAGAATTCAGAAAAAACATTTGTAAATGACTATATCCAAATGCAAACCCAAGGCTGCTAAGTTCTAAAGTCAAGATTGATACAGATGTATGTATGTAATAAAATATGCGCATACACATGTGGTCCTTTTATGTAATTCTCAAAAGTCAATGAAGTAGCTTCATTACCCCCATTTTACAGATGTAGAGACTGAAGCTGCACTTTCATTACTACCCTTGCTTACCCAGAAGAAGGGCTGGGTATTCAAATACAGCTCTGCCTCATCCTCAGCCGTCTTGATTATTTTCAGGATTAGGCGAGACTTCAGGCGAAATGTCAAATGGAACATGTGCTGACCTCAGGGCTGGCTGGCACCTCGTCACCTGCCCTGTGGTGAGGACAGAGACTTTGCTGTGAGTTGGCCACAGCTCTCTGGACGCCAGCCGAGAGCCTGCACTCACTCCAGGCACAGCCTTCACGAAGTCCAGAGGAAGGGCTGTGAAGAGAAAGGTGAAGAGGAAGTGAGGGCGGGAAACAAAGGCACCATCTGTGCCACTGGAAGGTGGGAAACAGATTTCTAGCAGAGCATGATTCCTGAATAAATTAACAGCAAAATGAGAATTATTGCCACTGGAAAAAGTTATCATTAATTCAGTACAATTTTAGCACACATTTAAAATTAACTAATTTTAAAGATTTATTTATTTTAAAGATTATTTATTTGAAAGTCAGAATTACACAGAGAGAGGAGAGGCAGAGAGAGAGAGAGAGAGAGAGAGGTCTTCCATCCGCTGGTTCACTCTCCAATTGGCCGAAACAGCCAGAGCTGCGCTTATCCGAAGCCAGGAGCCAGGAGCCTCTTCTGGGTCTCCCATCCGAGTGCAGGGGCCCAAGGAGTTGGGCCATCTTCTATTGCTTTCCCAGGCCACAGCAGAGAGCTGGATTGGAAGTGGAGCAGCCGGGATTTGAACCAGTTCCCATATGGGATGCCGGTGCTGCAGGCCAGGGCATTAACCTGCTGCGCCACAGCACCGGCCCCTATTTATTTATTTGTAAGGCAGAGTTTGAGAGAGAAAGAGAGAGAGAGAGAGAGAGATCTTCCATGCATGGTTTATTCACCAAATGGATACAACATCCAGGGCTGGCCAGGCTGAAGCCAGGAGGCAAGAACTCCATCAGGGTCTCCCACGTGGGTGGCAGGAACCCAAGAACCTGGGACATCTTTTGCCACTTCCCCAGAGTCATTAGCAGGAGTTGAATCAGAAACAGAGTAGCTGAAACAAGCACCCATTTGGGACCCCAGCATAATCCTCTGTGCCACAATGCTGGACTCCTAACATACAATTTTTTTTTTAAAACAAAGACTTTATTTATTTGAAAGAGTTAACAGAGAGAGGTCTTCCATCCACTGGTTCACTCCTCAAATGGCCACAAGAGCTGAAGCTGAGCCAATCTGAAGCCAGGAGCCAGGAGCTTCTTCCAGATCTTCCATGTGGATGCAGAGTCTCAAGGACTTCGGCCATCCTCAGCTGCTTTCCTAGATGCATTATCAGGGAGCTGGATGGGAAGTGGAGCAGCCAGGAATCGAACTGGCACTATAGGCAGGGGCTTTAAGCCACTGCGCCACAGTGCCAGCACCCTAACATACATTTTTTAAAAATTAAAAATAAATTTAATAAAATTGTAGAAAAGAAAGAATCAAGTACTAGAAGAACTCACAAAAATTTCTATACCTTAACATGATCTTGGTTGGTATTAATATTTTATTCTAGAACTTTTTATAAAGTTTCTTTAACAAATAACAAACTCAGGCCGGCACCACGGCTCACTAGGCTAATCCTTCGCCTGCGGCGCCGGCACACCGGGTTCTAGTCCTGGTTGGGGCACCGGATTCTGTCCCGGTTGCTCCTCCTCCAGTCCAGCTCTCTGCTGTGGCCCCGGGAGTACAGTGGAGGATGGCCCAAGTGCTTGGGCCCTGCACCCCATGGGAGACCAGGAGGAAGAACCTGGCTCCTGGCTTCGGATCAGCCCAGCGCACTTGCCGCAACTTGCCAGCCGTAGTGGCCACTTTGGGGGTGAACCAATGGCAAAAAGGAAGACCTTTGTCTCTGACTCTCTCTCCCACTGTCTAACTCTGCCTGTCAAAAAATTAAAAAAAAAAAAAACTCATGTTTTTGTAGTCTTTCATACTTTTTCATCTAGCATCCTTTTTAATAATTTTTCTCATATGGTCACAGAATTTCCTGTCATATTTTATGATTATAAAACATTTCCTTGGGTTGATAAGCCATAATTATACAATCATTCCCTACTTTAGGACCTAGAGAGTTGCCCCATGCTCTGCACTTACCTGGTCTGTATTTTCTCACACTCTGAAAGGAGGCTGCATCATTTATCCTGTCTCCGGCCATGCTCTCCACTTGTGTTGGTCTCCTGTGCGTGAAAATCCTGCGGCGTCTTCTAGAGCAGTTAGTCCCATCTCTGTAGTATATTTAACCTCTAACATTTCTGACTATGTGTAAATCTGTCCTGTCCTAAAACATTACTCCTTTGACCTACTAGCCCCTGGATCCCTGTCCTTACCCCTGTTAAACCTCAGGGTATTCTGCCCTCCCCTCCCCCCCCCCCCCCCCATCCTGGCAGAATTGCTCTTGCAAAGGCAGAGGGCTCCCATAGGCCTTTCTCAGGGTGTATCTCAGGACTCGGCTTCTCCATCTTATGATATTACTCTTCCCTCGCTCGCCCTGCCCCGGCTCCTGCTGCCCCTTCAAACTCTTGATGTCTTCCGTCTCCATCTCTGCACTTCTCTGTCTTGTCAATCCCTTACACGTGTGTCCTCCCAAGTATACCATTCCTGGCCCCCTCCTGGCCCCTTCCCTTCTCTCTCTACAGACTCTTTCTCTGGAGTTTTGTTCATTCTCTGTTTTAACCACTCTCAGTCTACCAGCCAGGGTTCTCCAAGAGACAGAACAGTAGGATAACAGATACGTAAGAGGAAACTCACTATGGGAATTGGCTCACACAGTTATGGAGACCAAGAAGTTCCAAAATGTTTTATTTTCAAGATGGTAAACCAAGAAAGTCAACAGCATGATTCAGTCTGAGACCAAAGGAACTAGGCCATTCAGCTCCTGGTGTCCACAGGCCCAAGAACCAGGAGCACTGATGTCTGAGGGCAGAAGATGAATGTCTCAGCTTAAGATAGAGCAAATTCACTCTTCCTCCACCTTTTTGATCTATTAGATCATTGACAACCTGGATGGCGCCCACCCACAGTGGTGAGGGTGGGTATTCTTTACTCAGTCTACTGACTCAAATGCTAACCTCTTACCATGTCTTACCAGCCATGGGGGTATCCATGAACTCTAATTGGCACATAAAATTTACCGTCACACTAAGTTGCTAACTCTGCTATTTCTGCCTCTACCCCTCTCCCAAGACTTATCCTCTCGTTATAAAAGCTTCTCACAAGCCATTTGTGCTCCAGTGTTTTCTCCAGATTGGATTAAAATATGGGTCAAGTGTGATCCTCCATGAAGACCCATTCTTCCATTTGCTGTTGGGATCTCCACTTGGGTGACAGACATGACTTACACTGAATTCACTCTAACTCCTCTCCCAGACCTGCTCTTCCACCTGTGGTTAATTAGTGGTGCCACCTGCCATCGGGTTGTCCAATCCAGAAACTCAGAGGCTATCCTAGCTTAGCCCCTAAGCTAGCTTCTGTGATTCTATTAATGAGTGTTTCTGAGCCTGCGTGATAACCCTTACCCCCTCCTCTTACCACAGCTCTCTCCTTGGCCCTCGTCTCCTATCTATTCTTTTGCAATAACTTCTTAGTGGATCTCAGAGCCTCCCAGGTAGTTCTTAAACACAAACAGGCTATGGAACCCCTGACTTTCTTACTGCAGATGGGATAAATGCTGGGTACCTTCACGTGATTTTCAGGTCCCTTACTGGTCCTGGCCTCTGCTTACCCCATTAGCTGTTTTTCTGCCATCTTGTGTCTTTTACCCTTCAATCTTTCTAACACTGACCTGCTTATAGTTTGACTGCCATATTGCTTAGTGATCCCCTACGCTGCTTTCTAACTTATCCAGTTCCAGTTTTTCTTTATGCCTAACCTCAACTTCCCCTGCAGAAAGTTTTGCCTGATCTCTCCCCCCACCCACCTCTCTGCACTTAGTGGCTCCCAGGTTCTGTAGGATCCCAGCAGCCTGTACATGTCTTTTTCACTACACATATCACATTGTTTATCTATTCACATGTCTGTCTTCCTTAGGAATTCAAATAAATGTTGAATAAATTAAAAATTCCATATCTGTGCCTAGCAGTTCTATGTGAGTTGCTGATCACTCCAGTTTTGAATAATTTATGGGGTTTCTCATTGTAAAACTGGTGGGGAAACGTGTCTCCAGGGTTGTTCAAGGTTCCCTAAATGAACAAAGACTGGGGATTTCACCTTTGACCTGCTGACCTCCCCTCCTAAGCACTGACTTTGAGACCACAGCAAAGCTCCCAGAATTTCAAGGCACTGGACTCTCTGCTCCACAGATTAATTTTAGAGTCATTGAAATTCTGCCAGCTCTGGAGGGAATGATTGGGAGCCAGGCTGACAACCAGCAAGGGAGGAAATTGCTCTCCGTCTATTTCAAGATGAGAGAGTTGTGACCACGGTGCCTCCCCCAGCGATGCTGTTCGAAAAAACATAAATTTAATACTTTTTTGAAACTCAATCTTCTAACCATAAGTGTTTCAGGGCTTGCTTTGATGTTCAGGAAAAGCAGCCTGGTGCCAATGTCATTTGCACATATGGCGAAGACGCCGCCTTGCACATGAGCTGGGCAGTTGGGCCCGATTTGCTGGAAGAGCCACCTTTTGCTTAAGGGACTGGACAGATATGAACTCCATGCTTGCCTTGTTCGAAACACACTGTGTGGCTGCAGAACAAGCAGAGATTTTGGATTCAGATAGAAGTGTGTTCAGATCCTTTCTTGGACCTTCACTGGACACAAGCCACTGAGTGTTGGTTTCCTTACCTGTGAAATGGGTTATAATACCTAACTATTTAATACCGTAGAAAGGTTATAATACCTATACATATAATTTGAGTTGTCAAGAAGTTGTGACTTATCTTATGACAAATAGAGTGCTCAGTAAGAAGAGTCTAAAAATCATTATAGATGCATCAATTAGGGATGTTTTTGGCTGCAGAAACACAAAACCAGTGGCAGGCCAGTCGATGTTTAAAAAAGAACTATCTAGGGTCTGGAGGAAAATAAAGTCCTGATTTGTAGTGTTTGTGGACTCCCAAGCTGTAAATGCTTATGTCATGGCCGATTTCAAGCTCTCAGTGCAATGTCACTGAGTGTGGAGTTGGGAAGCCCCATAGTACCTAGAGTAATATACACCTCAGTGTAGAGTAATGGAGTTGAGAGATGCATTTTTTCCTTTCTATTCTCAGATTTAACCAACTGTGAACTGAAAATATTTGAAAAAAAAAAATGGGGTATGTACTGAACCTTACAGATTTTTTTCTAGCCATTCTTCAGCAAATGACACAACAACCTTGTATTGGCTTTTAAAACTGATCTACAGATGATTTAGAATATACATGAAGAGGTGCATAGGTTGTATGCAAATATGAGGCCATTTTACATGAGAGACTTAAAGCATCCTGGGATTTCAGTATCCTGAGAGCAATCCTTGTTGATACTCGTGGATGACTGTGTGTGGGATCTCTGCCCACTCTGACAAAATAGATGCAGAGACAATAGTGCACTTGGTGAAATATCCAGCAATATTTTAGCTCTACTTTATTTAATCACAAGGTTCTACACATATCACTTTGTTTTTAATAATCTCTGGGTTTAACAAATGACTCACAAAAGTTCTTGAAAAGTTGAGCGCTTCCTCTTACAAGGTGGTGTGAGTCAGTTCCGACACACCACTGCACAAACCCCTGCTGTAGTGACTCAATAATAGCATGCGTTATTTGTTTCCTGCAACAAGAAGTTCAGGGGTGGGTAGCTTAGGCATGACATTCAGTTAAGCCAGACTCCTTCTGCTCGGACGTCCTGACCACCAGGGCTTCCCCCTCACAGCCACTGCTATCCTTCTAGACTCCATGTGCACATCCCATGCAGCAAGAGGAGATGAGAAAAAGGATGTTCTGTGTTTATTTGGAGAGACAGTGTGTTGGTTTTCAGTTGTTGCTGTAACAAATTACTACAAAACTCAACAGTGGCTAAAAGCACAAAATTTGTTATCTGACCGTGCAGGAGGGCACAAGTCCAGAGGTGCTGCCACTGAACTGAAGTCAAGGTCAGTCCATCGGTGCTCCTTTGGGGAGACTGTAAGGCAGAATATTTTGCTTTTCTTGTCTTTACCACTTTCTAGAGGCTTCCCACACTGCTTTGCCTAGGGACTTCTTGTTTCTTCAAAGCCCCAGTAACCGACTGAGTCTTTGTCACATCACATACTTTGACTCCGCTCTTCTTGTCAGATCTTCTCTGATTTTCCTGACTTTCACTCAGAAGAACCCTGGTGATTGCACTGGGCCCACAGGGATGATAACTCAGGACAATGCTCCACCTCAGAATCCTTACTTTAATACCACTTGCAAAGTCCTTTGTGCCAAGGAAGGTGACATTCACAGGCCCTGGGATTAGGATGTGAACAACATTGGGAGTTATTCTGCCTACTGAAGACACCCTCCCCAGTGACTTGTTTCCTCAGTCTCCGGCTGGAGCTGAACTGTTACAAGGAACTGCATAGGAGTCTGAGAGATCAAGTTGTGTTTTTTTTTCCTTAAGATTTATTTATTTTATTATTTGAAAGGTAGAGTTATAGAGAGGCAGAGGCAGAGACAGAGAGAGATCTTCCATCTGCTGGTTCACTCCCAAATGACTGCAACAGTTGGAGTTGGGCTGATTCGAAGCCAGGAGCCTGAAGCTTCTTCTGGGTCTTCCACAAGGGTGTAGGAGCCCAAGGACTTGGGCCATCTTCTACTGCTTTCCCAGGCCATAGCAGAGAGCTGGATCAGAAGTGGAGCAGCCAGGACTCGAACCAGTACCCATATGGGATGCCAGCACTGCAGGAGGCAGTTTTACCCACTATGAGACTGCGCCGGACCTGAGATCAAGTTTTAACCTTTAGAGCAATACAGAAAGTATAGATGAGAGAGTAGGGGCTGAAAGTGACAGTTGGGCCAACCACCCAATAGTGTCTGCCACATTGGGAAAAAATAAATACCCAACTAGGTCTGTACCTCACCATCTGGTGACACCATACTTAATGGAGTTATTTTTAGAAAACAGACTGTTACCTAAATTAACTATTGATGGGCTTGCTAAATAAAAGGTGTGGGCTCACACATTTCCTTCCTAGTTTCCTCTCCTGTTCCATTGTGGGCTTACCTCAAGTTCCCAGCCTCCCTTCCGTTGCATAGTAGACCAAAGAAATGAGTTTCTATGCTTACTTTTGTGTCTGTCACAGGGTGGGTGAGAGGCTGTCCACCATTGTTTTCAAATTATGGAGGAAGGAAGAAGACACAGCATTTTGGTCAGTTGTCCTCATTGATTCACAGTTAATCATATTAGAACATGTGTTCCCCGTGACTTTTCAGTCCATTTTTCACTCAGTTAGACACTGTGAAGTGGGTTAAGTGTTCAGGCAATCAGAGGCCTAAATCTGATAGCCAGAACCTTGCCTGGAGGAGTAGAGTTACCTGTGTTGGAAGAAGCACTTCAGCGGCAGGTTGACAAGATCGCTTCCCACTGACTTTGCCGTGGTACGTGAATTTTCTCACAAGACAGGAACTATGACATAGAAGAGTTTGTAATTGGAAGACTGCTTGATTCCCAAGTTGGCCACTCTGAGAACAGAAGCCCAGAGGTGGTGTAAGTATCCAACAGGTAAGAGATGGAACTTGGAACAAGACAAAGCCTCGTGAAATTTCACATTCTAGAAAGTATTGAAGATATCTACTCTACCACTCAAAGTCCTTTTTATAAGGTCAGATATTTCAGAATTTACTACCCGCAGAAGTTTTCTTCCCTTAGAAACTCACAGGCTGCTGCTTTTTGACAAGGAATGCTGGGGCTGCACATTGCTCTCCTGGCAGCTTCACTCTCCCAGTGAGGTCAGCATTCACGGTTTATATATTTTTGTCCTTTCTTCTTCCATCTGGAAATTTTCTTCTTTTTACTAATCTTTACATATATGAGTATATGTACTCTGTTGAATCTTATGGGCACACAGTTGACAAGATAATAAACTTGAAGACTAAAAAAATGGGCAAACCAGAGAAAAATGAAATTTTTAGCAGTGTGAGTGTAAGGTAAGTGAGGCTGTTCAAAGAATCAGGAAACTGGGAATCCACACTCAAAAGGAGGATGAGCCTCAGAATGCAGGAGGTGATTCCTGATGTCTCTTTATCATCTCGAGGTTAGAGGCCATCTGGAAAGGACTTTCAGGGAAGAGAGATTATAGACCAAGAGTGTCCCCTGTGACACGTGAGCCTCTGTGAACACAGCTTCACAGGTGTATGGAGTAAACCACATGTGCTGTGTCTATGAATTCAGTGTCTCTGAGATAGAACTGAGAGGGCTGACAAGTCGGTGGATGTGACACCTGCCCCCTGAAGTAGGCTCTGAGTTACTCAAGACAACAGGGGCTTAAAGTTTTGACACTGATGTCCAATTTTTCTTTGTCCCTTCCTGTTCTCTGCCACATGGTAGTAGCTTGAGTTGCCAGAACCATGTGCATCCACTTAGTCACATCTGCAAATGAGAGCCTTCGAAGTGTAAACTTTATCCATCATGGCGATTTAAGTCATGTCTTGGTGACAGGGCATTCATCTTTGTGAGTGTAGAGTTTGGAAGCACTAAAGATTCTCAACCCATATATATATATATATTAGCATATGATATATATATTAGCATATGATCATTATTCAAAGATAGTTGGAAGCATGAAAGAGGCAGATATTTATAAAAATTGTGGTAAAATATACATGCAGTGCACAATTACAACCATTTGTAAAGCATAGAGGTCAGTGGCACTAAGTATGTTCAAATTGCTGTCAACGATCACAACCATCCATCAGCAGAATGCTTTCAGCTTCCCAAGAGGCAACTCTGTTTGCCCATTAAAAAATATTCTCCATTTTTCTCCCCTAGACCCTGGCAAGCACCATTCTATGCCTTTACTCTGTGAATTGAATGACTCTGGATACCTTATGTAAGTGAAATCACACAATATTTGCCCCTTTGTGTCTGGTTTGTTTCACTCAGCACAACCTCTTCCAGGTTTACCTGTGTTGTTATTGTGTCAGACTTCATTCCTCTTTATGGCTGAATGATACTCCATCGTATTTATTTATATATCATATGTTTAACCAATCATTTGCTGTAAGGTAATATCTCTTTCTGTTTTTTTTCTTTGCTTTTAAATTAGCCCATAAAGTTGTATGTACTTAACATATACAATGTGATGTTTTGAAGTATACACATTGTAGACTGATTAAATCTAACTACTTAACAAATGTACTACCTCACATCATTACTGTCACTTTTTTGATGAGAACACTTAACATTCATTCTCTCTGCATTTTTCAATAGTACAACACACTGTCATTGACTATAGTCATATTGTGCAATAGGTCTCTTAAACTTATTATTCCTATCTAGCTGTAATTCTATATAGATTTAATCACCACACCTTCCTCCTCTCCCCAGTCTCTTGTAACCACCATTCTATTCTCTATTTCTGTGAGATCAACTTGCTTAGATTCCACATGTGAGTGAGATCATGTGGTATTTGTCTTTGATGCCTGGCTTATTGAGTGTAGTATCTTCCAGGTTCATTTACGTTATTGTAAGTGACAGAATTTTACTCTTTTTTATTGGTTGAATAGTTTTCCATTGTGTTTTCTTTATCCACTCCTCTGTTGATGGACATTTAGGCTGTTTCCATGTCTTGGACATTGTGAATAGTGCTGCAAGGAACATGGGAGTACACCTACTCCTTGAAATACTGATTTCATTTCCTTTGGATATGTACCAAGTAGTGGGAATGCTGGATTATCTCATTGTTGTTTTGACTTGTGTTTTCCTAATGCTTGGTGATGTCATGCATCTTTTTTTTGTATTTACTGGCCATTTGTATGATTTCTTTGGAGAAATATCTATCCATGTCCTTTGCTCATACTTAATTGGGTTGTTTGTCTTGTGTTGTTGTGTTATATAAAGTGCAGATTTTTGCAGTACAGATCAGGTTACAGTGATAATCATGACCTTCAGGGTATTTAATCAGCAGCAAATAGGCTTGCTCACCCTGCCTCATTTCATGCCCAAGGTTTTAAGGTATCATTTACATCAATTTGGGCCTGGAATATTCCAACCTCATTTCATCACCTTGACAGTCACTGGGTGTTTTAGTACAAAGGCATTTATGCACACAGAGTAGCATCTGTTGGGAAATAGGGAATCCAGAGAGAGGAGGCTTGGAAATCTGGCAGCTGGTCTCAGTTTGAGTCTCTAATGTCGATTTGGGCAGAGGGCCTGAAATGCTAGAACCCAACCCAAGATTTCCATGTTCTCATTATCTTCCAACCACTGTTGGGCAAAGCTCCACTTGGCCCACCTTGTTGGCACTTCTGCTCCCCAGGCTGTGCCCTGGTGAGGGAAAACAGAGACGCTCTCTGTATGCTGTGGAATATGGAAAGTAAAGCAGCTTTGCCTGACCGGGGGAAACTCTCCACTTCCGCAAGTACCCCTCAAAGGCTTCCAAATGGTTCTGAGAATCTCAAGGAGCAGCTACATCTGTGTGCTCTAGGATCTCCTCTCCTTAGAGCTGTACAGCCTCAGCTCTGTTCCTTTGTCACTCCTGATTTCTGGAACTGTGGGCCACAGGCAGCGGCTACTGAGTATTCTTGACAGCTGCTGAGCCCCGCCAGTGCCCGCATCAAGGCTCTTGGCTTTAAGGCTGTGGACAACCGGTACTTAACCTGTCTCCTCCTTCTAACTTGTATTTGCTCCTTTATGGCAGTTTCCTTACGGCAGGTCAGGCCTGACACTTATGTATAGGACCCAGGCGCTGCCTGACTGATAGTGTGAGATGTTCCCTAGACTGTCCTACTGATGTGAACTTGTTGTTCTCTGGTCAAACTGTTACAGAACAGAACATTTTCTTTAAGCTTTTTACTACCAGGACACTCTTATTTTCCTCCTTTATTAGAGAAATTTCCTTTTGGGAGCCCAGTGCTTCTCTATCATTGCCAGCTGTGAGTCCATCTCAGGGTGGGCACTGATGAGACTCACACAGGGAATAACACAGTCTTCTAGCTTCAGTTATTCATCCACTCATTTTCCTCTAGAGATAACTCCAGCACAAAGGCATTTCCATGTTTCAGGTGGCAAGATCTATATTCTACCATGTAGTTTGCCATTTTATCTGAGGACATTTTGCTCTGTTTCTCTGTTTTTAAAGAGATTGTGTGTGTGTGTGTGTGTGTGTGTGTGTGTAGGTAGATGATACACAGACAGATAGATGAATACACTCTTTTCCCAACCCTCCTAGGGAGATACTAAGCCTAAAGAAGTTGATTCTTGCTGGAATAACTAAAAGAACAATCACAGAAGGGTAATGTGATACATTTATTATTCTGCTAGACTCCTCTTCATACTATTTTAGCAAACTCCTTGCATGGAAAAGAAACCAAAGTTAGTCTGTGTAACAACTGGGACTTACAAAAAAGGGGTGATAAAAATGCTTTGCTCGTAGAAGAAGTGATTCATATTTTTTCACTTGCCTTTAATTGTGCTATCAAAAACAGGAGGAGCCCTTGTGGTTAACTGAACAAATCTATTAGTGAAAGGACCCTTAGCAATCTGTTCAAACTTTTCATTATACAAATAGGGAAATTTTTCAGATGGGGAAAACAACAGACTCCAACTCGAATCATAAGAACCATGCATCATTTGTTCTTCGTCTTGGCCAAATAACTGGACAGGTGGTTCTGAATCACAGTCATCATCCTCAGACGGCTAAAGGCTGCTCCTGAGTAGCCGTGGATCATGGTATTTACCTTCCCAAGAGCTGACCCTTTAACACATAACAGAACCTCCATGGATAGGAAAAATACGTTTTTTGATGGTAAAATCATCTTGACTGTAACATGATCTAAGAAACTTGATGGACAAGAGCTCTTAATTGAAGGGCCTAAGAAGGACTTCAGCTTCTGATATTATATGCAACAACCTCTTGAAGTTGTATGAGTTGTTTTATGATGGGTAGCTATGTTCAGTTCCTTTAGGGAGAAGGTCTGTTTGGTGCTGACCTTCCTTGCTTGGGTAAGAAAACTCTGAACTTGCATGAGATCTATTGGTTTATTTTCTAGCAGCTCACACCTAGGACCCTAACAAGATCCAGAGGGACTGACGTGGTTCTCTCTCTCTCTCTCTCTCTCTCTCTCTCTCTCTCTCAACTCCGCCTGTCTTTGACTTCATTTTGATTTGGTATTCTTTTTGTGGAAAAAAAGGTCACCCCAGATGAGTTCATCCTCACACCTCCCAGTGATAAGAAAATGACTCTCCAACCTCCGCAAAGGCAGACAGAGACAACCCTCGAATTAACCAGGACCAGGACATTGGGCCATTCTGGTCCATGGACCTGTGTCACCTTTGCATCTCATCCCCATCATGTAGAAGCATGTAGAGTCAGGGAGGTGTTTCCTAAAGGCCCCAGGAGAAGGAGACTGACAGAGCGCATGGAGCAGATGAAGCTGTAGCAAACAGGCTGCAGTATAGTCCGCAGTTCTCAGAGTATCTAGGATCAGAAAGGTTAAGAAAATTGCTCTTGGGAGCAAGGGCTGTAGCTACTCTCCCACTAGGTCACACTAAGCATTTTCTATCCAAACTCAGAAAGGTAGACTGCTTGGTTTTTACACAAAAACACATTTTTGCTTCATTAACACAAGTGTGTGTGTGTGTGTGTGTGTGTGTTTTGACAGGCAGAGTTAGACAGTGAGAGACAGAGAGACAGAGAGAAATGTCTTCCTTCTGTTGGTTCACCCCCCAAATGGCCACTAAGGCCAGCACGGTGTGGCCAGCACGCTGCACAGATCTGAAGCCAGGAGCCAGGTGCTTCTCCTGGTCTCCCATGGGGTGCAGGGCCCAAGCACTTGGGCCATCCTCCACTGCCTTCCCGGGCCACAGCAGAGAGCTGGACTGGAAGAGGAGCAACTGGGACAGAATCCGGCGCCCCAACTGGGACTAGAACCTGGGGTGCCGGCGCCATAGGCAGAGGATTAGCCTAGCGAGCCGCGGTGCCAGCCAACGCAAGTGTGTTTTGAATACTCTACAATATATTACAATGTAATATGTTTGTGGTTTCACTTTTCAATGAGGAGGACACTGTGTTAGTTTAGTTTGCATAGTCCACTGATGGAGGTATTGTTAATTTATTTGGAATAAATGAAAACAATTCTTTTCTTTGTGGAGGATATTTTACATGCAATCCAATTTAATTATGGCTTCCTGTCTGTGATTTGGCTTCTCTGAATGATTGCCACAGTTTCCATCATCAGAACTCAGGAGAGTCCTAATCCAGGCAGATCTCAGGTTTACAGTTGATGGTTCTCTGCTTCAATCTTGGTGTCAAGGGTTTCGACTCTAGCAGTGCAGGCACCAGGGGCTTAAAGCCTGTAGAGTTACATGGACCCTCGGTTTGTTTTGTTTTCCTCCTTTTGGAATTAAAGGAAGTTTGGGGCCATTTTAAAGGGAGGAGTAATCTTTGCCAAGACTGATAGAAAAAGTCACCACATGGGAATAGACAGTGGATAATGTTTTGTGCCCTCCGCTTTCATTGCTATCAGTAAGAGAATCTGTTCCAATGCTTCATTGAGGCTCTTCCTATTGAGAAAGGCTTCGACCCCCAGGGCAATCTGTGTGTGAAGTTAAATGGGATAGGGTGGTAATGGAGCTGTAAGAAGGAGAAGCAAAGCAGGAAAAAACCATGAGTGCCAGGTGTGCTGGTTCCAGTATTCCTCAAGACAGGCAGGATGAATTTTTGAGCCTTTGCAGGAGGCCAAGGAATCACTCGAATCCACAGTGAATGTGTGTGTGTGTGTGAGAGAGAGAGAGAGAGAGAGAGAGAAAGAGAGGAGAGAGAGGAGAGAGAGGGGAGAGAGGGGAGGGGGGTAAAAAAGGGAGGGGAGAGGGAGGGAGAGGAAGGGAGAAGGATGGAGAGGAAGGGAGAGGGATGGAGAGGAAGGGAGAGGGAGAGAATTGCAACCAGTTCTTTTTTTCTTTTGTGGGCAACAAGGGAAGACCAGGTGTCCTGTATTCTTTCACACCAGCGGAGCCCTTGATGTATGTGACCTCTTTCAGCCTCAGCACCACTTCCCAAACAGCAGGTGTTTTTACTTAGAGGCACTACTTTGAATGTAAAATTAAGCAAGTGAGTGTGAGTATGTTAAAGTTTCTACCTGGCATG
The DNA here is from genome assembly GCF_964237555.1 of Oryctolagus cuniculus. NCBI lineage: Eukaryota > Metazoa > Chordata > Mammalia > Lagomorpha > Leporidae > Oryctolagus > Oryctolagus cuniculus. The sequence continues at coordinate 8,364,464 of NC_091433.1, read as the reverse complement.
TCCAATGTCCCAGCCTCAAGCAGAGGGAGTGGTTGCATTAAAATCCTGGGGTAGGCTTTTGCATTAGGAAAAAATATTCAGTGTAACAATTTTATTTTTGGAAAATGAGGATGAACTACTTTTGTATAATCTATACCATAGCGGGAGAAAGGTAAAATCTCTTTGGCTGCTGGAAGTATAATTTGTATAACAAGAGCTAACAGGTCTTGGGGGTTTGCTGTGATCTAGGCACTGCCATGACCATCTGATCATGGTGCTCTTGTTGCCATTTATCAGGTGAGGAAACAGCACTTTGGAGAAGTCAAAGAACTTGTTTAAGTCTTAGGCACTTACTGTTCCCTCTTTCGGGGCACCCTTCACTCATGTATTCACATACACAGCTGATGTCGATGTAGCTTGCTGTCTTTGCTCATTTATCACCTGGTAAGAGAGAGCTTCTCTGGTGACCTTATTTAACATAATATCTTTGACGGAAAATTCTCTGCAGTTCATCCCCCGCTGAAAATTTATACATCTATATCTGTTCACTACCTGTCTTCCTCAACTGAATCACCGGCCAGTGCATCCGTAGCTTGCCACATCATTCCAAGAGCCTTCCTGGGGCCTTCCAACTAGAATACCTGCCAGGATCCTTCGATTCCTCCACCTGCCTGTTAATTCTCAATATTGGAGTCAGAGAGTTACTTTCAAATGTAAATTTTCCTTTTTCTTTTTTTTAAAAAAGGAAAGGAGGGAGGGAAGGAGGAAGGAAGGAAGGATGGAAGGAAAGAAGGGAGGGAGGGAGAGAGGAAGGAAGGGAGGGAGGAAGGAAGGAAGGAAGGAAGAAAGAAAATTTCATGACAACAGAAGTTTAAAGGCATTTTATTTTTAATTGACAAGTGACTATTTTACATATTTTGGGGATAGAATGTGTTGTTTCAATGTACATATACATTGTGGGATAATTAAATCAAGTTAACTAATATGTCCATCACCTGACCTACATTTTCATTTTTTGTTATAAGAACATTTAAAAATTTAGCCTTTTAGCAACTTTAAGCATGTAATACATCGTTATTGACTATAATCACCGTACTGTGCAGTACATTGTTAAAATGTATTCCTCTGGGCACTTTGTTTCTTGCTCTAATCCTCAGTGTCTAGAACAACTCTGTGAACATATTGGTGAATGAATGAGTGAGTGAATGAATAAAGTGCACTCCAGACTTAATGTTGTCAGATCCCACTCTTACAACACTGGGTTTTAGAGGTGATTTCAAGAGTCTTTCCTGGGCTGTGCCTCATTAGTGGCAGGACGAAGTATGAGGGTTCCCGTGTGCTTTTGAGCCTTATTTTAATCTGCTAACTTATTTCTTATCTAAGGGAGCAGAGATTGAAAGGGGATGAAAACGCTCACAGATACAGAGCATCCAGCAGCCTGCAGCCCTCTGGCATTCGTTCCCTTTCTTCTGCTTCCCCTCTCTGTCTTCCTTTCTCAATGATCCTGGAGCTAGGAGGGCCAGCAATTCCAGGTGTTCCGGCCCCTTTCACAGTGAATGCTATCAGTTGAGTCTTGCATATGAAAGTCTTGCGTATTGCAAAGTGGCAGCCAGAGTGGACCTGACAGTGTGAAGCAGCTTGGAGGAGTGGAGGGCAAGTAAGCTACTGCTAGTCAGCGCTGGACTTCTCCTGACCTCCCTTGAGGTTCATCTTCCTCCACTTCCCATTACCTCCCAAAGGTATTTGCGCCAGACGTTGTCAGGTGTACAGGCCAAGTTGTGAACTGTACAGAGTTGTCTGTGCCATGTCCACATACTTTAGGTGCTGGGGACAAGGACCCTTTGAAAAAAAGTTTCTTAAAATGCCAGCCTCAAAGTTAAATCTCGACTTTGATGAACCTCAGGTTTTTGATAGAAAGTGAGTACAAACGAGTTCAGTGAATCGTTGGAGGTCACACACCCAGCGAGTAGTACAGAGACTTCCAGCCAGGATTCAGAGCCTGCATGCTTAACTACCAAAAGAAGGAGCAATGAAATTCTCTGGAATTCCACTGAGAGGCTTCATGGATGCCTCTCCGGTGGAGAGAATGTGGCAGTTAAGGTTGTGACCAGAAAGGATGACTAGTGCTGGACAAGTAGAGAGGACAGAAGGAAGGGCACTTCAGAGATGTGTCCAGCAAAACTTCTGCAGTGCTGGAAGTGTTAAATATCTGTGCCATCCCCTAGGAGAGCAAACACCTGTGCCTACTGAACTCTTGAGATGAGGCTCCCACAGCGGAGGGAATCAACTTCTGATTTTGTCTAGCTTTAATTAAGTTAAATGTCAGTAGCCCCCTATGATTAGTGGTAACCTTATCAGTCATTGTAGCCCCAGGGAGTTCCAGTGTTGTGATCACTGAACCATAGGGCGCTGTAAGCCCTTTAGGAGCAGGTGCCAATGGGCTGACAGAAAGACAGGAAGAGACCTCAAGGAGGTGGCCTGATGGTTGTCGGTGATGACTGTCCCAAGAGGAATCTGAGCTCTATTTCGAAGGCAACAAATGGTTAGAATTCTGGATCTGGAAAATATCCTGATAAGCCATGTGCTTCATGAAGGAACGGAGTAGGATGATAGATGAATAGGTTGGTACCCAGAAGGCCACTCTTAAAACCATTTATTTGGAATTCTTTATGAAGGATTTTAGGATTCTTTTTAAAAAACTATTATATGAACCAGCAGGAAAGTCATTAGTAAATAGATTAATTAAAGTTCTGTTTTAAATTCTTTTTGGCTTTATACCTTATTTGCTTGGCTGTAATTACAACTTTAAATTCTTACAGTCTGCTTGTCAAAAATAAGCAGCGGCCAGCGCCAAGGCTCACTAGGCTAATCCTCCGCCTGTGGCGCCGGCACCCCGGGTTCTACTCCCGGTTGGGGGCGCCGGATTCTGTCCCGGTTGCCCCTCTTCCAGTCCAGCACTCTGCTGTGGCCCAGGAGTGCAGTGGAGGATGGCCCAGATCCTTGGGCCCTGCACACGCATGGAGACCAGGAGAAGCACCTGGCTCCTGGCTTTGGATCGGCTCAATGCACCAGCCGTAGTGGCCACTTGGGGGGTGAACCAACGGAAAAAGGAAGACCTTTCTCTCTGTCTCTCTCTCTCTCTCTCACTGTCTAACTCTGCCTGTCAAAAAAAAAAAAAAAAAAAAAAAAGTAACCAGCTTGAGCAGGCTTACTCAAAGATGGGTCATTATGAGAAAGACACCAAGGGAACTCCTGGGATCCAAGAGTAGTGGGCTTCTGGAGGGACTGGAACCAAGGCCTGAAAATGAGCAGCAACCCTAGAAGACCCCCCCCGCCCCCACTTCTGCTTCTCCATACATTGGCTTGTTCTATGTGTACTGCTTGCTCAGGTTCTTTTGACCACACTGGAAAAATTCTGGCCATTTCAAAGTAGGTCCGGGGTTAACAGCATGCAAATACTAATAGCCTATTTCAGAATCCTCATTCAAAAGCAAGGTGCTTAGATCGGGTGTCTGCTTTTTTCCAGAAACCACAGCCAGAGAGTAAAATCAGACAGCATGTGTGGTGGCAGGAACAGCCAGGTAGAAATAGAAAGTCTCAGAGACAGAGATGTTGGGAAGAATAATAAAGAGTGGCCATCACCATTCATTTTTACTGTTCTCATGTGAAAATGTTGACTGAGCTTGGGTCCTAGTTGAGAAATGCAGAACTGACAGGCGTTAATGCCTACCATAAACACAGACCAGAGTTCAGACATTAGAGTTGGCAGTCAGAATGTAAACAGAGCCCTGGCTGGTCAGCATAGCTAATTGTTCTTTCCTGCTGAACTCATTAGCTTCTTCTAGGCCCACCTTTTCTAGCATGTGCTCCGGTCTTAGAAACAGCAATTCCCCCTGGTTGGGATAAAGACTGCTCCTTTAATTCTGTAAGTTACATGGAAGGGATCAGGATCTTCAGTGGTGCAGTGTAGTAAGACCTGAGAAGATGTATTCTTTGAAATGTAATGGAAGACATGTAGAAATTAATTCCATATGTTGATACTTTATGATTATATTATTGACTAGGTTTTTTTGAAAAAATGTGTAGTAATTAATTATATAGTAATGCTAGTGAATGCAAAAAGCTATTCAAAGCAAAGTTTGGAGAGTGTCATGACCATTCTGGAGTCAAAATATTTTAAAATCTCAAGTTATTGTGGGATGCACAATCAGCTATCTTGGACATGTCCTAATCCTTTAGGGTAGTGAGTGATGGAAGTGCTACATTTCCCACTTGTAGAGTTAATGATGCATCTTTTTTTTTTTTGGTTTCTATCAAAATGTAGATTTTGCAGGATGTGGGCTCTCAAAGTACAAAGTCAAGGTGGTGAGGAGCAGGGACAAGGAACAAACCTCAAGGGTGAAGAGCCAGCACTTTATACTCCACCATATTCACATCAAGGTTGCATATACCTGGCTTTAGAATGATTCTCATCGCAGCCTGTATCTGGGTTCATTTACTCATTCTGCAGATGTTTCTTGAGCATCTCACTGACTTTGAGATTCTCACTGACTTTGTGCGTTCATTTCCATGTGTTGTCACAACGAGAGAAGCAAAACAATAAACTATGAGCAGAAAGAATAGGCAGATGATGCAGAAGGTTAAACAAGATGTGGGAGAAAAAGTAGGGCAAGATTAGGGCATCAGGCATTCTCCTGGTGGAGGAGTGACGGGGTTGCCTTTTAAATAGAGCCACCAGGGTAGGCTTACTAAGGTGACATTTGACCAAATATTTAAAGGAGTTGAAGGAGGGGTGACTTGGGTATCTGTATAAGAACATTGCAGGCAGCAGGGAGAGCTCAGCAATGGACCTGATGGGGGGGGGGGGGGAGTGAATCCTCAAGTGACAGCCAGGAGGCAGCTGGAATCCCAGAAGCCACAGAAGTCATACGATGGGTGGGAACTGCAGGAGAGGGGCAAGTGGTACCGTGATTTTGAGGCTGCTGAATGGTCTTTGACTTTTTACTCTGAGTGAAATGGAAAGCCAGGGAAAGGCTATGGGCATCAGAGTGCCATGATCTAACCTCTCAGATTGTTGGAGGTGTATTTTATACAGTCTACAGACATCTTTGATATCATGAGAGTGTAGATGTTATTTAATCTTCTGTTATAGTCAGCCTCTTCGACATCACCGTGGTGGGAGGGGAAGGGCACCACCTTGTTACTCCCATCTGGGGGTGGAAGTCTAGGTCCCCCAAGAGGCCTCTGCTGACACTACCCTGGCTGAGAGACACAGGAGGGCTTCACGTTTCCTGCCAATCAGAGGGCTTCTACTGGCACTGCAGGAAGTGGCATTATCACCAGTGGGCAGTGATGGAAGAAGTCCTGGCCTCCTTACCACCAGGTAGGGGGCAAAAGTTCGGGCTCCTAGAGCTCATAACTGCCTGCAAGGGATGAGCATCTCCATTCTCCACCTGCTGGAGATGCCTTTTAACTGGCGAGGTGGGAATCTGGACTCTATTCTGCCTCTGCTGGTGGTGCTAGAAGTGGGGCTGCATTTTATTTGTTCTCTGTTTGGCTGAATTAGAGGAGTTATTGCTTAAAATTTCCTGTCACTTTAGCTTTCTCTGACTTGATCCTTGGCTGGATTTTTGCCTGTACCTCTCTGGTTGAGTTATTGACTTTTCCATTACCAAGTGTAGGAAATATGAGACAGGAGAGAAAACCTAGGGAACTCACTGATGCATCATTCCCGGGGTCTGCCTTCTTTTCCCCACTTTTCAGAGTGTTCTTATATTTTTATAGATATAATATTCAGAGCTTTCATCTGTATTTAGGGGGAAGAATAGGGAAAATTATATCTACTGATTTTTAAAAAAGATTTATTTATTTGAAAGGCAGAGTTACACTGAGACAGAAATAGATGCAGAGAGAGAGAGAGAGAGAGAGAGAGAGAGATATGTCTTCCATCTGCTGGTTCACATCAGATGTCCACCATGGCCTGAGCTGTGCCGATCCGAAGCCAGGAGCCAGGAGGTTCTTCTGGGTATCCCACATTGGGTAAAGGGGCCCAAACACCTGGGCCATCTTCCACCGCTTTCCCAGGCCATAACAGAGAGCTGGATTGGAAATGGAGCAGCTGGGACTTGAACTGGTGCCCATATGGGATGCTGGCACTGCGGGCAGCAGCTTTACCTGCTACACCACAGCACCAGCCCCAACATCTACTGATTTTAAGGGAATCATTTAACATATTCATTTAGTGCCACAAATTTTTCTGTAAGGTCTATTTGGTTGAGACTTTGATTTTTTCCATCTTTCTTTAAATTATCATTAAATCTGTGGATTATCTAGAGATAATTTAAAGAGTTGAGTATTTTGTTATTTATTTCTAAAGTAATTGCTCTGGCCAGCGCCGCAGCTCAATAGGCTAATCCTCCGCCTACGGCACTGGCACACGGGGTTCTAGTCCCAGTCAGAGCGCCGGATTTTGTCCCGGTCACTCTTCTTCCTGTCCAGCTCTCTGCTGTGGCCTGGGAGTGCAGTGGAGGATGGCCCAGGTGCTTGGGCCCTGCACCTGCATGGGAGACCAGTAGAAGCACCTGGCTCCTGGCTTTGGAGCAGCGCAGTGCGCCAGCCACAGCACGCTGGCCGCAGCGGCCATTGGGGGGTGAACCAACGGCAAAAGGAAGACCTTTCTCTCTGTCTCTCTCTCTCTCACTGTCCACTCTGCTTGTCAAAAAAATATAAAGTAATTGCTCTGATTTCATGACCTTATTCCTTCTGAATACTGAGCCTTGTTCTATGCCCAGCATATGATCTGTTGTAGTCAATGTTCTGTGTGTAGTTGAAAAGTATGCAAATTCTGATGCCATTGAAGTGTCAAGGAGGTGAACAGTGAGTGTTATCTAACAAATTTAACTTTCAAGTTGAATTTCAAGGCACTTGTATGAGGAAGGGCTGGTTGTTACACAAGAATTATTGGAGGCAGTTTGCAAAGCAGTTGAGGGGGTTTCAGGCCTCTTTAATGCATCACTCCTTAGTTGCAAGAAGCTCTCTCTACAAGTGCCCCATTGCCTAACACTCCCGCTGCCTGGCCAACAGGAGTTCAAGAACTTAGCTCACTGCCAGGCTTCCCGTGTGACCACTCAGCTGGATACCTTCCTTGTCACCTACCCTGCTCAGAGACCACTGTCCTTCCTTTGTAAAAGCTCACAGGTCTCTACGCCCTCTTTCTCTGTCCTCTGGGTCATTGCCTAAGGCTCTTTTTTCTGCCTGGAGGGGCTTCCTCACCAGAAAACACTTCATTTTTCAAAAGCCTGCTTGTGAGAGCCTTCTGTGATGTTCCCTCTGTAGCATGAATCTTACTTATATCTTATTTATAAATATTTATATATATTTATATATATTATATATTGTTGCTCCCTGTCTTCGTGGAGGAACGACACAGGACCCTGCGCTGTTCTTTCGTCTGCTCGGCCCTCCCCGGGTTTGCTGCTGGTCCTTCCCGGGTTGGCTACCGTCCCTTCCACCTCCGTGGAAGGGCGGTTCCCCCTGCCACATTCCCCACTTCCGCGGGGGAGCGGCACACCGCCGGCCGGCTCTCTCGGGGGCTGCACAGGTGTTCCCCTTAGATGTTCCCCTTAGATGTTCCTCTTAGATGTTCCTGGTGCATGCCGTCTCTCTCCTCCTTTATAGTCCTCCTCCGCCAATCCTAACTCGGCTGCCCACACGCCGAGTACGCTGCTCTCCTCCAATCAGGAGCAGGTCCTGCAGCTTGTCAAGTTGGTGAGAGGCAGCTGGGTAGAAGCTGTTTTCTCCTCTCCCAGCGCCATATTGTGGGAGAGCAGATGCATAGAATAAGTCTTAATTCCAGTAACTCAGTCCAGGCCGGGTTGCTCCCCACAATATATTATAGTTATCTTATTTATAAATATCCCGCTGCAGAACTTCAGTAGATCAGCCAGTAACATCTCCACCATGTGCTGGGTACCAGGCCAGAAGCAACGACTCACAGGTGAGTGATACACATCTCCACCCTGAAGAAGAGTGTAGCCTGGCCCTCTGTACTATAATTGAAGTCTTTGGACACATAGCTGTCTCCTGCTAGACTGTTTTCTGCTATGCCTCAAGTGAACACGAGTATGCCTCCTAGAGTTTCCGTTCTGAGCATCCAGCATCAGACATGACTCATAAAAGGGGTTTTGCTTGACAAATGAAGCAATGCTAAAAGTAGTGCCTTTAAAAAAAATATGTATGTACTTACTCGAAAGGCAGAATCACAGAGAGGAAGAGGCAGAAGGAGAGAGAGAGAGAGAGAGAGAGAGAGAGAGAGAGAAATATCTTCCATCTGATGGTTCACTCCCCATATGGCTGTGATGGCTGCAGCTGAGCCAGTTCAAAGCTGGGAGCCAGGAGCCAGGAGCCAGGAGCCAGGAGCTTCTTCCACGTCTTCCATGTGGGTGCAGGGGCCCAAGCACTTGAGCCACCTTCCACTGCTTTCCCAGGCACATTAGCAGGGAGCTGGATCAGAAGTGGAGCAGCTGGAAGTTGAACCAGCATCCCTATGGGATGCCGGCACTGCAGTCTGTGGCTTAACCTGCTATGCCACAGCACCGGCCCTGGAGTAGTGCTTTCACTCTAGGAGTTTGTGACTAGCAGCACAGGATTTGGGTTCCTTGGATGTGACGAAACTCCAGCCTCACTGCTGAACCCCAGGAATTAGAAATACTGCCTTCATGTTCTGGAATTATGCATTACAGGAACTTATCTCAGAGATCACTTAGCTAATCCAGTATTTTCAAAAATGTGCATATGGTGGGATAATGGAATACTAGGTAATTTTTGGTAGTATATGGATACTTTTTAATAGCTATATATTTTGAATTCATATTGGAAAAATATAGAGAGCATACCCATGGTTTCTTGGATGTTATTGTTTAACAAGAATTTACATATGAAAGCAAACAATAATTTTTTTAAGAATAAGTAATATAAAGCAATGGTAAAAATCAAGAAGGTGCAACATGAATGAGAAAAGCTTACTTGTTTTACAGACCAAGACAAGTAACAGCTCTGCTCAAGGTCCCACAGCTTGGAATTCAGTCTCTGACCACAGCGCCCTGGTCTCCAGTTAGAGAACTTTCTGGGTTGTGTTCCTAGTTCCAGGTGGCTATAGAGAGCGACAGAATGGAGAGGAGGAATTTGGGTTTGGGCACCAGGTGGCCCATTTGGAGTTGCGGATGAGTGTGGGAAAGAGAGGAAACCAACGGGAACAGAGAGGTCTGGGTGTGATAATGAGCCTTCAGTTCAGTCTGGGCTGCTGGCGGCGGTGGGTGGCCTCGGCCCTGGTTAAAGCTCCTCTCTGCAGGGGCAGCGTGGATGCTTTGCTTGACGAGAGACTGCTGGCCTTAGCTGCGTATTGATGCCAGTGGACCCTGGTACCCGAGAAGGACCAAGTAAGGGAATTTTTTTCCATTCATGTCCAGACAGTGTCTCTTTTTAATGTTGTTACACCATGTAATACTCTTTGGTGCCTTTGGATTGGAGGCATGTTTTCATCCTGCTGGGGAAATTTTTCTTTGAGGGTTGGATTGGAAGGGGTAGAAGAAAAGAATCCCTCTTTCCCTCTATGTGCTATACCCCACTTCACCCCTGCCAAAAACTGCCATGAGGAACCACCTTGGCTCTACCCAGACTGATTTCTTAAGAGAAGTGTGACTTCATCTGTAGAAGCATGTGTGAGCCATCTTTGTGCTGAAGTCGGCTGACTTTCCTTGGAGTCAGTGTTGTCTTGGGTTCCTTGATTTCCTTGGAAGAATGTTTTCTTGAGTGGTTACATCTCTCCAGCCGGATTCAATGTAGAAAAACCTGCCCTCCAGGTTCTCAGCAGGGAGGACTTGTTTTTCATTTGTTCAACAAACACGTAGTGAACACCTGTGTGTCAGGTGCAATCATGGATCCCGGAGATATGATGGAGAAGAAGCAAGTCCCCTTCGAGTCTAAAGGGGAGATGCCAACAGAAGAGTGAACATGTGAATAAAGCAGATGCAGACTGTAGTTGGCACAATGAGGGTGAGCTGTTGGAGATGAGCTATGGAAAGTCAGAGAGGTACCCTAGGGTAGGGCAGACCCAGAGAAGTGACTAGGCTGTGCCCTGCAGAATAGAAAGATGGCAGACACAAGAAAGGCATGAGCAAGTGGAAAGGTTTGGGGCAAGAGAGCAACAGATACCTTTCCTGAAGGCTGGTGTGAGTGCAATAGTGGGAAGGGGAACTTGGGGAGGCAGGCGGGAGCCACATGTTGCTGGTACGAATAGCGATGGAAAGAGGGTTGGGTTTCTTGGAAGAGCAGTGAGAACCCACTGAAAAGCTCAGCACCAGTGGCCAAGGTCAGTGCTCCTGAAGGAGGAGGTGAGCCTCCTAGTCCCACTGGGGCTGATTCAACCCAAGACATCAGAAAGACGGGGTTGAGGGCATGTCTCCCCACCCTATCTTACTGGTTCTGTGTTATCCTTCCATCTTTTATAGTCTTGTAGACTTCACTGTGGATAATGAGTCTGGTTGAAGGTACAACATTTTATTTGAAATAACTCCAGGGAGAGGTTTCCTATACAACCAACTCCAAGAAAACTGTTTCATCTTCTGCGGACTAAGGTGTGCTCTTTCTGGCAGAGGGATGGCAGAGCTGCCTCTGCTTTCCCTTGCCCTTTGGTTGCCAGGGTGCTCAGGGTAGAATATCCACCCTCTCCTCCCAAATACTGATGATGTCGTGTTAATGACTCAGATGTTCCATTTATCATTCTTGATGTTGATTTCCACTTGAAAAAAATATAGCCTTTCTGGTTTGATTTTTTTCAAATACTCCTGATATTGGAACAGGTGTAGATTTAAAAACTGCCTACTTCCCCTTAATCAATATGCTCTCTTGCTGTGGCCCAGACTAGAATTCTTCCTACTCTCTGGCTTACCAAACTCCCATCCGCTGAGTCCTAGGGAGGTTTTTTGTTTTTTTTTTTTTTTATTTGCTGAGCATAAATTTCCAAAGTACAGCTTATGGATTACAATAGCTTCCTCCCCCCCGTAACTTCCCTCCCACCCACAACGCTCCCTTCTCCCACTCCCTCTCCCCTTCACATTAAGATTAATTTTCAATTATCTTTATATACAGAAGATCAATTTAGCGTATATTAAGTAAAGATTTCCACATTTTGCTCCCACACAGAAACACAAAGTGTAAAATACTATTTGAGTACTAGTTATAGCATTAATTAAACACCTAAGAGTAATTGTGTATTAATTACAGAGTTCAACCAATAGTTTTAAGTAGAATATAAAATGCAACTTTTGTATTGTTGTGGCTTCCCCACCCCCCACAATCTCCCTCCCTCCCGTGGCCCTCCCCTCACCTACTCCCTCTCCCATCCCGCCCTTCATCACGTTTCATTTTCAATTACCTTCATATACTGAAGATCAACTTAGTATATACTAAGCAGGGATTTCAACAGGCTGCACTCACACAACCGAACCAGGTATAGGGTATTGTTCGACTAGTAGTGTTGTTTTTGAGTTTCATAGTTAAACACATTAAGGACAGAGATCCTGCATGGGGAGCATGAACCCAGTGACTCCCGTTGTTGATTTAACAGTTGGCACTCTTATTTATGATGTCAGCAATCACCCGAGACTCTTGCTACGAGCTGTCTAGGCTATGGAAGCCCCTTGAGTTCACCGACTCTGAACTTGTTTAGTCAAGGCCGTATCACAGTGGAGGTTCCTTCCTCCCTTCAGAGAAAGGCGCCTCTCTCCTTGATGGCCTGATCCTTCTGCTGGGGTCTTGTTCACCAGGATCTTTCATTTAGATTGTTTTTTGCCACCGTGTCATGGCTTTCCATGCCTGTGAGACTCTCATGGACTTTTTAGTCAGATCCGAATGTCCCAAGGGTTGATTCTGAGGCAGGAGTGCTGTTTAGAGCATTTGCCATTCTATGAGTCTGCTGTGTGTCCTGCTTCCCCCGCAGGATCATTCTCTCCCTTTTCATTCTATTTTTCATTATTTGCAGACACTGGTCTTATTTGTGAAATCTCTTCGACACTTACCCTATCTTTTTGATCAGTTTTGTATTTATACTTATCACTTTACCAAGTGTGCTGGCATTGGTACCTGCCTCCTTGGTAAGGTTGAGTTGAAATCCCCTGGCACATTTCTAGTTCCACCATTGGAGGTAGGTCTGAGTGAGTATGTGCCGTCCTATATATCTCCTCCCTCTCTTATTCCCACTCCTATGTTTCACATAGATCAATTTTCTGTTAATTTTTAAACACTTAAGAATGGTTGTGCATTGATTGCAGAGTTCAACCAGTGGTCTTGTGTAGAGCAAACCGAGCAACAACAACAACAACAACAATACTAAAGGAACAAAATAGTAAGTTGTTCCTCAACAGTCTAGACAAGGGCTGCTCATGTCATTGTCTCTCATAGTGTCCATTTCACTTCAATGGGTATCATTTTAGGTGCTTATTTAGTTGTCATCGATCAGGGAGAACATGTGATATTTGTCCCTTTTGGACTGGCTTATTTCACTCAGCATGATGTTTTCCAGCTGAGTCCTAGGGAGGTTTTGCATCCTCCAAGAGCTCCTTCAGATTGCTGTCCCCTTCGCAGCCCTGCTGCTCTTCAGTGGAGCACCATGCTGCTCAGTCCTAGAGAATACCCTGGCTTTCGTGGTTCTCAAATCATTTTTGTATGTCAATCTTCTCTAGCTAATTATATTTTTGGAGTCAGGGACTGAATTTAATATAACCACCTCCAACTGATTACCTAGTTAGTGCCCAGTATTTATGTTGCTTCCTTACAACTCATCTACAAAGACGAGTTAATTTGTACTTTTTAGATGAGAAACTGAGGCTTACACCTTGACTCTAAATATGGCCATAGTTCTTGTGGGAAGAGCCAGGATTCACACACTGGCTGACTCCAAAGCTCATTTCTTTGGGTCACACTAATCCTTACTTTTCTGAGCTCGTGGTGGGCTGCCAAATGGAGCTGCTTCTCAGGTCAGCATGGGACTAACTTACTCTCTGCAGTTTGAAATTCTCCCATCAGAGAGTAGATTTTCATGTAGGTCATGAAACTGGATTTTAATGCACATAGTTCTCTATAAATCAAATTCAATACTTTAACATAGAGTGATCAGTCATATTTGGTGTCTGATTTAGGGGAAGTGGAGAACACACTGCCCTTGCTGAAGTGGCAGAGAGATAGGAAGGGATAGAAGATGCTGTTCAAGATGCAAGTGATTTTTTTTTTTAAATTTATTTATTTGAGAGGCAAGTTACAAACAGAAACAGAGAGGAAGGTCTTCCATCTGCTGGTTCACTCCCCAAATGGCTGCAACAGCTGGAGCTGGGCTGATCCAAAGCCAGGAGCCAGGAGCTTCTTCTAGGTCTCCCACATGGGTGTAGGGGCCCAAAGACTTGGGCTATCTTCTACTGCTTTCCCAGGTGCATTAGCAGGGAGCTGGATTAGAAGAAGAGCAGCTGGGACATGAACCAGTGCCCATATGGGATGCTGGTGCCAAAGGCAGAGGCTTAGCTTACTATACAACAGCACTGGCCCCACAAGTTGGATAAAGAGCTAGGCCACTATACCCAGACAGGGATGAGTGAGAAAGAGTAGTGGAGGGGCTGGCACTGTGGCATAGCTGCCGCCTGCAGCTTTACCCGCTGCTCCACTTCTGATCCAGCTCTGCTGTGGCTGGGGAAAGCAGTAGAAGATGGTACAGGCGCTTGGGGCCCTGTACCCATGTGGGAGACCTGGAGGAGGCTCCTGACTCCTGGCTTCGGATCGGCACAGCTCCAGCCATTGCAGACATCTGGGGAATGAACCAGCGATGGAAGACTTTCTCTCTCTCTCTCTCTCTCTCTCTCTCTCTCTCTCTCTCTCTTTCTCTCTCTCTCTGTATGTGTGTGTGGTGCACGTCTCTGTAACTCTGCCTTTCAAATAAATAAATAAATCTTTAAAAAAAAAGAGAAAGAGTAGTGGGTAGTGAGGATGGAGATGAGGGGCAGAGGGAACGGTGCCTGATAGGCACTTGTAAGAAACTTGGTTTTTACAGTGGCTAAAGCCTTGGATGGAGCAGGAACATGATGGCGCTTTGCCTTCCCAGATTCTCTGTGGCTGCCTAGTTGAGAACGCACAAATTGGGGGCAGGGTGCTGTGAACCAAATTGTATCCCTACACAAATTCATAGGTTGAAGCCCTGACCCTGGGTATGATGGTATTTGGAGATGGGCCTTTGAGAGGTAATTAGGATTAGATGAGAACAGGAGAGTGGAGCTCCCTTGGTGGGATTACTGCTCGTATAAGGAAAGGAAGAGACAACACAGCTGTGAGGGCACAGGAAGAAGGTGGCTGTCTTCAAACCAGGATGCAAATCCTCACCAGGAACCCAATCTGTTGGTATCTTGATCTTCAACTTCCCAGCCTCCAGAGCTGTTAGAAATGAAATGCTGGTTGTCTGGGCCTCCCAGACTGTTGTGCTGTGTTACAGCAGACTAAGACAATTACAAGCAAGGAAATTGTGGAGAGAAAAAGGATGGAGAAACAGGGTGTAGCAGGAGAGATGGCAAGAGGTTGGTTTCTAGGTATATTGGTGGGAATATTGTGACTATAACAAAGCAAATTAAGGATGATTTAGAGGGTTTGGGCTGATAATGCAGAAGAATCATGCAGACATCAGGGTGGGTGTTTTGGGGAAACAATAGTATCTCTTTTATGGGTGTCAGTTTCTGTATCTCTCAGCCATTATAAGCAGAACTCTCCAGTAGGCTAGAGCTGTCTTAGTTCAGGGTTCAGGGAAGCTGCTCTGGATTGCAGATTCCAGCAACAGCATTTGAGGGATGTGTACCCTCTGAGCCTGTAGAATGGGCATAAGGGGACCCTTACTCATTCAGACAGAAGATAGGAAGACAGATGGATGTTACAGCGCTTGAGAAGGTTGTGCACTGTGCAGACAGGGAAGGTTGTCACTTCTCCACCTGACCACTTCCCAGCTCAGGCTTGGGGAGAAGTTTCAGGCTGGGCTTTGCAAAGTGCATCCCATGTTCTCCCTACATTGGAATTATTCACCACAAGAAATGCAGATTCTTGGCCCATTTAGACCTACAGAGTCATAGTTGCTGAACCTGGTGCTCGGGTATTCATTTTTCCACCTTTCCCCTGGCTAATTTTCATGCATCTGAGAGCCTGAGAATTACAGGATTAGGGAAAACATCCTAATCAAGATGGGGACACCTTAGGTTGTCTAAAGTTTTATTTCAGAGTCTGACAGAGAATTTCTTTGAGGAATGAACATACTTTGAGAATGACTGGTGTTCTCTACTGTGTAGAGGGTGAAGATTAAGGCAGAAATGGCTGGGGACATTGGTGGAGATAACTTCTGTGTGGGGGCACTGAAGTGGATATTGTTCAGGCAGGGGTCAACCTGAGGGGACCAGGTGTGGGTAAACCAGTGCAGACCAGTGCCTTGGTGAAGTCTACAAATTCAAATCCAACTGAAAAAGTCAGCACGAGGCTGAACACTGGGTGGCCAGTATTGACGTGGAGCAAGAAAGGGAAATCAGGAACAAAGTGAAAGAGTCACCAAGAGGAGTCTCACTCAGGGAGTGGCTTGGAGGGAGGGCAGCTGGTGGCACTTGTACTGGCCTCCATTGACAAGGTGTGTGTGGTGGGTCAGGCTGGTTTAAGGATAGACATGGAAGGTCTCAGAGGCCAAGCTCCACATATGGATCAGCCCAGCATGATTGAACTAGAGATACAACTTTGCTTCCAATCACTCCTGTCCAGCCCCCGTCCTGGGAAGGAGGCCCAGTGGCTGTGATCTCCTGCAAGACCAGCCTCTCTTTGTTCTCACCAGTCCTTGCCCTCTCCCTACTGAGTCCTCGCCCACCACGTAGGTGGCAGTTGGTCCATAATGGACATGTTTTTATTATAGTAATGGTACCACTTTCTGCAGAAAAGAGCAATGCAATTTTCTTAATGAAAGTCATGTGTCGAGACAGGGTTGGATGGGAACTTCTGGGTCTGGTTTGGCCCAGGCTCAAAACCTTCCGGGAAAACACAAACTTTCAGGGCCACACCCAGAAAGTCCCATTTACCTCTGTCAGGCCCAGCTGCTTTGCATTAGAGAAATAATAATAGTCTTCTCTGAGTGCCCTGTCATAAATATAAAATGTATAATAAAATGGTTATTAGAAAGTAATCAATGGTACTTATGTTTTCTTTTGTGAGACACGGGTGGTGAATTCGCACATAATCCCATCAGCAGCTGCATCTGCAGGGAGTCTTTTCTGTGTGACCTCCCTAACCAGGCCCCTTTGCTCCCTGGCCTGTGGGAGGTCAGAAAACAGGACACTGGAGTGTTCCTCTTATGCCAGGAAAACATCTCTGATGATCTTCACACTTGAGAGGAGCCACACGATGACTCCAGTGTTCACTTAGGGAAAAAGCCGCATGGATTTAATGGCTTTAAGACTGGGATTAAAAGAAGTCATGTTGATAAAGGACTTAAGTCCAATGTGTTTCACACTGATGGGGTTTATTTCCCCTTTCCTCACTTCCCTGTCTAGTGTTGTTTGAATATTTCAGGGCCACTTGGAGAATGTTGGGAAAAGTAAGGGCAGTTTGCAAGGAAGTTAGGACCTTCTGCAGCCAGGAAGCCCACGTGGTTTTTCTTTTTCCTTTTTCCTTTCAAAGCATCAGTTGTAGATCTCACAGGATTGAAAACTCTATCAAACAAGACAGTCTGTGGAAGCCAACAGGGCCTGCCTTGGTATATGTTTGGTATGTGTTACTTCGTAAAACTGTGTTAGACTTTTAATTTTTTATTTAAAAATGGTATTTGTCTTATTATCAAGTTGCAAAATTCTTAGAAATTAGAACCATGTATTTTTTCCCACTTCAGTCATTTTCAGTACCCAATACAGTATGGGGTGCATAGTAGAGATTAATAAATATTTATTGTGACTGGTTGGTAATGACAATATCCATTTTCATTGTTCATATACTTTTATTTAGTTCAGCAAACCTTTATTGATGTGCACTGGGCTGGATTCAAGAGAAACTCTTTTAATGAGAGGAGTTAGCTTCTTTTAAGAACTTATTTCAGGCTTGGACAATAAGAGAATTAACTCTGTAATCTTCATAACGGTCCTACAGCTGCCTCTGATTCCTTGACTAAGGAATGAAGGTGGTGTGACCCTGGCACTAAGCTTGTAATCCAATGTCTGCTGAGCAGCTGGGGTCTAGTTGTTCCTCTCATCCATGGGAGCTGGGAGCGGGGTGGATGAATAAGTACATGTGTCTGCAGGATGAGATTCAGTGGGGTGCAATGCTGGAGAGGTGGCCAGGGCCAGATTCTGAGAACCCAAAATGCTGAGGGACTCAGAACATCGAGTCACTGGCCTCTGGAAATTCTATAGAATGAGACTGACAGCCTTGGGAGATCCCTTCTTTCTCTGCTAACGATGAGTTCTGTTCCTCCCTCTGAAGTCAAGGCAAGCTGCCGGGGCATCCTTGTGGAGTCAGGGGCTGTCAGAGCTGCCTGCCTTGGGAGCATGGCCAGACTTCCACCCAGTGCACTAGTCCTTGGAGAAAGCCATCCACCTGTACATGCTCTGTGTTGCAGACCTCACTGCTTCACCGAATGGCCCATTCCATTGTTGGCAGCTGCAGTACTGGACTGAAATCATTTTCTCTCAACACTGATGTGATGGTGTTCTGCGTTTTCCTTATGTCAGTTCTTTCTATGTTCCTTGGAGAATCTTTTCTCCAAGACAACATTTACAGATCCATTTCTCACAGGACGTGGTTTCTAGACTCCAATTGTTCATTCATTCATTCAAAAATCAAACCCTGGGCTCATGCTGCGAAGGTAGAGATGTCTTAAACTATGGTCCTGCCCTCAAAGTGTTTGCAATATTGAGGTGAGAGAGAGAGACCTAAAGGAAAGAAGCCATAGGCAGTGTGATGGGAGCTAGGATGGCTGTCCGAGCCAGTTCCTCCAGGGCCACAGATGAGATAACTCATCCCCTAGGGGTGTCTGTGCTTCCCTCCTGACTCTGTCCCCATTCTTCCCTCTAAAAAGCTCTCCATGGAGGTTGTGAAAGTTATTCAGAATGAAAATGCAGCTGAATGGGTGGGCTTTGGCTGTGTGGTTAAGATACCACTTGAGATTCTCACATCTCATATTGAAGTATCTGGGTTCAAATGCCAGCTCCATTCATGATTTTGATTTCCTGCTAATGCACACCCTGGGAGGCAGAGATGACAACTCAAGTAGTCAGATCTCTGCCACTTGAATTGAGTTTCCAGCTCCTGGCATTTGGAGAGTGAACCAGCAGATGGGAGCCGTCTCTCTTTTTCTCTCTGTCTCTGAAAGAAAAGAAAAGAAAAGAAAAGAAAAGAAAAAAAAAGAAAAAAATGGAGTTGCTTATGTCAAATCCTAATGAAAAGACAGAAAGAAAGAATGAAAGCTGATAAGTTATGAAGGAGGGGGCTTCATGATCATGTGCTAGATAACAACAGCTGTCACAAAAGACCCTGCTGGAAACTTACACAGAAAAGCTGCTGCTGCTGCTGCTGCTGCTGCTGCTGTTTCTTCTTCTTCTTCTTCTTCTTCTTCTTCTTCTTCTTCTTCTTCTTCTTCTTCTTCTTCTTCTTCTTCTTCAGATTTTTTTTATGTGTTTGAAAAGCAGAGTTGCAGAGGCAGAGGAAGAGAGAGAGAGAGGTCTTTCCTCTGTTGGTTTACTCCCCAAATGGCTGCAATGGCCAGAGCTGGGCCAATCCAAAGCCAAAAGCCTGGAGCTGGAGCTTCCTCCAGGTCTCCCATGTGGGTTCAGGGACCCAAGCAATGGGCCATCTGCTGCTGCTTTCCAAGGCTAGGGAAGAGAGCTTGATTGGAAGTGGAACAGCCGAGACTGAACCTGGTTTCCATATGGGATGGATGCCTGCACTACAGGCGGCAGTTTTACCTGAAATGCCACAGTGCCAGCCCCACTTTATCTTTTTTTTTAAAAATATTTATTTTAGTTATTTGAAAGGCAGAATGATAGAAAGAGATATGGAGAAAGATATCTTTCATCTTCTGATTCACTGCTGAAATGGCTGGGACAACCAGGGCTGGGCGAGGCAGAAGACAGGAGCCTGGGACTCCATCGAGATCTCACACAGGTAGCCGGGGCCCAAAGACCTGGGCCATTCTCTGCTGCTTTCCCAGGTGCATTAGCAGGGAGCTGAATTGGAAACGGAGCACCAGGACTTGAACCAGCACTCACATGGGATGCCAGCATTGCAGGCAGCTTAACCTGCTATGTCACAATGCCAGCACTAGAAGAGACTTCTGTGAGTCATCTATTCAGTAACTGTCTGTACAACCTTCAAATACCACCTTTGTCATTGATCCTTATAGATGAAGAAAATTGCTTCACAATAACTTACATACATTTCCTCATTTTGCCTTTAAAAATTTAGCTTATCATGGTATGTCTATTCCCATTGCAATGTCCATTCTTGAGTCAACTCATTACCCTTGGAGATTTTCCCCTCATTTGTTATTAAGGTTGACCATGTCATTACAAAAGCCAGTGGCTTAAATAAACACAAAGGTGCAAATTAGCTCCAAAAGCTCTCTTCCAGGGCAGGCATTGTGTGTAGGCAGTTCAGCCACTACCTGGGACACCTGCATCCCCTATCAGAGTGCCTGGGGAAGAGACCCAGATGCAGTTGTGGATCCTGGTTTTCTCCTGGCCCAGCCATGGCTGTTGTGACCATTTAGGGGAATGAACCAGAGGAAGGAAGATCTCTCTTCTTCCTTTTCTCCCCCTTTGACTTTCAAATAAATTAGTATGTCTTCAAGAAAACATTAAAAGGAGGTATCTCTGGGAACAGAGAGCCTCCCCACCCTCACTAGACAGTCAGTTATGCCATCATAGTCTAGTAGTTTTCCACCAGAGATGGAATCAAGTTATCCTCCATTGTATCTCCAGGCTCTGAAGGAGCACTTGACTTAGCGTTCATGTTCAGTATCTGCTTAGTGATTAGACAAATACTCTCTATTGCAGGCCAGAATATTCTTCCTCAAACTACATCCATGTAAAGGTTTGCTTTAGAATGTTTACTTTGAGGAGATGGCGCTATGGCGAAGCAAGTAAAGCTGCTACCTGCAATGCTGGCATCCCCATATGGGCACCAGTTCATGGGCAGGCTGCTCCACTTCTGATCTTGATCCTTGCTAATGGCTTATGTAAAGCACTGGAAGATGGCCCAAGCATTTGGGCCCCTGCCACCCACAGGGGAGACCTGGATGAGGTTCCTGGCTCCTCACTCCAGCCTGGCCCAGCCCTATCTATTGTGGCCATCTGGGGAGTGAACCAGTGGATAGAAGATCTCTCTGTCCCTGTCTCTCCCTCTCTCCATGTAACTCTGACTTTCAAAATAGGTAAATAAATCTGAAAACATAAAAAGAATGCTAACTTTGAAATCCAGGTCAGTTATTCAGAATCCAACTCAATTGAGTATCCATTTATTGAGCAACTACAATGTCCCAGGCACTGTGGTGGGTCTCGGGATTTCAGCCAAGGACACACAGACTTAGGCAGCTCGTAGGGATGAAGGTAGGAGGAAGAAGTGGGAGGAGGAATGGGATAGAAGCAATGTAAGAATTGTATAGCATTGTTATTGTACAATGCACAAAGTGCTGGCCCAGGACCAGAAGAGAGCAACTAACCCTCTGGTAGGAGGGAATGGGTCGGGTAGTGAGCTGCATCTTAGCCCCAGCTCTCTTGGATGGAGGTGAGACTTCTTTTAGCACTTTGAAGAAAAGAAGTAAAACCTTGAATTAGACCATTTTAGAACAAAAGAGGATTGATTCCAGGGCCCCAACAGATCATGAATTCTGTAAGGCTCGATTTGCATATATAAGATAGCATAGTAGTTGTGCATATCCTGTGCATCATCCTCCCGCGTACTTTGATTTGTCTCTAGATTAGTAATAACAGCTGATAGCATGTAAATGCTTTGTCGGTCATTGCTGCACTACATTGTTTAGGGACCTGCATAAAAGATGTCTCTGGGCCCGCATTTTGGTATAGTGGGTTAAGTTGTGTTTGGGATATGGCATCCCATGTAAGTGTAGGTTCATGTCCCAGTTGCTCCACTTCCTATCCAGCTCCATACTAATGTGCCTGGGAAAGCAGTTGAGGATGGCCCAAGTGCCTGGGTTCCTGCACCCGCCTGGGAGACCCAGAGGAAGCTCCTGGCTCCTGGAATCCCTTGCGGTCATTGAGGAATGAACCAGAGGATGGAAGATCTCTCTCTGTATTCCCCCTCCCCCATAACTCTGCCTTTCAAATGAATAAATACATCTTTTTAAAAAAGAAAGAGGAAAGAAGTCTTCACATTCAGTATGTAGTTTTGAGGGGAATATTTTTGATCCATGGTCGGTTGGATCCGCGGATGTGGAAGGCATGGCTAAGAAAGGTTGACTGTGTAAGAAACATGGAGCACACTGAATTGCCAACTTTCTTTTAGTAGCAGAAACTTCTACTTAAATATTTTTTTTAAAAAGATTTATTTATTTATCTGAAAGTCAGAGTTACAGAGAGAGAGAGGGAGAGAGAGATCTTCCATCCGCTGGTCCACTCCCCAACTGGCTGCAACAGCCAGAGCTGTACCAATCTGAAGCCAGGAGCCAGGATCTTCTTCTGGGTCTCCCATGTGGGTGCAGGGGCCCAAGGACTTGGGCAATCCTTCACTGCTTTACCAGGCTACAGCAGAGAGCGCCCACATGGGATGCTGGCAATGGAGACAGTGGCCTTACCTACTACGCCACAACAACAGCCCCATTCTACTTAAATCTTACCACGGCACCTTGTAAAATGGATCCAACCGGAGTTTCTTCGAGCACTGTAAAACCAACACCTAGGACCAGTCTCCCATTTTCCATGTGCAGAAAACCAGAGGCACAGCTCCCGGTTGCAAGTGGCAGAGTGCAATGGCCTTGGGGTCTGGTCCCAGGCCTGGCTGTGCACTGAGCACTGGCTGTTTGGGTTCAGAGACTGCCCCAGCCCCACTGAGATTAACCATCAGGTGGGGGAAGCAATTACATTTTGCACAGGCGAGATCTGCTCGTCCCATTCTCCCTCCCTGCAGGCTATGTCAAAACACGAGGGCAGGATCCTGCTTCTTTTCAGATTTTAAAAACATACAGTGGACTTGTGTTTACAATAGTGAGGAGGAGAATGACGCGGAGCCGCTGAGCACACCACCCCTGCAAAGAGGCACCCGGTCTCACCGGGACTCTCTCCTTCTGAGGCTGTGGGGCTCTCCGGGGCGCCAATTCAGAGAGCCAGCCTTGCCAGGGGATGTCTCGGAGCTTCGGGGCTTAAACAACGTCACACGTTGTGCAAACAAGCAGCACCAACAATGATCTGCCCCTTGGACCAGATCCCCTTCTGTCTGGATCTCTCAGCCTGGGATTTCTGCAGCTGGGAAAACAGACTAGGCATCCAGACTCCAGCTCCGGGCCTCTTTTTCTGCTTCTGTGGGCTTTTAGGTGGGCTTCTGAGCTTTCTTGGCCTCAGCTTCCTTATCTGAAAGATGACAAGGTAGCATTGAGCTCAACCCCCACTTCCATGGTGTGTGTGTGTGTGTGCATGTGTGCGTATATGTGTGTGTGTGTGTGTGTTGCAGTGAAATTTCTTTTTGAAATAGAATCTCCCAGGCAAATCCAATATATAAAACCAAGGAGAGCCAAGACATTCTGATGAGGGCGGGAGCAGAGAACCTATTGACCAGAGCAGGCCTCCTGTTCTGGGGTCTCTCAGAGATCTCTGTGTATCCACATGGTCCTGAGAGTGTGGGCTGGATACCACTTGACCCTTCAGGTCTTTTTTGATGACCTATGACCCCATAAATATACTGAAAATGCCGAGTCACAGTTGTGACTAGAGAGAGAGAGAGAGGGAGGGAGAGATTACAGATCACACCAGAGCATGTTCTTTTGCATTGACCAAGATGTATTTTTAATATATTTTTACTTGATCATAAAGATCAAGTAAATATTTTTTACTTGATCATCTAAGATCATACTCATGTCTTAGATATGAGATTACTAAAAAATTAAAGATCATCTCAAATTTTGTTCCTCTGAATTGAACATCTGTTGAAAAATGACTCTGCTACCCACAGAACACTCCAGGTTGAAGGAGCACAGCTCAGAGGGCCCAGCAGTGTGGTGCAGTAGGTTAAGCCACCGCCTAGGATATCAACATTTATTTTGGAGCACCAATTCCAGTCCTGGCTATTCTGCTGTCTAGGGAAACAGAAGAAGATGCCCCAAGTACTTGGCGCCATATGGGGCCTGGCTCAGCCCCAGGCATTCCTGTCATTTGAGGGAGTGAATCACTGGATAGATGATCTCTTTCTCTTCCTCTCTCTGTCGCTCTGTCTTCTGAGCGGCTGGCAAGTAAAGCCATGGCCTCTGGTGGTGGCATCCATTATGGGTGCTGGTTTGAATCCCAGTTACTCCATTTCCCAAAAGGGAAAAACAGCAGAAGGTGGTCTAAGTGCTTGGTCCTCTGCCACAGACAGAGGAGCCCTGGAAGAAGCTCCTGACTCCTGGCTGCAAGCTGACCCAGCCCCAGCCATTGTGGCCATCTTCAGATTAAACCAGTGAATGGAAGATATCTCTTTATGTTTCTCCCTCTCTCCATGTAACTCTAAGTTTCAAATAAATAAATACAGCTCTAAAAACATCTTATAAAAAACAGCACAGTTCCAAGGACAAATGAGTGGGTGCAGGTGGCTTTGCTGGTTGGGAAATGATCTTAGTAACTCTCATCTTTGTATCCTGTAGCAGTGAATAAGTCATGTCTGTGTACTGTAAGCCATGTGATTCTCAAAACCAGAGGGAAAAGGAAATGAGATGAGAAGTGTGTCAGAGAGGCAGAGAAGATGCCCAGGATTGCACAGCAAAGAGAGGGAGGAGCCGAGGAGCCAGGAGTGGAACCCTCTGCCGGCTTCCGCCTGAGAAAACCAGAGCTTGGATCGTTACCACTTCAGTTCCTTTTCTTTCTCTTCATTTCTTGTTTGCCTTTGCTTCAATGCTGTGCAGGAGCTTTGAGTCTGCACCCTGGCCTCCGATGGCCATTCCCACCCCGGATTCACTCCTGTGCTAATTCCTTCTCCCCTTCCCAGTTCCCCAGCTCCCATCTCAGAGAGCAAGAATCCAGGAGGCAGTGACTTGGGTAGTCACATTCTCCACAGGGAGGTTGGTGAATGTGGTCCCCAGCAGCAGCAAGAGGGCCTCATTTGTTGCGGCATCCTGTAGGGCAGGGCATTTAAATCCAAGAACTACACTTCCCAGACTCCTTTACAGCTAGAGCTCTGGGTATGACTTAGGTTCCCATCATAGATGCACTTGCTTGAGGGTTAGAAGGTGAAAGTGAAGCAGAAGCTCCCTGTAGTTGACAGCAGATCAAGTGCACAACAATCAGGCTTTCTGTGGCTGTTTGAAGTTTACAAATAGGGCCTTCAAGGTCATTTCCTCAAGCAGCCATCCTCCGCCACGCCCAGGGGCTCATTGTTTCCTCAGTGTCTGTGCTGTAAAATGTAAGAAGCAGCCCTACTTCCTGGGTTTTGTAAGAAAAGATTTGTAAAATTTTATTTAAATCATACAAGTTTCATGTATATGGATTTAGGAACATAGTGATAGTGAACGTAGTGAACCCTACCCTCTCTCCCACCCATGCTCCAACCCTTCTTCCTTCCCCCTCTCCCATTCTCACTTAGTTTTTACAAATATCTACTTTCAGTTTACGTAAACTAATAAAGTACCTAAAATGTAATGTATTGGAGTCAAATGGACATTTTGAGATTTGATGATTATTTACAGCCCTTGTCTCTTCCATTGAGGAACAGTTTTTCTCTTCATACTAATTGTTGAACTCTTTTACTTAGTGTAGGATTAACTTTATGATCATTAGGTAAGCTGAAAAGATTTTTTAAAAATTTATCTGAAAGGTAAAATTACGCAGGGAGAGGGAGAGTAGAAGAGAGACAGAGATCTTCCATCTGCTGGTTCACTCCCCAAATGGCCATAACAGGTGAGACTAGACCAGGTGAAAGCCAGGAGCCTGGAACTCCATCTGAGGTTCCCATTGCATGGCAGGGGCCCAAGCACTTGGGCCACTTTTTGCTGCCTTCCCAGGAACACTAGCAGGGATCTGGATGGGCAATGCAGAGGCAGATAGATCTCCATTTCCGTTTCTTCCTCTGTTCCAGGCCTTGACACATTACCTGGAGAGAGATACGTTTCCTGCCTTGAAGGAATCTTTTTTTTAAAATAAAGATTTATATATTTATTTGAAAAGCAGAGAGAGAGAGAGAGAGAGAGAGAGAGAGAGAGAAAATCTTCCATCCTCTGATTCACTACCCAAATGGCCTCAACAGCCAGAGCTAAGGTGATTAGAAGCCAGGAGCCAGTAGCTTCTTCCAGGTCTGCCATGTGGGTGCAGGAGCCCAAGCGCTTGGGCCATCTTCTGCTGCTTTCCCAGGCCATCAGCAGGGACTGAATTGAAAGTGAAGCAGCCAGGACTTGAACCAGCACCCATATGGGACGCTGGAGTCACAGGCATTGGCTTTACTCACTGTGCTACAGTGCTGGCCCCTGAAGGAATGTTAATGCCAGGACTAGAACAGTAGTACCACAGAACACCTGTTACTGTTTCCTCAGATTCTATGGTTCCAAGTGTACCATTTGGGAAGATTACCCAACAGTATTATTACCGGAGAGAATCTTGAAAATCTTTGAGTTCACATTCCCCCTTGTTTGGGAGACTGAGGGCCAAAGAAGGAAAAATGGCCCTCCTAAAATTATCTAGCAAGTGACTTCCTGAAGAATCTTGCTCTCCTATTAGGGTCAGGAAGCAAAGTTGCTCTATCTCTCTGAGCTTCAGTTTCTCTGTCTATAAATTGGCTATAGTAATGCCTGTCCTTTCTACTGCATGTGAGATAAGTAGCAATAAAATATTAGTTGTGAAAGTGGTTTGGGATTATATATGTATATATATGAAATAATATAAAATAATATATGTATATACATATATATGCACATATCCATGGGGGGAGAGACAGCAGGGAGAGAGAGAGAGATCCATATACATGTTTGTAAAGGTTTTATATGAAGGTAACACATTACTGATCAGTATTTGTTAATGAGTTGGTTACCTCAGTGTTTATTGAGCATGAGCTGTATGCCAGCCACCCTGCTCACTGCTGGGCAGGCCATGGGGATCCACACAGACACAGGGCTGCTTGTGGAGCTGACAATCTGAATGAGTTGGAGCTGGGAGACAGCAGGGAGATGCACAGAGAACAGACGATGAACAGGAGAGCACTGGAGAGTGCCAAGTACTCTGAGGTAAAGCAGGGTGTGGCAACCAAAGGTGATGGGTCTGTTTTAGACTCAGTGGTCATGGTAGCCTTTCTGAGAAGCAGACCCTGCCTTGACCTTGGATGACTGGAGGAAGTAGGTGGGAGCGTTTGGGAGAGAGCAGTGCAGGCAGGTGGAGCAGAGGGCTTAGGTGAGGCGGGAGCAGTAGAGCTGAGGTCCCACAAGGAGGGAGGCCTGCACCCCTGGAGGCCATAGAGCCCAGGGCAAGCTGCGTGGAGGTGGGCAAATGAGCTGCTGTTTGGAGATTTGAGTCTTAACCTTGGCTCTGTCACAAGTAGCTGGGTCACTGGTTACACAGTATCATAGTCATGGCCTCAATGTCCCTGTCCATCAAATGGGAACATAAATCCTGCCCTTACCCAGAGGTACAGTGAATGGGTGACCTGCCCTCAAAGAGCTCTGCTCCTAAGCACAGTGATAAAACCCAATCTGTCTCTGGCCTCGTCTGCAGGGATGAGGGACTCCCAGACCATCCAACCGCACACACAATGCAAGTGCTGTGCTGGCCCCATGGACAGCAGGCGCGGGAAAGAGGGTCTGCTTTTTCTTCTCGTGGACCCGAGCCTTCAAGCCTTTGGACTGAGTGCCAACAATAATTCATCAGGAACGCTTTACAACTCAGCATCACAAAACCTGTTAGGAGACAGATCACCCACAGGACGGCCTTTGGGAAGGAAACACGCTCGGGGCTGGTGACCTCCAGATGATTAATGATTTTTAACAGGGTGAACTCTGTCCTCTGCCTCCCGTGTGCTGCCTGTGCACACCCCCTCACTCAGCTTGTTTAAAGGGGGAGGACTGAGGGCGAGGGACGCTTGAAGGCAAAGTCCACCAATCAGAAGAAAAATGCGAGAATAGGAGCCCTGTGTCTGAAAGGCAGAAATGTCTTATTATTTTACATTTATGATTTGTGAACACAGCAATGAAAGTTTTCTACTGAAACATGTGCAATGTGCTTCTTAACTCTCAATGAACTCATTCCAGTCACTCATTTTACACAGTGCCCTGCACGGTCAGCTCTTGTTCTTACCATCACCTTTCCCTCTTCATGGACCCGAACTCTGACAGTTTGAAATACGGAATAGATCCAAAAAGGAAATACTGATTCTGTTTTTTGATTTCCAAAGTCATAGGAACTTAATTTTTATATTGTCAGAACAAAAAGGACAGCATGACATATGCTGCTTTAGCAAACCAGTTATTGAAAGAGAAATTTCTTTTTATAAAAGATTTAAAAAAAATTTTATTTGAAAATCAGAATGATGGACTTAGAAAGAGACAAAGAGAGAGGAAGAGAGAGGGCGACATCTTCATCTGCTGGTTTACTCCCCAAATGGCACAATGGCTCTGACTGGGCCAGGTCGAAGCCAGGAGGGCAGAGCTCCATCTGGGTCTTCCACATGAGTGACGGGGGCCCAGGGACGTAGGCCATTCTCATTGCCTCCCCAGGCCCATTAGCAAGGAACTGGATCAAAAGTGGAGAAGCTGCAACTGGAACCCGCACTCCATATGGGATACTGGTATTGTAGGCGGCAGCTTGGCTCACTGTGTCACAGTGTTGGCTCTGAAAGAGAAGTTTCTTATCTTTCCCTATCCCTTCCTTTAGTCTCACACCCTGAAATCAGTGCACCCGAGGGGCACTGTCTTCACCTTATACTAGGGCCACGCCTGCACACATGAGCCTGCAGAACACAGGTGCTCAGCTGCAAATTGAGAGTGAAGACAGCCTTTCCAGTTTTGTGGGAAAAGTCAACTTACCATGATGGAGACGATAGCTAGTCCTTGTTGACTCCAGTCATGTGTTGTTTAATAACATGGACCCGTCTTGAGAAAGGCATTGTTAGAGAATTTCCTTGTCATGGGAACATCGTGGAGTGACGCACACAACCTGGAGTGTGCAGTTCAATCATTCCAAGTGGCTTCTTGATGAAGTCAAGAGACGTGGTAGACAGGAGATACATGAGGCTGCTGTTGTCTAACTTGGTGTTCTGTCTTACGGTAATTTTTAGAAAGATTTATTTATTTGAGGGGCCAGCACTGTGGTGCAGTGGGTTAAGCTGCTGTCCGCAGTGCCTGCGTCCCATAGGGTGCCAGTTTGATTCTGGCTGCTCCATTTCTAATCTAGCTCCTTGCTAATGTACCTGGGAAAGCAGTGGAAGATGGCCCAAGTGCTTGGGCCCCTGCACCCATGTGGAAGACCTAGAAGAAGCTCCTGGCTCCTGGCTTCATCTGGACCAACCCTGGTCAAATGGCCATTTGGGTAGTGAACCAGTGGATAGAAGATCTTTCTCTCCCCATCCCCCTCTCTCTCCCTGTTGTTCCTTCCCTCTCTTACTCAGAATTTCAAATGAATAAGTAAATCTTTTTAAAAAAGGAAGAAGAAGGCAGAGTGACAGAAATAAAGAGATGAACACAGAGAGATCATCCACCTTCTGGTTCACTCGCCGAATGCCTGCAACAGCCAAGGCTGGGCAAGCTGAAGCCAGAAGACAGGAATTTCACCTGGGACTCCCTTGTGGGCGCAGGGGTCCAAGTACTTGGGCCATCTTCTGTTGCCTTCTCAGGCACATTAGCAGGGAGCTGTATCAGAAGCAGAGTAGCCAGAACTCAGAACGACACTTGGATATGGGATGGTGTCAAATGTCGCAGTTTAATTCACTGTACCACAATCCCAGCCCCATAAGCATTCTTAAAATAAGTGGACATATACTCTAAGATAGTGATAAAAAGCATAGCATAATAAATACATAAACTAGTAAATAGTTGTTTATCATCATGATCAAGTATTATGTACCATTCATAGTTGTGCTGTACTTTATGATTGGCAATATTTATGTTTATACCAGTGTCACCACAAACGTGAGTAATGCATTGAGCTATGACATTAAGATGGCTGAAAAGTCAGTAGGTGATAAGAATATTTAAGCTCCGTTATA
Organism: Oryctolagus cuniculus; assembly: GCF_964237555.1. Classification (NCBI taxonomy): domain Eukaryota; kingdom Metazoa; phylum Chordata; class Mammalia; order Lagomorpha; family Leporidae; genus Oryctolagus; species Oryctolagus cuniculus. The sequence goes on along the minus strand of NC_091433.1, from coordinate 8,335,058 downwards.
ACCTTATGGAATTACTGTTTTATATGCATCTTGTTATTGATCATATGACTGGATTTAGGTTTTCTGTTCTAGTCCATTACCAGCGTTCTTTAATCCTCATGACAACCTCTGGTGGTGCTTACAAATATCACCCCCGCTTTACAGATAAGGAGAGACCTAAAGGGCAGCTTGGAAGGGCTAGAACCAGATCTGGAATCTGGGATGTCTCAGTCCTTGCCCCTCAGCTCTATTGGATGAACTTTTGGAATTTTAAGCCTTTCTCTTATAATCTTTCCAAAAACTTTGTTGGCCTCTCACAATGTCTGTTTGCAAGTCCTTACAGACAGCAAAATAAATGAGAAAATAGCAACTGACAAATTAAGGCTGCAGGTCCTATTCCCCCTGCTCCTTGTGACAGCTACTTCCTCTATGGTGGCCTTGTTCTGGCTGAGGCTTAACGTCAAGAACACGTATATTTTTCTGCTCCCAAACACTTCCAAAATTTCATTAATTACTTCTTGGTATCTTGCCTGACTTTCAGCTGCTTTAGTAACAAGTTTGAGAGCCACTCAACTTGATCCTGAGGCCTTGTATGATGTGTGCAAAACTCACTCATCAGAATGTATCTTGTCATTGTTTTATAAAAGCAGCCAAGATACCAATGTATAGCTAAACATTTATCAGCACATGCTCTAGAATTAGGGCTTGTTACAATTATGCCTCTTCTGCATAGCAATTGTGGGATTCTGGGCCTCAGTTTCCTCCTTCATAAACTTGGAATAATAGCACCACCTACTTTACAGAGTTGGAATCAGGATCGCTTGAGATAATATCTGTACACAGAAATGTTACCATAATCCCTGGTATGCACTAAGGATTTAAATCATAATAGCTGCTGCTAATAAAAAAGTAATTAACTCTCTTCCACATATTCATTTGGAAATATCATCATCAGAAGTTTTAAAACATTACCTCTTTTTTTTTTTTTTTTGGCAGGCAGAGTGGACAGTGAGAGAGAGAGACAGAGAGAAAGGTCTTCCTTTGCCATTGGTTCACCCTCCAATGGCCGCCGCGGCAGGCGCGCTGTGACCGGCGCACCGCGCTGATCCAAAGCCAGGAGCCAGGTGCTTCTCCTGGTCTCCCATGGGGTGCAGGGCCCAAGCACTTGGGCCATCCTCCACTGCACTCCCTGGCCACAGCAGAGAGCTGGCCTGGAAGAGGGGCAACCCGGGCAGTAGCCGGCGCCCCCGACCGGGACTAGAACCTGGTGTGCCGGCGCCGCAAGGCGGAGGACTAGCCTAGTGAGCCGCGGCGCCGGCAAAACATTATCTCTTTAAATTTTGGATTAACAGACAACATTCTGCGCATTTTTACAGAGTACAGTGCATTGTTTCAACCCATATACTACTGTGAACTAAATAATTAGCCTTTCCATTTTGGTATCTTTTCCGTGTGTTTGGAGCCTACCAGCTTTCTCTTCCAGTTCTTTATTCAGCATAGACTATATTATTGTGGACTGTTGTCACCCCAGTGTGCTGGGAACATCAGAACCTGTTCCTTCACCTGGCAGGTACTCGTTAGCCAACCTTTCTCCATGCTCTCCCCAGCACTTTCTTGCCTGTACTGTCATTATTTAAACTATATTTCCTTTTTAAACTTCCACATATGAGAGAAAACGTGATATTTATCTATTTGTGTCTGGACTATTTTACTTAATATCATGATCTCCAATCCTTCAATTTTGTGACAAATGTCAGGAATTCAGTTTTTAGGTGGCTAAATACTATTACATTGTGCATATCATTCTTCATTCATTCATTCATTGATGGACACAAAGGTAGATTTCCTATCTTGGCTATTGTGGGTAGCTCTGCATTATCAAAACTTTATTAATCATTTCCCATTAGCCTTGGTTAACATAACACAGCCTTTAAAAGATTTTACAGGTTGGGCCTGTGCTGTGGCTCACTTGGTTAATCCCCTGCCTGCGGTGTTGTCTTCCCATATGGGCGCTAGGTTCCAGTCCAGGTTGCTCCTCTTCCAGTCCAGCTCTCTGCTGTGGCCTGGGAGGGCAGTGGAGGATGGCCCAAGTGCTTGGGCCCCTGCACTTGCATGGGAGACCAGGAGGAAGTACCTGGCTCCTGGCTTTGGATCGGTACAGCGCCGGCTGTAGCAGCCATTTGGGGAGTGAACCAGTGGATGGAAGACCTTTCTCTCTCTCACACTGTCTATAACTCTACCTGTAAAAAAAAAAAGATTTCACAGGTCATGCTGTGAGTTGGCACATATCAGGAAAGAAGATAAGGAAAAACACGAGTGGACAACATGTGAAAAAGATTATCTATACAGTTTTTAATTGAGGAGTCCGAAGCAAAGACAGAGAATGGCACAGATTGTCCCTTCTAGCCTCAGAAGGAATCCATCCTGCTGACTTCTGATGGTTCTCTCCAGACATTGTCCAGATTCTGTCCAATGAGTCATGTGAGGTGGGGACCTTAGCTTATTTGGTGAATTGTGTTTGTTCTAAACTTATCTTTCATTTTAAATATTTATTTATTTGAAAGGAAGAGAGGAGAAAGAGTGAGAGAAGAGATGAGATGGGTAGAAGATAGATAGATAGATAGATACATATATCCTTTATCTGCTGGTTCATGTCCCAAATGCCCACAACAGCCAGGGCTGAACCGAACCAAAGCCAGAAGCCTAGAACTCAATCTGGGTCTCTCATGTGGGTAGCAGGGACTCTAGTACGTGCACTATCACTGTTAACTCCCGGGATCTGAATTAGTAGGACGCTGGAATGGAGAATCGAGCTGGGACTTGAACCGAGGTACTCCAATATGGGATGCAGGCATCCCAAGCTGTGGCTTAATCATTGTGTCAAATGCTTGCCTTTACATTTCTTTGTTCTATGAAAGCTTTGCTAGACTAAACTATCCTTTGGAGGATGCTGAAGTTGAACTTACGTGTCAGGCATGCCCACTGTGTCTTACTGGAGTAAGGGCCTGGGACACATGACAGTTTTGTTTTAGATTCTATTGGTTTTACAGAACTGGACCACTCTCTTAATGTGAGATTTATTTTAAGGAATTCATGAAGGACAGAATTTCAAGAGATTTCAAGTTTAGCCAAGTAAGTGAGATGTTCTGATTGCACAGTCTTGTCAGTAAAGACATTTGAGCCTGCACTGTAATATATATGTATATACTTAGTTATACATTATATACACAAAGATAGCTATCATAATGTACAAATAAAGCTGTATCAGTAACTAATATCTCAAGGCACAATATCCTTGAGTGAGGGTCATCATTGGTGATAGAGGACCTAACTCTATGTTTCAAGTAGTCATTGCAGTAGTTTTTGGAGGCTGTTAATAGCAAAGTACTGTATGGTGGGTGGCTTACACAGCAAAAATGTATTCTTTCACAATTCTGGAGACCAGAACTCTGAAGTCAAGATTGAGTGGACGGGGTTGGTTCCTTCTGAATGCTGTGAGGGAGGATCTGTTCCGTGTCTTCATCGTAGCTTCTCCCATCATTGCTTGGTTTGCACATGGCCCTTTTGTCTCTGTGTCTTCCCATCATTGTCTCTCCATGCATGACCAGCCCTGGGTCCAAATTTCCCCTTTTGGCAATGACTCCAGCCATATTGGATGAGGACCCACTCAAATGATCTTATTTGAACTTTACCTTCGTAAAAACCCTATTTACAAATATGGTCATATTATGTGGGTTTGGGAATTAGGACTTCAACATGTCACAGTTATCTTTCAAATGTTTGGCCAACTAACTCTCTGTTATCTCCTAATGTTGTAGTTGCTTTTCCCCGTGTAAAGTGGCTCATGCAGAGTCTGTACTAGGAGCAAGAAGTGCGGTGTGTCTCTGGTTTCCTATTGCATGCTTGTGCTTGTAGTAGTATTGGTGTGCACTTTCTTTGCAGGAGGCACAGAAGTGTTCAAGAACAGTTTGTGAGGGGTTGCTAAGCTATCACTAGATAATATAATCTGCACACCACTTAGCTGTGCACTTCCAGATCACAATCCTGCAAGAAGATGTATGAGTGAAGGTGAGGTGCTGGGAAACACCCTCTGCCTCTTAGATTCGTCTCATTCCTACATTCTAGAACTTTACATGCTGTGGCCAACAGGAACAATCAAACAGAGCTAAAGTGTAATTTTTCTTTGACTTTGAGGTAAGATGGAAAAGAAATTGAAATTCACTGGCTGCATTCCTCATAGGCAGGAATGAGGAGTTTCAGGAATAGCAAAAGAGAAGTTGATGGTCCTACTAGAGCTCAGATAGTTCCCGGGACCACAAATGCAGGAGTGTGGTTGCAGAAGTCCAGGTTTGGGAGAGTTTGCCTCCTCCCTATCTGTCTCATTTGTTCTTCTCTTTCTGCTTACAATTGGCCTCTCTCTCTCCTCTCTATCAACCCTTTCCTTAGCTTCTTCTCCATTGTTAATTTGGCTCACATGTAGCTCCTTATGCGTCTCCATGGCTAGGAGTGCAGAGCTGTGACCCTGGGCAATGATGTGGCCTATTGGAGCCTCACTTTCCTCCTGTGTGGAAAAGGGAGATTAACTCCATGAGACCCTGGGTGCTTCCCAGGAGCAGCATTCTCCGCTATCTTTGTTGTATTTATTCCCTCACAGAAGTATTACTGCCTAGAAGAGGTCAGTGGCTTGAAGCTTTGTCTTGAGTTGGAATCAAATCCAATTAGAAACAAGCAGAACCTGGGAAGAGCAGATGTCCTTTGAGGCTTAGTTTATGTCAGACCAAAAAGGCCACTGAAAATCCAAAGATAGATTCATTGCTCAGCTATCCATTATGCTAGATGTCCACACAGCCCCTAAATTCTGTTGCATCTGTCGTAAGGCTTTGCTTCAGTTCTAAAGTAGAACCTGAGATAAGATGCTGGGGACAGAATGTTGATTTTGGAGGTGATCTCAGAAAGTAAGAGAGAGAGGGACAGGGAAGGAAGCAAAGCCAGCGTACAGATCCATGCTCAGAGTCACCACTGTAGGGCACAGGGACTGGATTCCAGCAGCACCTCTGGGAAGTGCACAGAATGACTCCCAGCTCTGCTCACCTGAGAGATAGGGCTGGGACCTATTTGCTGGGGTGAGCATTGCCCATGGAGTGGGCCTTCAATCTCTAAGCACCTCCATTGAGCTCCCTAACAAAGGAAAAGGCTGTGAGGGTGAAATGCAGACAGACTGACTCTGCTGGTGGGGTAGGGAATGAGCGGGAATTGTCCACCACAGGTGCAGCTGTTATCAAGGTGAGGGGACTGAACACAGGCACCAGAGGCTCTGTCAGAGAAGTCTCCCCGGTCCATCTCTTTTTGTCACTCTGCTGCTTGGTTTGGTTTTCATCTTATACCTCTATGTCTCTCTGCAAGACTTAGTGTATTCTATTGGCCTCTGTCCTTTACCAAACTCACCAGGTGTGCTGAATTGAGGGAATGGATGATGGTTACCTGGGGGGATTTTCGAGGAGTACAACAGAAGAGCTGTGTGACTGTAAGCCCCGTAACTCAGGGCCTTGTTTTTCTCATATTGAGGCACACAATCTGCTAAATTCTCTCTCAGCTCCCGTATTCTGATTTACAACTGTTTTGGATTTCATAAAACCTCTCTAATCTTACATCCCACTGATTTATTTTCCTTGTCTCTTTTCAATCCATCAGGAGCTTTTAAGAAAAAACGGCTATAGCAGGGACCCTAAGCTGTCAGAGAATGTTCTGTGACATTAAACAACAATGATATGTAAACTCTTTGGTATTTTATAGGCGGTGAATATTCAGCCTATGCAAATGGAAACACTGAGGGAAATTGGTGGATAAGCTCCTTGATGGTGTTGTTTATCACTTGGAAACACTGAAAGCCCAACACGCAGGGAACGGGTTGGTAAATTTCTGATGTATGAATTAATTACAACAGATATTCCTCACCCAGTGCCAGTGTGTATCTTAGTTGTGATTCAGAAAATCTTCCAGCACTGCGACACTCACTATGTATAGGTACCCTCCTCTCTGAACCAACTCTGCTATCTCACCCATTCCCTTGTTAATGAGCTAAGTAAATCTTTGAGGCCTGCTCACTGTAAAATAAATAAATAAAATGAACATTCCTGACAGTGCTGGGCATGTCCTAGGAGTCACCTAGCACAGCTCCCCTTTCAGGCCTTATGGTTCAGTGAGGGTAGCATCAAGTGAACAGACACAAATGTAGCAGGAGGGCAGGTGTGGGAGGTTATGGGACACATGAAGACATCAGGGCAGGGGAGGCAGGGCTTGTGAGGCCAGGGAAGATTTCCAGGTTAAAGCATGAGTGTTGCTTAGACTAGGAGGCTAAGGTGAACTCACGCCAGAGGCAGACGTGAGCTTATGCTTTTGGGAAACAGAAAGAGCCCGAATTGGCTGTTGTTTCGGAATGGGAAGTGATGGTGCTAAGCCACATCAGGACACCGGGAGTCCCCCTGTGAGAAATGGGGAACCACTGAAGATCTCCTGTGCTTTTTCCTTTCCCATGAGGAGTGAGAATCACGTTAGTGGAAAAACAGCAAACACAAAGGAAAATCAATGTGACAGAACACTGAATCAACATGAGGTGGTGCAATTTTGTATCTAGTGTGATTTTATCTGTCCCAAGACAAAAAAACCAACCAACCAAAGAAAAACACGTGGGAAACAGACTGGAAGAAACTGGTAAATGGCAGCGTAGCAGCCACTTCTGGTGCTGTGGCAATGAGTGTCTTTCCTTCCCATGTCTTTACCCCTTCTTACACTATCTACCTTTTCTACTGTGAGCACATATGATTTTGGCCATCAGAAAGATGAAAAGATAAGCATTGTCCACATGTTTTGTGGGGCTTCAGGGTGCCTTGTTTTGAAAGGACACTGAGGCCGGCGCCGCGGCTCACTTGGCTAATCCTCCGCCTGCGGCACCGGCACCCTGGGTTCTAGTCCTGGTCGGGGTACCGGATTCTGGCCTGGTTGCCCCTCTTCCAGGCCAGCTCTCTGCTGTGGCCTGGGAGTGTAGTGGAGGATGGCCCAAGTCCTTGGGCCCTGCACCCCACGGGAGACCAGGAGAAGCACCCGGCTCTTGGCTTCAGATCTGCGTGGTGTGCTGGCTGCAGCGGCTATTGGAGGGTGAACCAACAGCAAAGGAAGACCTTTCTCTCTGTCTCTCTCTCTCACTGTCCACTCTGCCTGTCAAAAAAAAAAAAAAAAAAAAAAAAAAAAAAAGACACTGAGCTGATTTCTTCAGGGGAAGGCAAGCATGTGCCTTCCCTCTTTCATGCCCTCCTGGGGCGTGCCCAGTCCCTGACGAAGGACAATGGATATTTCGAATGACCGGCGAGAAGTGGTCCTGGGGAGAGGCGGAACTCGGGCAAGATGAGGTCGCCGTGTCAGTGTCAGTGAATGCCGCTGTGGAGAGGATGGAAGAGGGAGGGAAGAGCTGATAGAATCGGGGGCAGGCAGAGACATGACAGGACACAGGTGTAGGAGAGGGACCAAGAGAAAGGCACAAAACAGCCGAGAGGCAGAGCATCAAGATGTGCATGTCAGCATGTGTACATTTCTGTGTATTAATTATATCTCAATAAAGCCAAAAAGGGAGCAGAGACCAACATGTAACATGCAAAAATATAAAACTGTGGAGAGATGTGAGAAAGTCTATAATCTTGGATTTTTGATTTGTTTAAAAATACAACACCAAAAGTGCAGTCCATGGGAGGAAAAAATTGGTAGGTTGAACTGTATTAAAAAGAAAAACTGCTTGGGGGTGGGGAGAAAGAGAGAGAGAGAGAGAGAGAGAGAGAGAGAGAGAGATTAGCAGGAGAGAAGGACAGTGAAAGAGAGAGATGGATTATCAGAGGGAGGATGCAAGACCATGGAGAAAGAGACAAAGGCAGAAGGACGGAAGGAGGCATCAGCAGGATTGGAGCTGAGCGGCAGACTGAGGCTAGGGAGGAGATCCACAGATACAGAGACAGGGCAACCCAGTGCCAACAAGCCAGAGAGAGAGAGAGAAGGATGCCCAGACACAGAGGGGCCACAGAGACTCAGACAGAGGTGACGGCTGGCAAAAGGGGCAGAGGCTGCATGACAGGGAGAGGCCCTGGGCGAGACCTATTTGTTCCCACTGTGTCCGAAGGGCAGATCTGAGACACAATATTGCAGCCACGCAAGTGTGTGACAGGCTTGAAAAGGCTTGTTGCTTTCCTAATTACATTCCAGGAAGTTTATATTAGAAAAAGATAAAAAATATTTTTTTAACTTTTATTTAATAAATATAAATTTCCAAAGTACAGCTTATGGATTACAATGGCTTCCCCCCCATAACGTCCCTCCCACCCACACCCCTCCCATCTCCCACTCCCTCTCCCATTCCATTCACATCAAGATTCATTTTCAATTACCTTTATATATAGAAGATCAATTTATTATATATTAAATAAAGATTTCAACAGTTTGCACTCCCATAGAAACACAAAGTGTAAAGAGCTGTTTGAGTACTAGTTATAGCGTTAATTCACATAGTACAACACATTAAGGACAGAGATCCTACATGGGGAATAAGTGCACAGTGACTCCCGTTGTTGACTTAACAATTGACACTCTTGTTTATGGCGTCAGTAATCTCCCTAGGCTCTTTTCATGAGTTGCCAAGGCTATGGAAGCCTTTTGAGTTTTCCAACTCCGATCTTATTTAGACAAGGTCATAGTCAAAGTGGAAGTTCTCTCCTCCCTTCAGAGCAAGGTACCTCCTTCTTTATGTCCCATTCTTTCCACTGGGATCTCATTCACAGAGATCTTTCATTTAGGTTTTTTTTTTTCGAAAAATAATTTCTATAGGATTTATTATTTGTGATAAATTCATGAGTTCCTCCTGTAGCTAATACTTTTCACCACTGCTTCACTCAATGAACTAGCTATTGTTACAGCTCGTACCCATTTTACTTATGAGGAAACTGAGGTGCAGCGAGGTTAAGCACCTTGTCCAGGTGGAATAACTGGCCAGCAGCTGAGCAGTGTGAAAATTCAAGCCATCTGGTTTCCTCACTGAGGGCACAGATGGCCATTCCGTGGTCCCTCAGTCCCTGATCAAGCCTTTAAGGAGCTGGGTATTTAGGGAAATATGAAAACAGTTTACTGCATCAGCAGGCATTAGGAGCCATGTGTATGCAAAGGTATTGGGATGGGGGTGATGCAGTGATCACCAGGACTTGATTTCTGCCTTCAGAAAGCTTACATTTTATTTGGAAAGACTAAACAGAAACACAGACACTGACCCAGCTGTCCCCTGGGACTGTAGGTAGCCATAGTTCCAAACCTGAACTCTTGGTGTGGGGAACAAACAACGTCATTTTTCTCTTGATACCCTGTTTCTGCTACTGCAATTCCATCTTGGATTGGTGCTGGGCCAGTTGGAAAATGGACTTTGGTCCCCTTTCCATTTTATTTATCCAAATTACACATAATGGTAGATGTTACCAGTTTCACCATTAGAGTTTAGGAACTATGATGAAGACTGGAGAGTAAAGAGCAAGACTCTCATCTCCCAGAGCTTCGTTTTCCACACCTTGCAGCCTTCCATCTTAGGCTTGATGTTTTCCAAGTCCCTGCAGCAGGCTGTGTGTCCTGTGAAGCTTGCCCTCACTTGGCTGCCTGGCCTTTCCCAGCTTTCCTAAAATTGGGCAGGCACATTTTCTCATATTCCATGACTCCTTGAATCAACCAGAGACTTCCAAAGCACCGCTTTTGAGTTCTCTGTTATGCAGAAGCCAAAGAGGAGGTGGATGGGAGCTATCAGGTGGGATGCCTGGAGGAGGTGGCCCTGGAAGTGGGCTCCTGGAGAGACCCACAGGTCTCAGAAGGGAGATGGGATGAGTTCCTTAGGATGTGTAGGTTGCTGGGAAATCCCCCACCCAGCCCCTGCTCTCTGCATCCGTTGGACTCTGACAGCAGACTAAGAGCTGTGGCTTTTACTGAGCCTTGGCTAGAGACCCCTCTCTCCTTGAGCATTTGGCAAGGAATGGCGCCAGGTGGCAACAAAGCTGGCCCGGGTCCATTTGGGGAGTCTGGGTTTTCTCCTCAAGTGTTTACTTTCACTTTCAGGACTAAGAAATTAGCCTCTTCCCAGACAAGACACAAAGGCAAAGGTGCTTGTTTTACATCTGTTTCCTGCTCGCTTTCAGTGTAGCTCCTCCTTGTACACAACCAGCGGTGTAATGTTTACCAAGTGCAACAATGCGTGCAGCCTCCAAGGAAAAGCAGCGGCGTGGCCCCCCAGCTCCGGGGCCTCCCGGGGGACCCTGGAAGTCCTTGGGCACGTCTGCTTTCTGTGTGCAGCCCGGGTGAACTTTTCATTACCATGTGTGGAAAATGTCCCAGAAATGTGTTCGGAGGCTTTCCAGGGACTTCTGCTAACACAGGTGTTACATCTTCTGGCTTGGGCCAAATCCACAAGTTTACATTCTTATTTTTCAGTCATTCATTTTGATATATGGTGAAATATTCACCAGTCATAAGTGAATTTTTAAAATAAGACCCGAGAAAAGAGGGGGAGGAGAAGCACATATAGGCAAGCGCGCCGGGTAGAGACCCAACACCTGGCCCCGGGGGCTTCCCTAGCCTCCATCTACGTAAACGACTCAGGCAGTTCCAGCCACTGAACCTCCATCTCCACCTTGGAAAACGGGGTCTTCTAATCCTCTCTCATACACTTCCCAGCGTGACTGCACCCTGATAGACTTGACATTGCTCTCCATATGGTGTACCTAGGCACTCCCTGTGTAGGGTAGCTGGAAACTCTAGCTCCCCTGCCATGGAACCCTACCTCTTTAAGGCTGGTTGGATACCCCCACCTTTCCAGGGTGCACCTGTTGCTTTGGGAACCAGGGCGCATGCTCAGGCCCCCCCCTGAGTTGTGCAGCCAATCGGGTCACCACCCGCTTCCTTATAAAAAGTGCTGGAAGGTAGCAGAGGGCGTGCTTTCCGGCGTTCTGGTTTTTGCTGTTTCCGCCTCAGGCCGGTTTCGGGCAGACCTTCCCTGCTCTCTCGCGGGTACTGTTTCCAGTTTTTCTTTTTCTCTTAGGCCCACTCATGCTGGGTATTCCTCTTTGTAGGGCAGCTCGCATTTGTGCGTGAACGTATGCTTATTTCCTCGCTGCTGTGGGAATCCTGTTCCTATTTGCGCGGGATACTAATCCCTACTTAGTGTTTTTACCACAGCAAGGACAAAACCCTGGATGGGAAATTAATCGAGTGCTTGCCCGTGTCGCCTTGAGAACTAACACACGAGACAGATAGAGCTGTTTGCCTAGGCAGTATGGGGCGTGTTTCGTGGGTAACTGAGGTTGGTCCTTCCAACAACCCTGGCAGGTTGGCTCTGTTAGTCCCACTTACAGGTGAGGAAGCTGAAACTTAATGAGGTTAAATAAATGACCTAAGATCGCAGATCACGTGGAGAGAACCAGAGCTTTCTAACTCTTAGCGGTTTATTCCTCCTTTCTCTTCGTCTTCTTCTTGCTCTTCCTTCTCCCCCTCCCTCCCTTTCTTTTCCTCCCCCACCATCTCCTTTTCCTTCCTCAGTTTTTCTCTTTCCTCCTGCCTTTCTTCTTTTTCCCTTGGAACGTGACCTGTGGGAGTCATTAGGGTTGTCGTCCCAAGGATGTCTTCCCATGACGAGTTGGTACTTCCCTGCCCTTTCTGAGATCATCCATAGGCATGAGACCTGCTTTGGGCAGCGGAATATGAATGGGAGTGGCATGTGTCCTCTCTGGGTAGAAACCAGAAGCCAAGAAGAAATATAATGCACGATCTTTCGCATTCTCTTTCCACATTTGTGAGCATGCAACTGATAGTAATATTCATCAGCTCAGACGGGTTAGGTGATGAGTATTACAGAGCCTGCCCCTTCCCCCTTCACATCTGCCAACACTGGAGGTATGCACAAGGGTCACATGCGTGTCAGTGTGTGCTTGTTTAAATGTCTGAATTTTGAGCTGTGTTACTGCAGCGTAATTGAGGCTGTTCTGATACAAGAAGCAAACTGTGCAAGCGTTAACAGAAAAAGATTATAACACTGTGTGGGTCCCCAAATTTTGGATCTGTCAATTTATGTGATGACCTTGGGCATCTCAGTTAAATTGGAAAACAAGGTGAGAGGGTGGAATGACTTTTTTTTTTTTAAGATTTATATTGTTCATTAGGAAGGCCGAGTTAGGGAGAGCCAGCTCTCTGGTTCACTCCCCAGATGGCCATTGCCGGGCCAGATCAAAGCCAGGAGCTTGTTTCAGGTCTCCTTTGTGGGTGCAGGGGCTCAGGCACTTGGACCATCTTCCACTGCTTTCCCAGGCCACTAGTAGAGCTGGATCAGAGGTGGAGCAGCCACGTCTCGAATGGTGCTCATTATGGGATGCCAGCGTCACAGGCAGTGATTTTACCCCCTATGTCAAGCGCAGGCCCCTAATTGATACTTCTTAATATTCAAGAGACAGAGCTCTTGGAAATCCTGTTCTTCCAGCAGGACTCAGGAAATACGTTATGCTCTGTTAAGTGTCATACGATGAAGTCACAGGAGGCAAGTTATTTCCACATTTAAGAACAAATTTTTAGAGAAACATGTTCCATGATTTTTTTGTATATTTGATTTCCCCTCGCCTAACTACACTACCTACAAAAATAGTAAGATTTTATTCTTTTAAAATAGTTTTTTCACTGGAATATCCGTCCAGCTCTAAGAAATAGTTTTCTGTGAATGTATGGCTCAGGAATTCCTGGACTACTTATTGACTTCCCATTTCTCTATTGCTATGAAGCCCTGGAATTCTATACCTATGAACCTTGCTCATTTCCTGACATCCTTATGGCACTCCTTTTTGACCAAAGAGTGCCACTTTGGTAACAAGGTGGTAGGTAGCAAAGATAACGGAATCTGGAGGCTTCAAAATGATAACGATAAAGATTCAGAAACTGGGAGGAAAGCTACAGTGCAGTTAGGCAGATTAGATGAGGAGACAGTTGCAATGCCAGCTGGGCTGGACATTGCTGGTTCTAGGTCTCTGCAAGTCTCTTAGGTTGGCCCATTTCTGTTACAATGACCATTGTCAACTCTTTTTCCTTAACCTCCCAAATAGTGTCTCTGTTGCACAGGGCTGGGACTGAGATGAGTCAAGGTAGACACCCAGGATAAAACATTTAAGGAAGCACTCAGTGTCAGGTGTTGATTCCATATTGCGATTCCTGTAGCAGAGGTGCCTCCTTAAATGTTTCACGCTGGGTGCCTCCCATGCCTCCCCTTAGTTCTGGCTCAGCTGCTGCCAGGCCCAGTCTTCTCCACACCTGAGCCACACTGATGATTATGGAGTGTGAGTTGATTATGTTGCTTCAAAACCCTTAAATGTTCACTACCTTCAGGATGAAGTTTCACTGCCTTGTTCATCAGTTCATTGAGACTTTGATAGAATCCTTCATTTATTCAACACATACAGAGCCAGGCACTGGGTGCAGGGGATAGAATAATAATCCACACCAGAAATGTTTCCTGTCTTCTGGCTGCTGGAATTTGAGTAGAGAAGGTAGACACAACATTGTGAACAATCAGGAATACAAAGAGATCATAAATTCTGATAAAACTTAGAGAAGAAACAAAGGCTGGGTATAGAGAGGGAGAGAGCAGGGTGCTTTGGTTGGAATGTTGGTTCCCTCCAAAACTCACATGGAAATTTAATTGCCACTGTGACAGTACCAGGAGGTGAGTCTTTTAAGTGGTGTTTAGGCATGGGGCTCCACCTGCATGAATGGACTAATGCCCTGCTGCAGGAGCGGTTCTGTTCTTAGTGTGCTGGGCTCACATCCTCTTCCATCCTCTCCTGCTTGCTCTCTTTTTCCTTTCTGACATGCTATGACACAGCAAGGTGGCCCTTGCCACGTGCTGTCAATTTTGATATTGGACTTAACTAGCTTTTAGAATTGTGAACCAATACATACCTGTTCCTTGTAGGTTAACTTAGTTTAGGGCATTCTGTTACAGAAACATCAAATGGATTAAGACACAGGGCATACATCGGATGGAGTAAAAATGGCCTCCTTGTGGAGGTGACAGTTAAAACAGAGAAACCAGTTCTTGAAGTACCGGGGAGAATGCATTCCAGGCAGAGGGAACGGTATGTGGGGAGACTATGAGGCAGGAGGACACTTTGCATACTCAAGGAAGAGAATATCAGTGCATTTGCTGTGTGGTAGGAAGGAGGAAGTGGTAGTAAAGGCCATGCCACCATGAAATACCTTGGTGGTCACAGAAAGAGCTTCAGATTTTACACAAAGCTTAGTGACAAGATGTTGAAGAACCTTATGCAGAGGGGTAGCATGATGAGATTAATATTTGTAGAGCCTAGTGTGGAAGAGGCATTGGACTGAACGGGGAAGACCAGTGAGAGGTCATAGTGATGTTCAAGGTCAGAGATGCTGATGATGTGGGCTGGGCAAAGGCAGTGAGAACAGATGACAGGTGATATACATTAGGGTGAAACGATGGGCGGATGTTGATTATTTGGATGGGGAGGGATTGGTGAAGGAATGAGAAGGATCATGGGTCCCTTGTAATAGATGTGGGAGCTCCAGACTGAGGAAAAGGGAACTGGGGAGTGAGAGGGAGGGACAGGGTCCATGGTTAGGCAATAAGTCAACAAGACTCTTCCAGACATTCTGTTTGAGGTGATGATTAGACAACCGAGTGAAATTGTCAGACAACTCAAGCCTAGGGAATAAAAAGGCTGGGAGTATGAACTTGGGCATCAGCAGCTTACTGACAGATGACATTTAAGGTCTTATACTGGTTTCTGCTTCCCACTAAGATGGAGTTACAGGAACTAGATTTATCCTTCTTTATCCTATACATGAGACAATGATAACTGGCAGACTATAAGAAACAGTTCTCATACATGAAACATTAGACAGTGCAAGGCAGTGCTCCCTAAGGGTGGGAAACGAGGAGCTGGGCTTTAGTTATCCTCTCTTCCCATCTAGAGAGAGTTTCTAGGATGGGGTACAGGGATGGGGCAGCCGGGCAGGGTCCGGTGATCTCCCTCTTTGAGGTGAAAGAGCTGGGAGTCCTGGAATGCCGAGGGGAGTAGAACTTGTGCTGAAGGGAAGAGGGCTGCGCTGGGGGAAGGGTTGAAGATCTGCCCTTGACCCAGTTGGCCTCTTGGCTGCCTCTATATCCAGCTGACCCAGGCAGTAGTTTGAGATCTGCTTCAGCTCTGGGCAGCAGTCACAGATTTCTTAGCATCTCATGGGTGGGAGATTCCTGCTCAGCTCCAAGTGCCTGGTGCCAGTCCCCAACATGCTCCACAGGCCTCTTCTCATCTCAGCTGTGAACTCCTGACCACCCTGCCAATTTCTGGCCAGGGACCTGCAGGCTTCCCTTCCTTCCCACTTCTTTCTGGGAGTTTCTCATCATCTATGTGACCTTAGTAGACCCCTCTTGATATATGAATATGGTTTTATGTGTCTCTCATCTTATATCGTACTGCTGTTTTTATGTTTAGAGAAGGATGACTGCTTAAATGACTGGAAAGTAATAGAACAACCTTAGTTTTTGTCTTCCTGGACTGTACAGCAGTTCCAATTCTTTCTTTTTTTTTTTTTTTTTTTTTTTTTTTGACAGGCAGAGTGGACAGTGAGAGAGAGACAGAGAGAAAGGTCTTCCTTTTGCCGTTGGTTCACCCTCCAATGGCCGCTGTGGCTCGCACACCGCACTGATCCAAAGGCAGGATCCAGGTACTTATCCTGGCCTCCCATGGGGTGCAGGGCCCAAGCACTTGGGCCATCCTCCACTGCACTCCCGGGCCACAGCAGAGAGCTGGCCTGGAAGAGGAGCAACTGGGACAGAATCCGGCGCCCCGACCGAGACAAGAACCCGGTGTGCCGGCGCCGCAAGGCGGAGGATTAGCATAGTGAGCCGCGGTGCCAGCCCCGATCCTTTCTTGACACAGTCTTCCTTTGGCTTTTATGATACCATTTCTCTCCTGCCTCTGGCCCTCTCAGTCCCGAAGTGAAATGTTCCAATGATCCACCCTTGACAATGGTGTCTCATTGAATTCCATGGCCACAGGTACTGTATCATTGCTGCTGACTCCAGCCTAGGCTACTCCACTTTCTTGCCTGCTACGCAGTCTCAGTTCAACATGTCTAAGATCATACTCTATAGAACCTTCTCTCCAAAACTTTCTATTAGTGTGGTCAATGGTTCCCTCTAAAGGTATATATTTAATCCAGAAACCTAATTTCTACCATAGATTCCTTCTTTGTGAAAATAAATCTGGCATTTCTCCATTTCATCAGTGTGGCACCTATAATTCACATAGATTTTGGCCTTTTGGCTTTTGTCTTGATGTGAGTCTTGGATTGTAGTCATAGAAAAAGAAATGGCAGTCTGGAAACCAACAATAAAAAAAAAATTGAAATAATCAAACATTTATGGAGTCTTCTGAGGAACCAGAAAGATCTTATTCATATTGCATGGTAAACCCTGAAATGTGCTTTTCTCATCTCCCCTGCTGCTAGCTCATTCTCCTTTGTCTCTCTCCCTGCCCCACCTATTTTATACCTGAAAAGCTTCTTTCTTCTTTTTCCTTAAAGCTCCAAAACTCTCCAATCCCAGCATGCTACTGTCTTCAAACCCAAAGATTTTTTTTTATTTTTTTATTTTTATTTATTTTTATTTTTTGACAGAGTGGACAGTGAGAGAGAGAGACAGAGAGAAAGGTCTTCCTTTTGCTGTTGGTTCACCCTCCAATGGCTGCTGCGGCCGGCGCACCGCGATGATCCGATGGCAGGAGCCAGGAGCCAGGTGCTTTTCCTGGTCTCCCATGGGGTGCAGGCCCAAGCACCTGGGCCATCCTCCACTGCACTCCCTGGCCACAGCAGAGAGCTGGCCTGGAAGAGGGGCAACCGGGACAGAATCCGGCGCCCCAATTGGGACTAGAACCTGGTGTGCCGGCGCCACTAGGCGGAGGATTAGCCTAGTGAACCCAAAGATTTTTATTTCCTTTTTTTTGTTGTTGTTTCATGACTTGTTCTGGAATCTTTATGGTATAGATCAATCCCATAACCTTCTGCACCTGTCGGATTTTCCCCTAACTCCTGCATCTTGTAGCACCGTAAGAGACTGAGGATAGAGTAGATTCACAGGCATGTCCTTGGAAAGGAGGAAAGGTATTGAAGAGGAAGAATGCATTTGTTTCAAACTTAATATTTTCTTCATTTACTGCTAAAACTCACTTAAATTTCTTTCACATACACTCTCTTCTTTCCTCTCCTGCTGTAACAATCATACCCCAGTGTCGTCAACTGAAGGGACTGAGAGTCTCCCCAAATTGTAAGCAAACAAGCAAGATGCCAATTTTGTGGCTGCTGGTAAAAGACATGTGACCCGCAAGTGAAAGGCAAAGGACAACTTACCGCCCACAGCAGTGGCAGTCCCCAGGGTATCAGCATTGTTGTGCCATTTTCCTGAGACACCTGTCCCATTGGCTAGTGCAAAGAGCCAGGACACACTGCACACAATGAATTGCATTACAAGAGAAGCATCTGGAGCTTGGGGAACCACAGCCTCTTATAATGAACAGTAAGTTTGGCTCTTTGACCCTATATCCTCCACAACTAAGCAAACTGCCCATTTGTTTTGAAGGGACCGTGTCTTCTCTTCTAGTACTCTTTGATATATAGTGATTTTTGAAAAGAGATTCTGGGAGAGAGGGAAGACAGTGCCTCATTCACAAGACATGTAGAAACATAAGAGATCCATGGAGAGTTTTTCTCCCACAGCTCTTCTAATAATCAATATTTATTGTTAGAATATTACAAAATAAGCTCAACTGTCCAACTTGTTACTGGTCTTATTCTCTTCCAACTCATGTTCCATGTGCTTTGAGGATAATCTTTCATAATGCAAATAGGCTCATGCAGCTACCATTGCTTACAATTATTCAATGACTGCTTATTTTCCAGATAATTTTCTTCGTGTGCCACATGAAACATTTTTTTTTCTTGATTTGGCTTTCTTCTGTGCTTTTTGGCCTTTCTTCCAGCCTATGCTGAAAAGGTTTTGTACTTTAAAAAATGATTATAATGTTGTATTTGAAATTTTAATAACTTCTGGAGCACCTCTACATGGAAAGCAGTTTATAAGTACCGGACCTGAAATGACCTACTTTAATGAAGATTCAAATTCTGTTTGTACTGTGTGAGAATTTGAGTGTTTTACTGTGTGTGTTACTGGCAGACAAAGGGAATTTAAAAAGAATTCTTCTGTAAGCTCAACAAATAGAAGTAAATGCTCTATTTCTTCACATTTTTTTCTACAAGTATCTAGGCCTTGCATAGATCAACTGTAGCTGAACTTGTTTCCTGTCTAACAATGACCTCTTGCTCTGATTTGCAACTAGGGTTTAAAACCCCCTCTCTCAAGTTCACACAACTGTCCCTTCAGGGGCTTTGCATTTTCTCCTAGTCTGAGCTCTTTTAGACAAATGTCAGTTTTTTGGTCATTAGCCTTGTGAGAATTCCTGGAAATAAATAAACAAGTTGGAGAAGGAAACCCACTCTGGGAGTAGAGAATATGAGTCAATGCCATTGTTGGGGGTTGGGGAGACAATGAACTTTTGGCTTATACCTTGAGTCTTTAGCTTGAGACTTGAGGCTGGGAGGGGTCTGGGAGCACCGCTTTCTGGCATCTACCCTAGAACAAAAGTCTATGCCAGGAATGGGCTCATGAAGCAAAGTTTATGAGGACTTCCAATGATAATTGAAATATATAGGCAATTATTTTATACTGACTTGAAACTTATCAAATTGATAGTGAATTACAATCTTTTCTTTTTTAAACTTTTATTTATGAATATAAATTTCCAAAGTACAGCTTATGGATTACAATGGCTTCCCCCTCATAACGTCCCTCCCACCCGCAACCCTCCCCTTTCCCACTCCCTCTCCCCTTCCATTCACATCAAGATTCATTTTCGTTTCTCTTTATATACAGAAGATCAGTTGAGCATACATTAAGTAAAGATTTCAACAGTTTGCTCCCACACAGAAACATAGTGAAAAATACTGTTTGAGTACTAGTTATAGCATTAAATCTCAATGTACAGCACACTAAGGACAAAGATCCTACATGAGGAGTAAGTGCACAGTGACTCCTGTTGTTGACTTGACAAATTGACACTCTTGTTTATGGCATCAGTAATCACCCTGGGCTCTTCTCATGAGCTGCCAAGGCTATGGAAGCCTTTTGAGTTCACCGACTCTTATCTTATTTAGACAAGGTCATAGTCAAAGTGGAAGTTCTCTCCTCCCTTCAGAGAAAGGTACCTCCTTCTTTGATGACCCATTCTTTCCACTGGGATCTCACTCGTGGAGATCTTTCATTTAGGTTTTTTTTTTTTTCCCCCAGAGTGTCTTGGCTTTCCATGCCTGAAATACTCCCATGGGCTTTTCAGCCAGATCCGCATGCCTTAAGGGCTGATTCTGAGGCCAGAGTGCTGTTTAGGACATCCATTCTATGGGTCTGCTGTGTATCTCACTTCCCATGTTGCATCATTCTCTCCCTTTTTTATTCTATCAGTTAGTATTTGCAGACACTAGTCTTGTTTATGTGATCCCTTTGGCTCTTGGTCCTATCATTATGATCAGTTGTGAACAGAAATTGATCACTGGGACTAGTGAGATGGCATTGGTACATGCTACCTTGATGGGATTGAATTGGAATCCCCTGGTATGTTTCTAACTCTACCGTTTGAGGTAAGTCAGCTTGAGCATGTCCTGAATTGCACCTCTCTTCCCTCTCTTATTCCCACTCTTATATTTAACAGTGATCACTTTTCAGTTAAGTTTCAGCACTTAAGAAGAATTGTGTATTGATTACAGTATTCAACCAAAAGTATTAAGTAGAACAAACAAAAAATACTTTTCTATAAATGCCTCAGAAGAAACCAAGGCCTTCGCCAAACTGGGTCTGACTATGCTGCCTCCTCATTTCCAACTATAACCCATCAAGGACTCACCATTGGATGAGTCACTTTCTGAGCCTCAGCTTCTTATCCATAAGATGGGAGTAATAATGCAACGGAATTGTTGTGAAGATTGAAATAAACAACATTGTGTGGGAGAGTATTTTAGGCTTAAAATGCTATAAAAACTAAGAATTTGTATTCTTTGGCTCCTGAAGTCCAAACATTCTAACCCATGCTACTCTGACTCTACCATATTTATATGCACAGAGCTAAATTCTTGAGCATTTCATGAACTTTTTTTTCATCAAATATGGGGAGATGATCAAAGGGGACAAATTTTCACTTCGTGGATCTGGAGACCTATTGTACAACACAGTAACTCTAATTGAAAATAATGCCTCATATGCTTCAAAACTGCCAAGAGTAGATTTTAAATGTTCTCATTAAAAAATGAGTATGTGAGGCAATAGATATCTTAATCAAATTGATGAATCATTCTGCACTGAATACCTGCATGAGCACTTCAGAAACATTGTGGAAAATTAGAAGACAAGTTTATCTGTGGTACAACAGTTCTTGAAATTCATGTGTAATTTCTCATAATATGCATTTTCATGATCAGGTGGAAAATCCCCCTGTATATCAAAATATCAAGCTGTATACCAGTTTTTCATCTGTTAATCAAAACAATAAAATTTTTAAAAACAATAAAAATAATAAAATTTTTACTACTTTTAAAAGCTAAAGTGATAGGTGGTATGAATTTTAGTTCTTACTCTGCAGTTGTGTGAACTTTAGCAAGTGACTTTCTAGGCTATGATATCCTTGAAGGCATC
This sequence comes from Oryctolagus cuniculus, assembly GCF_964237555.1. Lineage (NCBI taxonomy): Eukaryota > Metazoa > Chordata > Mammalia > Lagomorpha > Leporidae > Oryctolagus > Oryctolagus cuniculus. The sequence goes on along the minus strand of NC_091433.1, from coordinate 8,314,213 downwards.
ACCCACTTTTATTCCCAAATTTCTGACAGTGTGTGGCTGTGTATGTTGTCAGCAAATGTTTAGGAAAAAAAAGAATGGGCTTCAGCTTCATCTTTAAGGAATGAGAGTGGGGCTAAATTAGAGTTCTACTGAGCAAGGTTGGTGACTCACTTGGTAGATTGTGAAATGGATTTTGTGGGCTGTAACTAGCATTTGGAAATGCAGCAGAGAACAGAGTAAACAAGTCAACTACAGATAATAAGGTAGATATTCCTTTGTGAAATCTGTTTCGTGTGTGTGTAGTAAATATAGAAGTTAAAATATATTTTTCTTTCCATTCATCACGGCCAAAAATAAAAAACAGTAGACTAGACCTCCCATCTCTAATGTCACATTGTGGTGCCTATTATCATTACATAGTCCTTTATGTTTGGCTCATACTTTACATTTTACGAAGACTGTTGACACCATTCTTTCATATGCTCCTCATCAGAACCCAGCATGGGAAGGGGTATGTGATCATTGTTCCTATTCTTGTACTATCCACTCTTTCTTTTATAGAATGGGCTGTTTTTGTTTGGAGGAACTTTAAAATATGGCCTGGGAAGGGTGGGGTGGCTGGACCAGAGATATTCTTAGGAGAGATGGAGCAGGTCACTTTTTTAAGATTTATTTATTTGAAAGGCAGAGTTACAGAAAGCAGAGAGAGAGGTCTTTCATCTGCTGGTTCACTCCTCAGATGGCCACAATGGCTGGAGCTGGGCTGATCTGAAGCCAGGAGCTTCCTCCGGGTCTCCCACATAAGTGTAGGGCCCAAACACTTGGACCATCTTCTGCTTTCCCAGGCCATAGCAGAGAGCTGGATCGAAAGTGGAGCAGCTGGGAAAGTTGAACTGATGCCCGTTTGGGATGCCAGCACTACAGGCGGCAGCTTTATCTGCTAAGCTGCAGAACCCACTCAGCCTCTGTCTTTGGATGGGAGGTGTTGCAGGAGGCAGGTTTGTGTATGGAAAGAGGTCTGTGAGGTTGCCTCGAGGAGGAGGGAGTCGGTGAGTGAGAACACAGGCTCTTCCGTGGGACGCTGCTGTGCACCGTGAACTCTGACATCTTTCTGGAGACTTTCCTAAAGTCATGAACTTCTGGCTATACCTGGATTTCTTGTTGAGGCTGGCACAGAAGCCGACTGCTGCATCACTTGGTAGGCAAAGTCAAAGCACAAGTAGCTCACATGGGTGAAGCAGCAGCAAGGGTTTGGCTTTATCCCCAATGCAGAGACTGAAGGTCAGGGAGGCTTTATGATAGTCTATCAGTAAGAAGCCGAGTAATTGACAGAACCAGATGGAAGTACGAGGTCACTCAAGTCCATTCCTGTTTTGTTTTTTAAGGATATGTCTCTGTCTCCCTGCCACGGCACTATTCTGTGGAGGCTCAGATGTGGTATTGGCTATGCTGGGCCACATGAGTGGGCTGAAAATGGTCCACACACGAGTGGGCAGAGGATAGTCAACAAGAAAGCCACAGGCTGCCTCAAACAGGGAACAAACATCTCTCTCTCGCTCTTTTTTACAGTTCAGGAAATATCACAGAGTTGTTGATGTATGCACACTGGGGTGGAATTTTCTGCCAGTGCTGGGAACAGGACATCCATATTCTTCTCACTGCTACACCACAGGGATAAACAGAAGTCAGGTTACAGGTAAGTACGGCTTTTGAAGGGTGTCTACTGAATGATAATGTGTATTCTTGAAATTTGTTTTTACAAGGAGCAGTGCTTAAAATATTAGGAAAGCAGTGGTACGAACCATAAAATACAGTAAGAAAAAAAGACCAAAAGGAAAAAATCCTAAGTAATTGCAGACAGAGAAACAGAATTCTCATCAATGAGGCATGTTAATCCCAGAGTAAAGAAATGTGTTATTGTGTAGACTGTTGAACACAGACTGTGGTGGGACAATGAGAAGACTAGAGACTAACACAGTAACTGGGTGGCAAAAAAGATCCATGGTCAGAACAGGACCCTGTCAGAGACAGGGCTCATGCCAGCCTCCCCTGTTTTATGTTGACTTTTCAGTCTGGGGTTTGGGGAAATCAGTGTCAGAACTTCTAATGTGACTTTGTTGAGTGACTTCTGCCTCTCTGCCTTGGTAGACTTCAATCAGTTTCCCCTAAGACACTCCTCTTCTGTTCCTCCCATCATATCTCATTGAACTGAAAATTACTACCTGTAAAAGAGTTATTACTAATGGGATGGTGGCACAAAAGTCCATGTGCTTCTGTGGTGTAGGTTTCATTTTATAGCTCATGTGGAGAAACCTGTGTAGAGTTCTTTCTTGTGGGTTCAGTTATTCTCAGTCACTGATCAGGTATACAGATCTTGGCTGACTGCTGGAATTGTCTTGTCTCCAGCATGGGCAAACCAGGTAAGCACTTCTCCTGGTAGAATCGCACCTGAGCAAGGACAACTGCCATGGCTGTGCTCTACGTATTACAAAAACACCTTTGTAAACCCACCAAAAGCTACTCAGATGTAATTGGAAATTATTTCTTTCCAGTCCCAACAGGCTTTTGCACTCAATAAGTCACTGCATTCACAGTGGTCTCTATAGAATTCTCCATACCCCATTTATGAGTATGTAACTTGGTACAGCTTTTGGTGCCTTTGTCTATGTGTAAAAAGCTCAACGGGAGTATACAAGCCTTTCCTCCATCCCCAGAATAATCCTCACCAACCCTTGAGACTTGGGTTGGAACTCTGTCTACACTACAGCCTACCTGTTTCTGAACTTCACAGTACCCATACAGCAGAGGTAGGGTCATGCTCATTTAACAGGTGAGGAAACTGAGGCTTGTCACTTGTCCAAAGATTTTAACTGAGGCCCAGTGGCCCCTGGAATGCCCTGTACCATTTAGACTGTCGGCCTCATGAAGTCACAGGTGAGATCTACCTGGGGCACTGCTGCAACTTCAGAACATAGTACATGAAGCCCTGCCTCGTCATGCCAGTGGACCAAAAGAATGACAGAACAAATGAATGATTTAGTGGGGATCAGCTGCTGTGTTCAAATGCCCTTGCATCTAGCCCAGTGGCTTGCATGGGGTAATGCTTGGTGGGTATTTCCTGTAAGGATGGGGTGAGTGGATGGATGGATGGGTGAGTGGGAGACTTCATGAACATCTGGCATGGGGCCCAGAGGTCCTGTGCTCATTTATTTGGGCTCACCTTGGGTTCTGGGGACAAGGACACATCTTTGGTCCTTTGCTGACTCTTCCGGATGTGCTAGTGGAAGCCTGGTCATGGTGCTCATACTTGGGGCAGCAGGAACACTCACCTGTCAGAAACACCCTTCCTCTACAGAAAGCAGGCCTGGAATGTGACTGAGCCTCCCAGGAGCACACCCCCCATCTCTTTGGGGCCATATATGGGAATCTCCTACCCCACAAGCCAGCAATAAAATGTCCGCTCACCCCGCCCCCTGAGATGCCGCGTCTCAGGGCCCTGGTCTCTGAGGCCTGGCTCTTATTTATTGCCAGGCTGCTTCAGAACGTCCCAGAACCCAGGGAGGCCTCGCTGCTCCACTCTGGGTCTTCAGAGGACTGTTGATACTTGATCTCCTGTCCCAATTAATCAGCTGCTCTGTGCACAGAGCTGTTTGCCTCTTCGTGGTGGGAATGCTCTCCTTGCTAGGACTCTGCCACTTCCACGCCAGGGGATAAGAAAAGATCCACTCTGCTTTTGTCCTGTCTGTTCTTCCCGTCTGGAACAAGTTCATTTTCTTCAAAAAAGAACAGCCGCCGAGTTTGGATCCACTCCCACTGCCTAGGGTTTGGCCTGGACTCTTCCACTTTCTGGCCAGTTGATGACTCAGTTTCTTTGACTGTAAAACGAGGACCCCCAAGACCTGTCCTGCCTGCCAGGCTAGATGTCGGTTTTGGCTTGAATTATTCCTGCTTCCAGAACACAGTCTAAAAGTGTCTTGTTTATTTAAATAAGCTTTTTTTTTTTTTTTTGGTGGTGGTCATTTCCCATTTTCTACTTAAAGCATACTCCAGGTTAATTAAAAGGAAGCCAATAAAAAACAAAGCAAAACAAATAATTGATGCTAACAACAGATTGATGTTTACAATAGTTGCCCACTGCCAAAACATTTTCAGAAAGCATTCCCCAAGGTCCTTTTCTCAGTCTTAATGTTTTGAGGGAGGGGTGAGAGAGAATTCACACCAGTTACACCTACTATGTGCTGACCAAACGAGTGCACAAGCTTGCTCTTAGCCCTCAGAGGAATGCCTTGGGTAGCACAAGGGTCTTGTAATGTAGTAAAAGAAACTAATGCTTGAGGAAGCAAATAAGTTACTGGATTTCATGCTTTTAATGCATGTCAGTGTGGGGTGCACCCACACCCTCCTAGCTTTTATCTCTGCCTCATCCATCTCCCCAGAAAGTGGTCTAGAGAACACATTTATGGACCCATGTGGCAAATGCCCTGAACCTGTGCCTCAGGGAATCTTGGATACAAAAGTATGAAGTTTTGAAATATGTGAGGCTATGACTTACCATGTTGCCCAAAAGGAGGAATTTCTGCATGTTTTCAAAGAAGGTGATAAGAATGTACACACATGTGTAAGCTCTGTTAATAGAATTAATATAAATCAATGTTAAAGGATATTAAACTAGTACCATAATATCTCATTTAATCCTCGCAATACTCTTCCCCGTTGGAAATTCCTTTTTATGATTTTCACTTTTATCATGATTTTCAAGCACATATAAAAGTAAAACCAGTATAGGAAACTGCTATGCTTTGCTCATTTTGGTAAGCTGTATGATCAATTTTCCACTTTCACCTTTTCTGCTTATTTTAAAGTATAGTTGACGTGAGATTTTTTTTACCTGTAAGTATTCTAGTATGCATCTCTAAGAAGTAAGGGATTCTCCAGTACAACTAAAACACCATTAGGACATATCAGAAAACTCCTCATATTAGGATGAGGAAACATGTTTATGGATGCATGAAGTAGATGCCTGAGACAAGTAGGAGATACATGGGGCCCTGGAGCACAGCCTCTGGTATTTTCCCTTATCCTGCTGTGTGGTGAGCTGAGGGATTCCAGGTTTGGAGGATGGATTCTCTTAACGCTTAGTCAGTAGGAGCTGGAGCTAACGTAGCGAGAATGTGAGCTGACTGCCACTCCAGATCACACCTGTATTTGGAGCCTTGCACTTTTCATCCCCTTCACACATATGACACCATGCAAAGTGTAGACACTTTTAGAGATGGAGAACCTCCATGGAGTCTACTTCAAACTTGAAAGTTTTCTTTTTTTAAAAATTTTTTCACAGGCAGAGTGAGAGAGTAAGAGTGAGAGAGAGATCTTTTTCCGTTTTTCACCCCCCCCCCCCCCCCCCGCAGTGGCTGCTACAGCCGGCGCGCTGTGCTGATCCAAAGCCAGGAGCCAGGTGATTCTTCCTGGTCTCCCATGCAGGTGCAGGGCCCAAGCACCTGGGCCATCCTCCACTGCCTTCCCAGGCCACAGCAGAGAGCTGGACTGGAAGAGGAGCAACCAGGACAGAATCTGGTGCCCTGACCGGGACTAGAACCCAGGGTGCTGGCGCCGCAGGTGGAAGATTAACCTATTGAGCTGCAGCACTGGCCAAACTTGAAAGTTTTAAAGACTCCTGTTTAAAAAATTCTACTTCATAATTTCTGTATATTAATATGTATTAATACATTCATCTAAGCAATACCTGTTGAAAAGAAACTATGCTCAATCATCCATATACATCAGTGAAAAAGTAGGCCTAAAAGGTAGAATGTTCTTACCATGAGGCTGTAGTTCCCAAGAAGCAGGTAGTGTCCAAGGACCTTACATGGTGATGCACAGTATTTGTATGTTAGCTGCTAGTGGCTCTCAGTCTGGTTTGTAAAGAGTCCCTGTGTGCTGGATGTTAGTAGGACTTCCAAAATGGATGAGGTAGGTTCCTGGGCTCTGGAGAAAGCAGATGTGTAGCAAACTATTATGCCATGTTGTGTCTCCCATGTTCATGACCTTTATTCTGTACTCCAGAAGGATCTAATGTCATTCATTTATTCATTCAACACGTATCTTAATGCTGCAAATGATGAACGGATAGACTGAGCCCCTGTTCTTGGGAAGCCTACTACCACCATGGAATCATAATGATCCCTTTTATGGAATGTATGTTTGCCCAGTGGCAAATAGTTTCAACATGCATTTACCTGCACATCTAATTTTTATACAACATTCCATGAACTAGGCAAAGCAAGTCTTTTTATAAGAGGCAAGTTGAAATGTTGTGAAATTAAAAGGCATACAGATACATTCTTTAAAAAAGTTAGACATTTCATGTATTTCATATATTCAGGAACATAGTGATACTTTCCTTCCTGCCGTCCCTCTCACCCATGCTATCACCTTTCTTCCTCCTCCTTCTCCTATTGCTATTTTTATAAAGGTCTATTTTCAGTTAACTTTACTTAACATAGGGTTAATCATGACTATAAAGAGTTCAACAAATAGTATGAAGAAAAATCCACCACAGTTCCTCAACAGTCAAGACAAAGGCTGTTAAAGAGCATCGTATCTGAAAGTGTCAGACCTAGATTTTTAAGCAAGGCCTTGGCCTTCTCCAGTACATGAACACACGTTACTGAAGTACTGGACTGTGTGCAGCATTAGGATCTGCTCTGGGAGAATGAAAAAGAAGGCTCCTGCACACCCAGAGTCCTGACTCCTTCCCTGAGTGGAAGTCTCTTAATAAAGCCGAGAGAGGGCATCTCAAACTCTTCCTCTTCTGTTCCCTCCATCTCTTCTTTCCCTACTTCCCCCTTCTCATTGAAGAGTGCTACAGTCCCCACCATTCCCCAAAGCTGCAGGATTATTCTTGGTTTCTCTTTATCACACACCTCTCTGCTCTTGTTTTCTGAGTGTTTCCAGTTCTATCCATCTCCATCATGACCTTCGTGGTCAGATCACCCCTTCCTTGCACCTGTACCTTTGCATTTCTTTCAAAAAGATGTCTTGTTCCATCCTTGCCTTTCAAAAAGCAGACTGAGGCAACTTTGAAACAACTTGAATCATGAAGCTGCTTTGGTTAATATGCTCTAAAACATTGCCATTTGAACAAAATCCTACTTCTTCCTTTGGCCTACCAGGCACTTCATGGTCTGGCTCTGTTTGTTTCCCTTCATCTCCTATTGCCTCTTCTTATCTTGAGAAACCAACAACACTCTTATCTAGCCATGGTGCTGATTTTTCCATTCCATGAGTATTCCAAACTAACTTACTTTTTAGTGCCTCAGCACCAGCTGTTCCCCTTGCCTGAGGTGCTCTTTCTCTCGATTTTCATATTGGGTAGGACTTTCTAATCAGTTGGTTCTCAGATTAAACATCAGTTTCCCCAGGATAGCCTTTGACTACCATACTTAAGTGACTCAAGATACTTTGTCAAACCAGTGGTTCTGCAGTGGACCTATCACTACCTGATATTCCTTCATGTGTGTTGCTTACCTACTATTGCATGTCTTGCCCATTAGGAAGTATGCTCCAATGGACCAAGAATACTGTCCATGTTCTCTATTTTTGTGCCCTCAATGTTCAACACTAGTAAGTGCCCAATATTTCTTCTTTGAAGGAATTGAAGTCAGGACTGTTGCTGTCTAACTGAATAAACTTTACCAGCTTACTGCTCGAAGCAGTTGGCTGTAGAATGTGACCAAGTGAGAGACCATGGTGATAAATCTATGGGCCTGGCAAAGGGGTATGGCTGCAAGGTCTAAGTGCTAATCTTTCAAGTAAGGGGAGCTGTGAACCCTGTGATTGCTCTCTGGGCAAGCCTTGTCTCTCAGAGGCTCTTAGGTAATAAATATTCTGCAAGGACCCATTTCAGTCCCAGTGGTTTAATGTTTTGCTACCTCACATCCATGTAGTAGCCCTGTTCCATGGAACATGACCACTTTATGGTAGAGATAAGAAAATGATACTAGGAAAAGTGAGTTAACTTGTGTGAGGAAAGCCAGAGCTGGGTCACAAAGCCAGGGCCATTTAACTTGGGAGTCGTCTTCCTGCTCTACCACCAAAGCCAAAAGGCTCACTTGAGAGTATGGCATCCTCAAGATTAAGGAGATAAATCTTGCAGGTAACCAGGAAAGGCGCAGCAAAGCTGAGTGACTGATGTTCAGACCCTTGGTGTGAGTGGAGGCATGATCGGAGACAGCCCTCTGAGTGTTTTCATTAAAAAAGAGCAATTTCACTACAGGATTTGGAAGGACCTTCCTCAGAGAGCCCAATTACAGGGGCGCCACATTCAAAATGCAAGAATGCCTGATTTGTGCCTTTTTAAACAGTAAAAGGAGCTCTGAAGCATATTAAATTTTTATGAGGTGTGTTGCTGACTAAAAATTTTTTTGAGCAAATAATCATACAAAAAGAGTAGACCACATACTTAAAATTAAAACCTCCAAATAAGAAAAATATTTATTAAATAAACTTACACCAAGCCACAGTGACCTTTCGAATGGGCTTTCTCCCTGAAATACTGAGCCAGTCCTGCTCTTGGAATAATTTTAATCAAGGATCTGATGGGTCATTATTAGGGAACACAACATGGGATGTGTGGCCTATCGTGTAGTGAAAGAATCCTAAGCTAAGAGCGAGAAGGTCTGATGTATGTAATCCTATCATGTACTGTATGGCCTTGGGAAGTCAGGAGACTTCTCTGGGCTACGGTTTCCCCTTCTTAAAATGAGACACTGGAATATCCTTCTGTTTCTTCTTAAGGTGATCATGAAAAGATAATGAACATCTAAGCTGGTCATGAAAATCAGTGACTAATGGATGTGAAAACACTTTGAGAGGTGTGAAACATATAGTTAACAGAGCTCATTTTTCCAGTAGCACTAATACAATTTATTGCAATGCCCAAGAGACAAAAGCTTTTTATTCTTAGAAACCTTTTCTTTTGTCCTTTCCATGTAACCCATTTCTAAGAACTTATAAGAGTTCACTTTAAAATATAGAACATTTGTTTTTATGGCCTGTGCCATGATTCTTGTCCATTCCTGGGGCCTAGCTATTTATCAGATTTCTAACTTTTTTTTAAGATTTATTTTCAATAGTCTGAATTAGAGGGAGAGATGGAGAGAGCGATCCTCCATCTGCTGTTTCTCTCACCAAGATGGCTGCAATGACCTGTGCTGGGCCAAGCTGAAGCCAAGAGCTGCTTCTGGATCTCCCAGGTGGGTGTCAGGGGCCCAAACACTGGGGCCATCTGCTGCTGCTTTTCCCAGGCCATTAGCAGGGAGCTGGAATGGAAGTGGAGCATGAACCAGAGGTGATATGGGATGCTGGCATTGCAGCTGGTGGCTTCACCCAATCTGCCACAACGCTGGCCCCTTCATTGCATTTCTAAAAATTTGTCTTGCCTGCAGTTTGTCCCCCCCACCCCCCCCAGGGAATCGTGCTATCTTTATGTCATTGTTTGGTTCAACAATATTCCATGACTCTCCACTAACCATTAAAACAACCCAATTACCATGTGAACTTCCTATATGATCTCCTTTGTTTTCCATCATTTGGTCTGACTCCACTCTAGCAGCATGGGACTGGGTATTTAACTTCTGTATACCCATTGTATTTTTCTACTGCTATAGTATGAATGCGTCTTGTCACCCCCCAAAATATGTGTTAAATGCTAAGAACTAAGATGATGGTATTAGGAGATGGGGTCTTGGGTGGTGGTTGGGGGTGGTAACTGGACCACAGTAGACTAGGAGCTGTTATGAATAGTAGTAGTACCCTATATAAAGGACCCTAGAAAACTGCCTTCAACTGCTTGGACACAGTAAGAAGGAACCATGTATGAAAAGAAAGCAGGACTTCATCAGAAACATTATCCTGGTGCTTTGATTTTGGACTTTCCAGCCTCCAGAATGGTGAGCAATAAGTTTGTTGTTCAGTCTATGGCATTTGTTTTTATAGTAACCTGAATGGACTGACACCCACCTACTAATCTTTGCGTTTGCTGCTTCTCTTCTTGGGAATGCTCTTTCATTTCAAATTTCTAACTCGGGCTGTACGGCAAAACCTAAGGCTGCAGTTCTTCTTTAGATTACTTTGTGAGTCTGATAACTTATAATTCCGCATTTTCTAAATTGGGCCTCATTTATCTAATCCATTGAGAAGTTGGGCAATCAGAATGTTCCTGTTTCCCCCAATTTTTATGATATCTTTTAAGTCTCTGACACAGAGCTCATTAATAAATGTGTTTTACACTGACACTCAAAACACAAACACAAAATATGCAATACAGGAAACAAAAATTATCCTTATTAAGTGTAATATACTCTGTTTTTTTATTATGTTCTAGTCCTACAATATACTATGTTGATTTCACAATCTCCCAATGGGTTGTAACCTGTAGTTTGAAAGCTACTGATTGGTAGTCTTAATTTTGACATTCAAAGCTCTTGACATTCAAAGCTAGGCTTTTGGAACTGAAAATTTCTCAGTCAAGTGTTCATATTGCAATTGCAAGCCTTGGCTTTCAAGACCATATTTTATGCTATGAGTTGGTAAAATTTAAATTAAAATTTAATTTAGAAGCTCCACTACTTTGATCACCTCTTGCAGCAGTGGATGCTACTGATTCAGGAAAGCAAAGCTTCCATTGTTTTATCAGAATTTCTATTTGTCACATACTCGTTAATACTGGGATTTGTGACAGTCCCATGAAAAGCATCTCTCTTCTTTGACTAGATTATAAACTAATAAGAAGTAGGAATTGGGTGGAACAAAGTCCAAATATCACTTACATTCTTGGCCACATGGTTTAGGTGTGAGAGCCCAGTGGGCTTGCTGAAGTGTCTATTGTGAATGAGGTCTATAACACAAGGCATGGGTATTGCAGGAGAATCCAGCCTCGTCCCCCTCTAACCCCTGCCCCAACCAGATTTCTTGTTCCAGTGGGACTTTCAAATTGGACTTTCAATTTCTAATTGTCTGAAATAACCACCCCTAGAGTTCTCCCACCTTTGGCATTTCTTTATATGTGATATAATGAAAATATTTATTTCAGCAAAATAGGACATTCCTGTTACTTCTGGCCCAGAGCCTCAAAAACTCAGGCTGAGAAATCAGTTGTCAACTTTTGAATATTGCTTATTGCTATCTTGAATGGAAAATCAAACTTTTTCTTGATTAACCCAATATGATTATTCTGTCTTTATGAATTCTGAATCATTTACTTGATATCTTATTTAGGAAATATTTTTTTTAAAGATTTTATTTATTTGAGAGGTAGAGTTACAGACAGTGAGAGGGAGAGACAGAGAAAGGTGTTTAGTCTGTTGGCTCACTCCCTAAATGGCCGCAACCGCCAGAGTCTGCAGATCCAGAGCCAGGAGCTTCTTCCCTGTCTCCCATATGGGTGCAGGGGCTCAAGGGCTTGGTCTATCTACTACTGCTTTCCCAGGCCACAGCAAAGAGCTGGATTGGAAGTGGAGCAGCCGGGTCTCGAATCAGTGCCCATATGGGATGCCAGCGCTTCAGGCCAGGGCATTAACCCGCTACACCACGGTGCTGGCCCTGGGAAATATTTACTAATTAATTAGAGGTATGTTAAATAGAGGGGTAATTTCCCTAAAACCACCCTGAGAAGCGAATTCTCAAACCCTTATCTTGACCACCTATGGTTGGAGACTTTAATTAAAGTCCTTTCCTTCTCATGGAAAAATCTCAAATTTTTCTTCTTTTGCTTTCTTCATCTCTTTAGTTTTTTTAAAAAATCTTTCTCATCCTTGATTCTGATTTTTAAATCTAACAGCATCTTTTAAAATCTCATCATTAAGCCACTCCCTACCATTAAGTACAAATAACCACTCCTTATCTCTAATTTCAGTGACACCATGCCAACCTGGCTTTCCATTTTATGTCATGAGCCATTCTTCATAATCAGTTGCCTGTTAGTAAATGTTGGTAAACCTTAGAGGTTTGTCCTTTGCCTGATTTTCTCTTTGCATTTTACTCATTCTTCCGAAACTGTAAGCTGATGACTAGTAAGTTTACATCTCTGTCTAGTATCTCAGTAAAGTTTAGAATCAAACACCGAAGCACCTGGATTTTCACTTTGGTGCCTCACAGACTCTCAGATCTACCACATCTTTTTTTTTTTTTAATATTTACTTATTTTTTTGAAAGTCAGGGTTACACAGAGAGAGGTCTTCCACCTGCTGGTTCACTTCTCAATTGGCCGCAATGGCTGGAGCTGTGCGATCCAAAGCCAGGAGCCAGGGGTTTCTTCCGGGTCTCCTACTTGGTTGCTGGGGACCAAGGAATCTGGGCCATCTTCTGCTTTCCCAGGCAATAGCAGAGTGCTGGATTGGAAGTGGAGCAGCCAGGACTCAAACAGGTGCCTATATGGGATGCCAGCACTGCAGGCAGTGGCTTTTACCCGCTATGCCACAGCACCGGCCCCAAACTACCACATCTTAGTAGAGTCATCTTTGTTTCTCTTTAGCATTTGCTGTTCTATGTACCCTGTCTCAGTGAAATGTATGTGGAAGGCAAGGACTTATCCTGTGTTATTTCCCTCTCCTCTCATTTTATCACTTAAGCATTTTCAGTCAAAATCTATCTATCAAATTATCTACTTTCTAGCAAACCTATTGACATCATCCCAATTCAGAGTCTCATCATATCTCTCTCTCTCTCTCTCTCTCTCTCTTTTGACAGGCAGAGTGGACAGTGAGAGAGAGAGACAGAAAGGTCTTACTTTTCTGTTGGTTCACCCCTCAATGGCCGCTGCAGCCGGCGCATTGCGGCCAGTGCAATGCGCCAATCTGAAGCCAGGAGCCAGGTGCTTCTCCTGGTCTCCCATGTGGGTGCAGGGCCCAAGGACTTGGGCCATCCTCCACTGCACTCCCAGGCCACAGCAGAGAGCTGGACAGGAAGAAGAGCAACCGGGACAGAATCTGGCACCCCTACTGGGACCAGAACCTGGTGTGTGGGCGCCACAGGTGGAGGATTAGCCTATTGAGCTGTGGCGCCAGCTGACTCATCATCTCTTGCTTAGAATATATCAATGGCCTTTCTGTTGTTTTTAAGCCACCAGTCTATGGCATTCTTTTACAGTAGCCTGACACCTACCTAGTAATCCTTTTGTTTGCTACTGCTTTTCCCTGGGATGCTCTCTTTTCTCCCAAATGTCCCCTCACATAGAGAGAAGGTAACTCTTGGGAGTCCTTTTCTGAAAGGGCATTAATGTTATTCATGATAATTCCACCACTATGACCTAATTATTATTTGTGTCATGTTAACCAGAGGCTAAGTTCTATAAATAGCATGTTAGTGCTCCTAATAGAAACCCAGCACATTTCTTTTTAGTCCATTCACAGGAATTTAAAAAGTTACTGCTATTGTAAAAGGGCTATTTTTATATAAATCTTATAATTTAGTACTTAGATATACAGAAAAATTATTTTAAAATACAAATGGGTATACTTCAAAGTATTAATAGAAAATGGGATTAAAATATATTTGCAAAAACACCTTGAAATTTATAGTTTTTTAAAAATATTTGTTTGAAAGTCAGAGTTACACAGAGAGGAGAGGCAGAGAGAGAGGTCTTCCATCTGATGGTTCACTCCCCAGTTGGCCGCAACGGCTGGAGCTGTGCTGATCCAAAGCCAGAAGCCAGGAGCTTCTTCTGGGTGTGTCCCACGTGGGTACAGGGGCCCAAGGACTTGAGCCATTTTCCACTGCTTTTCCCAGGCCATAGCAGAGAGCTGGATTGGAAGTGGAGCAGCCGAGCCTCAAACTGGCGGCCATATGGGATGCCGGTGCTTCAGGTCAGGGCGTTAATCTGCTGCGCCACAGCGCCGACCCCTCATAGTTTTTTTAACGTACATTTTTCATGAACTTTTTGAAGACCCCTTGTGTTTTCAAATGAGTTATGTTATTGAATTTTTTTTTCATTATGGGGTGGGCATTTTGCATGGTGGTGAGGACACCATTAGGATACTCATGTCTCACAATGAAGTACCCGGATTTGAGGCCTGCTTAGGCTGCGAATTCCCACTTCCTGCTTACATGAACCTTGGAAAGCAGTAGTGATGGTTCAAGTAGTTGGGTCTCTGCCATCTATTTGGAAAACATAGGTTGAGTTCCTGGTTCCTGGCTTTGGCCTCCAGGCCAATGAGGACACTTGGGAGCTTTGTCTCTGTTTCTCAAATAAAAATTAAAGGAAGATTTTCATTCAATATTTTTGGCTTGTTTTCAATGATATACTACCCAGATAGGATTTTTTCCTGTTTTTAACATTCATAAGTCTTTCTTACTTCTTTATCTTCCTGCATTGTCTGAAAGTTCCACAAACCTGGTAAATAAAAATAGGGGTCCCTATTTTTCTTGTCTTACAGATTTTAATACACATTCATCTGGTGTCTCACATTTAGAGATCATTCTGCTAATCAATTTTAAGGTTAATAACCCTCGATTTGTTTTAGAAGCATTCATTTTTACTAAGTCTTAAAATAATTTTAATTTATTGTATATTGTTTAAGAATTTATTAAAATGTGTGGTTTTATTCTGTTGGTTCATTGGTGTGATGAATTACATATTAACAGCATGCTGTTGGAAGTAGTATGTGGATTTGCAGTAACACTAGGTAACAATTAGTTTGAGAAGCGAGAAGTATCTGAATCCTATCTCAATGTCATTGCCATCCTCCTAATGATGTTTTTTAAGGAAAAACAGGCACAGGGGATTATGATGAGGAAGATCATATTCCAATCTAAAGAGTTCTGGAAGGTAAGGATGTGTTTCAAAGAACAACAGTTTTTCCTAGTTTGTCTTCACGCTAAAGTAGATGCTGGTAGCTGTTATTTTAATTTCATTGTACCCAGCACCCAACCTACATCTCAGATCTTCACATTCCAACTCCATGAGAAGAAAATATAAGAGAGAGAGGATGGATTGTGTTACCTGAAGAAAGACTTAATTTAGCTTGTGACTTCCATTGCGTACATAGAAAGGAATAAAATAGAAATCATATCGATTTGAAAGGTTTCTCTACATTGACAGTGTTACTTTATAAAATCCTTGAACAAAGTCCTGCTGGTTTTTAAATATATCTCCAGAATCTAATGTTTCAGTACCCCCGCTGCTCCATGATGATCCTGGCTACCACACACTCCTGTCTGGATGAGAACAGAAGCTTCCAAAGTGCTTGAATGCTTTTGTCTTCACATTTCTACTCGGTATCCATAGCATTTCTTTTAAATGAAAAAAGTCATATTGTGCCATTAATTTGCTCAAAACTCCTCCAGTGTCTCCCATCTCACTTCTGGTAATCCGAAGTCCTTCCAGTGATCCACTTCCTGCACCCTCATTGCCTTTCTACTTTCATCTCCTCCTGCTTTTTCCTGGACCACTACAGCTGCATGAAGTGGTTTGAGCATGCTAGGTATACTTTCTTTTTTTTTTTAAAAAAAATTTATTTATTTAAAAAAGAGTTACAGGGAGACAGAGAAGTCTTCCATCAGCTGGTTTACTTCTATATGGATGCAACAGCCAGAGCTGAGCTGATCCAAAGCCAGGAGCTTCTTCTGGGTTTCCTACGTGGTGCAGAGACCCAACGACCTGGGCCCTTTTCTGTTGCTTTCCCAGGCCATAGCAAAGAGCTGGATCGGAAGTGGAACAGCCGGGACTTGAACCAGCTCCCATATGGGATGCTGGTGCTGCAGGCCAGGGCTTTAACCCACTGTGCCACAGTGCTAGCCCCGCTAGGTACACTTTCACCTCAGTGTCTTTTCCCCAGCACTGGGTAGTTTTCTCACATGCCTGTGGTGATCAGTACTGTGTTTGGTAGTCAAGGTAGAACCTTTGAAGAGCTCCAGTTTTCTTTGCCCTCCTTGGTACTTTTAAATCAAAACTTTAGGTGCCTTGGTCTCTACAGACTCTGAACATCATCTTCTTAAATCAGAGTATGCTGGGTTCTGCCTGTCTTCCTTCTTCCTGCACCCCAGTCTGGAAACTCTTTCCAAACAGTAAGCTGACTCAGCGTTTTCTCTCTCTCAGGGATCACTGTCATTCATCACCAGTGACTTGAAAACCATTGTTTTATATACCGTGTCCAAATTCTTAGTTGTTTTAAGTGGAAGGGTAAATCTGGTTCCTGTTACTCCATCTTGGCTGGAAGCAGAACCTCTCAGCACTTCTAATTCCCTTTCCGACTTTAGTTTTTCTCTATAGCACTTATCAACATCTGACATATTCTCTATGTTTCCTATTTATTTACTTATTATCTGTCTTCACTCCCACTAGAATTTAAATCTACAAGGGATCTGTGTCTGTGGATATATTTTTGGACCCAGATGAGGAACTGGCACATTATACGTACTCAATGGTCATTTGTTAATTAAAGGAATGCAATATCGGGAAGAATTTCCCCAAGATCATCAGACTGTTGCTCTACTTCTACAGGAAATCCCCAGGGTCTGTGTCTGTGGGCTGGATACTCAGTGGCAAGAGTCTATCACCTCAGTCAACACTCCACTTTGCGGAACACTTTCTCGTTCCTCTTGCCATCTCCCATAAAGGACTTTGCTTACCCAACACTCTTGAGCTGGATCACATCTCCGAGAAGCAAGGATGGAAGGTTTAATGTTTCTTTTCAAAATATAATCATTTTACAACCAAGCATGTATGTGTATGCATTTCTTCTCTGCACCCATCTCTAAGCAGCTGCTACTTAATCCCCATCTCTTTCTTTGTATAAAGCATGAATGTAGAAGCCTTTTTAGCTCATAAGGGTGGAAGTTCAGGTGGGAATGAATCCAAGGGAAACTTTGGACTCACTCAGCAGGGGTGGGCCAGCTAAATAACAGCACCTTTTCCCACAGACTTCCCCTTGTCATAGTTCTGTGCAAGGGTTTCCCTTCTGTCAACTGGTCCACCCAGCAGTTACTCACTTTGAGGAACCCAAGTTAAGTATATAAGTGTGTGTGTGTATGTATGTGTGTGTGCACACATGTGCGCATGCACATGTTCATTGGAATGTAGGGAGGTTTCTGTGACAATTTTTATCTTTTACTTTCTATCTGGCTTTTATTTTTGTTTCTATCTTCATTTCATTTTAATTTTCATTTTGGTCCCAGGACTTTGTATGGGATCTTTCCTCTCATGCTTTATTGGCTTATTGCCATACTTTAGGTCTCAGCTCAAAATTTTTTATTAAAACTTTTCTTTCCAAAAGGAATAATGAAGGTTTCTCCTGTTTCCAACATTCCATTTACTCCCCACATTGCGATTACAGCATCCTATCTTTTCTAGTTTGTTTACTTGGTTGTTATTGTTTTTCTCTGTGGGGTACACAGGGAGAAGGTTTTTGCCAGCCTTGTTCACATTTTCTTTTGTGCCTTGCAAAGGGCTTGATACAAAGTAGGTGCTTAGAAAATACGTAATGCATTTGTTAATTGATTCACTAGGTGAACAAGGGACAAGAATACTAATGAGAGAGTGAAGAATTTTTTTTTGAAAGATTTTATTTATTTGAGAGAGAGTTACAGAGGGAGAGACAGACAGGTCTTCCATCCACTGGTTTACTCCCCAAATGGCTGTAATGGCTGGAGCTGAGCCAATCTGAAGCCAGGAGCCAGTGGCTTCTTTTGGGTCTCCTGTGCTGGTATAGGGGCCCAATCACTTGAGACATTTTCCACTGCTTTCCCAGGCCTTAACCAGAGAGCTGGATCAAAAGAGGAGTAGCCGGGAGAGGAGTCAAGATGGCGGAATAGGAAGGGAGCACACTGATAGTCCGGGGAGAGATAGTTTAATAAAAGTGGAGATACTGCAGGTTCAAGGAAGAGTAGGGGAGGAAACAGCAGAAGAAACTCTTCCAGAACGTGTGATTCACAGTGGGAGCCCACAGTTCCGGACACCAGCGGCAGACTCAACACACCAGCGCTGGAACGCGAGGTGAGCCGAACCTCAATAGCCCGAGACACCGGCAGGCAAGCGGAGAGAGGAGACTAGAGGGAACGACCCCCCCCCCCGGGGGGGGGGGGAGTTCACCAGGCTAACTGGAAGAGAGAGAGAGAACTGGTACGGACACGGGTTTCTCTCTCTCCGCTCACCTCTCAAGGGCGAGCAAGACAAAGAGCAGGCGCCATCTTGGACATACGTCATAAGCAGAGCGACCTCAGGTCTGCACCGGCCCTGAGCCTAGCAGAAAAACCTGACTCTGGGCGGGGCAAATTAACAGGAGATTAGGACCTAGTAAATTTGTGGTGCTACTGAACTGAGACTGTGAAAAAAGAGACGGTGGGGGAGAGAACTCACGGAATTCACGTGAGTACTCTCCAGAGATGCTACAATTCTGTAACTTTGGCAACCCAGTGGGAGACTGAAGGAGAATTTGAGCCCACTCTGAGGGCCGAACAGATTCCCTGTGTGGTCCTTGGGAAAGAGCTTCCGATCTCTGGCTCCTGTGGGTATATCATTTGCCTGCTAACTACCTCCAACTTCGTTCAGCTGTGCAGAATAACTTCCCTTTTGAATCAAAAAAAAAAAAAAAGAAAGAGAGAGAGAGAGGTTTACCACGCCTAACCTGGGAGTGTCACCTTTGGCACACCAAACAGAGCTCTCAGGCCACACCCATCTCAAGCCCTAAGGCTCCATCAAAAACAGATAGTCCACTTAATCTAGAGTCATAGTATAACAAGAAAAAGCACCACAGTGAAGAAACCAAATATCTCCAATATGCCAAATAACAAACGCAAAAACCGAGGTAATAAAAACAAGGAAGCCAGCATGACGCCCTCAAATGAAAAAGACACCCCAATTCAAGATTATGAAGATGATGACATAGAAGAAATGCAAGAAGCAGATCTCAAAAAATTGATAAGAACATTAAGAAGTTCTCAAAAACAAATTCTTGAACTACACAAATCCTTACTGGACAAGATAGAAAATCTCTCTCGTGAAAATGAAATATTAAGGAGGAATCAAAATGAAACGAAACAACTAGTACAACAGGAAACTGGGATAGTGACTGAAGTGAAGAATTCAATAGATCAAATGAAAAACACAATAGAGAGCCTTACAAACAGAATGGGTGAAGCAGAAGAGAGAATATCGGACTTAGAAGACAGAGAACAGGAAAGGATACAGTCAGACCAAAGAAAAGAAGAGGAAATTAGAAATCTAAAACATATTGTCGGGAATCTTCAGGATACTATTAAAAAACCCAACATTCGGGTTCTAGGAGTTCCTGAAGGCATGGAGAGGGAGAAAGGATTAGAAGGCCTTTTTAGTGAGATATTAGCAGAAAATTTCCCAGGTTTGGAGAAGGACAGAGACATCCTAGTACAGGAAGCTCACAGAACCCCTAATAAATACGACCAAAAGAGATCCTCACCACAACATGTTGTAATTAAACTCTCCACAGTGAAACATAAAGAAAAGATCCTAAAGTGTGCAAGAGAGAAACGTCAGATTACTCTCAGAGGATCTCCAATCAGACTCACAGCTGACTTCTCATCAGAAACTCTACAAGCTAGGAGGGAATGGCAAGATATAGCCCAGGTACTAAGAGAGAAAAACTGCCAGCCCAGAATATTATATCCTGCAAAGCTATCATTTGTGAATGAAGGTGAAATAAAGACTTTTCATAGCAAACAGAAATTGAAAGAATTTGTTGCCACTTGTCCAGCCCTGCAAAAGATGCTTAAAGATGTGTTACACACAGAAACACAGAAACACGGTCATCAATATGAAAGAAGGTAAAGGAAGGAAACCAAGGAAGGAAAGCTCACAGCAAAAGATCACAGGGAATTCAAAGCATATATTAGAACTTATCTTTGGCAAATGGCAGGGCAAAGTTACCACTTATCATTAGTCACATTGAACGTGAATGGCCTGAACTGTCCAGTTAAAAGACACCGTTTGGCTGATTGGGTTAAGGAACAAAACCCATCTATTTGCTGCTTACAAGAAACACATCTTTCCAACAAAGATCCATACAGACTGAAAGTGAAAGGCTGGAAAAATATATACCATGCCAACAGAAATGAAAAAAGAGCGGGCGTAGCCATCTTAATATCAGACAACATAAACTTTACCACAAAAACTGTTAAGAGAGACAAAGAGGGACACTACATAATGATTAAGGGATCAATTCAACAGGAAGATATAACAATTATCAATGTATATGCACCTAACTACAGGGCACCGGTTTATCTAAAAGATTTGTTAATGGACTTAAAGGGAGACTTAGACCCCAATACAATAGTACTGGGGGACTTCAATACCCCACTCAAAGAAATAGACAGATCAATAGGACAGAAGATCAACAAGGATACAGTAGATTTAAACGACACTATAGCCCAAATGGATCTAACAGATATATACAGAACTTTCAATCCTACAGCTAAAGATTTTACATTCTTCTCAGCAGTACATGGAACCTTCTCTAGGATTTACCACATACTAGGCCATAAAGCAAGTCTCAGCAAATTCAAAAGAGTTAGAATCATACCATGCAGCTTCTCAGACCATAAAGGAATGAAGTTGGAAATTAGCAACTCAGGAATCCCTAGAGCATACGCAAACACATGGAGATTGAACAACATGCTCCTGAATGAACAATGGGTCATAGAAGAAATCAAAAGAGAAATCAAAAACTTTCTGGAAGTAAATGAGGATAACAGCACAACATACCAAAACTTATGGGACGCAGCAAAAGCAGTGTTAAGAGGGAAGTTTATATCAATAGGTGCCTACATCAAGAAATTGGAAAGGCACCAAATAGATGAGCTTTCAATTCACCTCAAGGATCTAGAAAACCTACAGCAAACCAGACCCAAATCTAGCAGGAGAAGAGAAATAATTAAAATCAGAGAAGAAATCAACAGGATTGAATCAAGAAAAACATTACAAAAAATCAGCCAAACGAGGAGCTGGTTTTTTGAAAAAATAAACAAAATTGACACCCCATTGGCCCAACTAACTAAAAAAAGAAAAGACCCAAATCAATAAAATCAGAGATGAAAAAGGAAATGTAACAACAGACACCACAGAAATAAAAAGAATCATCAGAAATTACTACAAGGACTTGTATGCCAGCAAACAGGGAAACCTATCAGAAATGGATAGATTCCTGGACACATGCAACCTACCTAAATTGAACCAGGAAGACATTGAAAACCTAAACAGACCCATAACTGAGACAGAAATTGAAACAGTAATAAAGGCCCTCCCAACAAAGAAAAGCCCAGGACCAGATGGATTCACTGCTGAATTCTACCAGACATTTAAAGAAGAACTAACTACGATTCTTCTCAAACTATTCAGAACAATCGAAGAAGAGGGAGTCCTCCCAAATTCTTTCTATGAAGCCAGCATCACCTTAATTCCTAAGCCGGAAAAAGATGCAGCACTGAAAGAGAATTACAGACCAATATCCCTGATGAACATAGATGCAAAAATCCTCAATAAAATTCTCGCCAATAGAATGCAACAACACATCAGAAAGATCATCCACCCAGACCAAGTGGGATTTATCCCTGGTATGCAGGTATGGTTTAATGTGCACAAGACAATCAATGTGATACACCACATTAACAGACTGCAGAAGAAAAACCATATGATTATCTCACTAGATGCCGAGAAAGCATTTGATAAAATACAACACCCGTTCATGATGAAAACTCTAAGCAAACTGGGTTTGGAAGGAACATTCCTCAATACAATCAAAGCAATCTATGAAAAACCCACAGCCAACATCCTATTGAATGGGGAAAAGTTGGAAGCATTTCCACTGAGATCTGGTACCAGACAGGGATGTCCACTCTCACCACTGCTATTCAATATAGTTC
Source organism: Oryctolagus cuniculus (assembly GCF_964237555.1). NCBI lineage: Eukaryota > Metazoa > Chordata > Mammalia > Lagomorpha > Leporidae > Oryctolagus > Oryctolagus cuniculus. Next base: position 8,292,346 of record NC_091433.1, on the reverse strand, counting down.
TGGAGGTTCTAGCCAGAGCTATTAGGCAAGAAAAAGAAATTAAAGGGATACAAATTAGGAAGGAAGAACTCAAACTATCCCTCTTTGCAGATGACATGATTCTTTCTTTAGGGGACGCAAAGAACTCTACTAAGAGACTATTGGAACTCATAGAAGATTTTGGCAAAGTAGCAGGATATAAAATCAATGCACAAAAATCAACAGCCTTTGTATACACAGACAATGCCCTGGCTGAGGAAGAACTTCTAAGATCAATCCCATTCACAATAGCTACAAAAACAATCAAATACCTTGGAATAAACTTAACCAAGGACATTAAAAATCTCTACGATAAAAATTACAAAACCTTAAAGAAAGAGATAGAAGAGAATACCAAGAAATGGAAAAATCTTCCATGCTCATGGATTGGAAGAATCAATATCATCAAAATGTCCATTCTGCCAAAAGCAATTTACAGATTCAATGCAATACCAATCAAAATACCGAAGACCTTCTCAGATCTGGAAAAAATGGTGCTGAAATTTATATGGAGACACAGGAGACCTCGAATAGCTAAAGCAATCTTGTACAACAAAAACAAAGCCGGAGGCATCACAATACCAGATTTCAGGACATACTACAGGGCAGTTGTGATCAAAACAGCATGTTACTGGTACAGAAACAGATGGATAGACCAATGGAATAGAATTGAAACACCAGAAATCAACCCAAACATCTACAGCCAACTTATATTTGATCAAGGATCTAAAACCAATTCCTGGAGCAAGGACAGTCTATTCAATAAATGGTGCTGGGAAAATTGGATTTCCACGTGCAGAATCATGAAGCAAGACCCTAACCTTTCACCTTACACAAAAATCCACTCAACATGGGTTAAAGACCTAAATCTACGTCCTGACACCATCAAGTTACTAGAGAACATTGGAGAAACCCTTCAAGATATTGGCACAGGCAAAGAATTTCTGGAAAAGACCCGGGAGGCACAGGCAGTCAAAGCCAAAATCAACTATTGGGATTGCATCAAATTGAGAAGTTTCTGTACTGCAAAAGAAACAGTCAGGAGAGTGAAGAGACAACCGACAGAATGGGAAAAAATATTTGCAAACTATGCAACAGATAAAGGGTTAATAACCAGAATCTACAAAGAGATCAAGAAACTCCACAAAAACAAAACCAACAACCCACTTAAGAGATGGGCCAAGGACCTCAATAGACATTTTTCAAAAGAGGAAATCCAAATGGCCAACAGGCACATGAAAAATGTTCAAGGTCATTAGCAATCAGGGAAATGCAAAACAAAACCACAATGAGGTTTCACCTCACCCCGATTAGAATGGCTCACATGCAGAAATCTACCAACAACAGATGCTGGCGAGGATGTGGGGAAAAAGGGACACTAACCCACTGTTGGTGGGAATGCAAACTGGTCAAGCCACTATGGAAGTCAGTCTGGAGATTCCTCAGAAACCTGAAGATAACCCTACCGTTCGACCCAGCCATCCCACTCCTTGGAATTTACCCAAAGGAATTTTTTTTTTTTTTTTGACAGGCATAGTGGACAGTGAGAGAGAGAGACAGAGAGAAAGGTCTTCCTTTGCCGTTGGTTCACCCTCCAATGGCCGCCGCGGCCGGCGCGCTGCGGCCGGCGCACCGCACCGATCCGATGGCAGGAGCCAGGAGCCAGGTGCTTTTCCTGGTCTCCCATGGGGTGCAGGGCCCAAGCACCTGGGCCATCCTCCACTGCACTCCCGGGCCACAGCAGAGAGCTGGCCTGGAAGAGGGGCAACCGGGACAGAATCCGGCGCCCCGACCGGGACTAGAACCCGGTGTGCCGGCGCCGCTAGGCGGAGGATTAGCCTAGTGAGCCGCGGCGCCGGCCCCCAAAGGAATTTAAATTGGCAAACAAAAAAGCGGTTTGCACCCTAATGTTTATTGCAGCAGAATTCACAATAGCTAAGACCTGGAACCAACCTAAATGCCCGTCAACGATAGAGTGGATAAAGAAATTATGGGATATGTACTCTTTAGAATACTATACCGCAGTAAGAAACAACGAAATCCAGTCATTTGCAACAAAATGGAGGAATCTGGAACACATCATGCTGAGTGAAATAAGCCAGTCCCAAAGGGACAAATACCATATGTTCTCCCTGATTGGTGACAACTGACTGAACACCAAAAAGGAAACCTGTTTAAGTGAAATGGACACTATGGGAAACAGTGACTTGATCAGCATAGCCCTGACTGTTAATGAGCAACTTAATACATTATCTCTCTTGGTAGTTTTTTTGTTTGTTCTACTTAATATGACTGGTTTAATTCTGTAATTAATACACAGTTATTCTTAAGTGTTGAAAATTAACTGAAATGTGATCCCTGTTAAACATAAGAGTGGGAATAAGAGAGGGAAGAGATGTATAATTTGGGACATGCTCAAGCTGACTTGCCCCAAATGGTAGAGTTAGAAACATACCAGGGGATTCCAATTCAATCCCATCAAGGTGGCATGTACCAATGCCATCTCACTATTCCAAGTGATCAATTTCAGTTCACAATTGATCATAATGAAAGGACTAAGAGTCAAAGGGAGCACATAAACATGTCTAGTGCCTGCTAACACTAACCGATAGAATAAATAAAAGGGAGAGTGATCCAACACGGGAAGCGAGATACTCAGCAGACTCATAGAATGGCAGATGTCCTAAATAGCACTCTGGCCTCAGAATCAGTCCTAAAGGCATTCCCTCCGATCTGGCTGAAAAGCCCATGAGAGTATTTCAGGCATGGAAAGCCAAGACACTCTGGCAAAAGATCTCTGCGAGTGAGATCCCAGTGGAAAGAACAGGTCTTCAAAGAAGGAGGTACCTTTCTCTGAAGGGAGGAGAGAACCTCCACTTTGACTATGACCTTGTCTAAACAAGATAAGAATCGGAGAACTCAGAGGGCTTCCATAGCCTTGGAAACTCATGACTGGAGCATAGGGAGATTACTGATGCCATAGACAGGAGTGTCAATTGGTAAAGTCAACAACAGGAGTCACTGTGCACTTACTCCTCATGTAGGATCTCTGTCCTTAATGTGCTGTGTATTGAGATTTAATGCTATAACGAGTACTCAAACAGTATATTTCACTTTGTGTTTCTATGGGGGTGCAAACTGTTGAAATCTTTACTTAATGTATACTAAACTGATCCTCTGTAAAAAAAAAAAAAAAAAAAAAAAAGAAATTATCAACTCCCAACTTGACTCTCACTGGGATTAAACATGACAATAGGTCTGATCTGATTTCATCATCATTTAAAAAAATCATCTATTATTTTTCACTTTATGTTTCTGTGTGGGAGCAAACTGTTGAAATCCTTACTTAATATATACTAAGCTGATCTTCTGTATATTAAGATAATCGAAAATGAATCTTGAAGTGAATGGAAGGGGAGAGGGAGTGGGAAAGGGTAGGGTTGTGGGTGGGAGGGACGGTATGGGGCGGAAGCCATTGTAATCCATAAATCGTACTTTGGAAATTTATATTCATTAAATAAAAGTTAAAAAAAAAATAAAAACAAAAACAAAAAAACAAAAGAGGAGTAGCCGGGACATGAACTGGTGCCCATTTGGGATGCCAGCCCCGAGGTGAATTTTCATAGAATTGGCTATTTATTTATTGTGGCTGGGTTAAGAGTTACAGGGGCAGTAGGATTTATCTCCAAAAACTTATGCACAAGTTTAAACTCTGAACTCTTAATGCTAATAACTTATGAATTAAGGCTGTAGACTTGATCCAACTACAGAGTCTAAGATGGGTCTGGTAGGAGGACTTTGGGTCATTGAGGGCATATCCTCAGAGGTTGTTTCTTATGAGAGAGTTGATTATTTGAGTTCTAGTTCTGTTTAGCTGCTATCTGTATTTCCTTTTTAAAAATGGTGTACAGTAGTTTTTTTTGAGATTGATTTATTTTATAGGCAGAATTACAGGGGGAGAGGCTTCCATCTGCTGGCTCACTCCCCAAATGGCTGCAAAGGCCAGAGCTGGACTGATCCAGAGCCAGGATCCTCCTTAGGATCTCCCACGTGAGTGCAGAGGCCCAAGCACTTGGGCCGTACTCCACTGCTTTCTCTGGCTACCAGCAGGAAGCTGGATCAGAAGTGGAGCAGCTGAGACTTGAACTGGTGCCCAAATGGGATGCCAGTGCCACAGGTGGAGGCTTAACTCACTATGCCACAGCACTGGTACCTATACTTTCTTACTCACCACGTCATCCTTCTTCCACATACACCATGATCAGCTTCTACTTAACTGCTGCCCAATCCTAAACCCGTAACATCCAAACTGTAAGCTGAGATAAACCTTTCCTTCCCAAGACTTCCTCTCAAGAACTTAAGTTGAAGTAATGAAAAACAGACCAATAAGTGTTCAATCAGGGCCAAATCAGTAGGGCCTCATATGCCCTGCCATAGTACTGACCAGAACTTGTCCTGAAAGTGGTATGGATCATAGGGAAGACACAGTAGAACTTATGTTTAAAATTGGGCAATTTGGCTGTGGGGTGATGAATGGATTAGAATAGGATAAGACAGTGCACTGGGACTGGATTGGACACTGTTGAAATAATCAGGGTAACAGATCATAAAACCCAAGTACAGCCAATGACAGTATGATGTTTGAAAGACCTGATATAGGGAAAAAAGTCATCATTGAAGGTGAGTAATAAGGGAACTGGAATGGAAAGGAGTAGGATGAGCATCCAGAATCCTAAATCAGTCAAGAAGAGGGAAGAAACATAAAATGAGTGTTCTGGGCCTCAGAGAACAAGGTGGAGTAAGGACCTCTGAAGAGCCTCTCCTCCATAAAAGCAAGGAGAACATTGTCAGAACCTCTCAGAATCAATTCTGTCAAAACAAAGCAAATGCTTGTAGAAATTCAATGCACATTTTTTCAAGAAAAATAGCTGAATCTTGATATGAAAAATTAGTATGAATAGTGATTTTAATTTTCCCTGTTCTTATTTCTAGCTCCATGATAACTTTGAAAATCTTAAATAAAGTTTTTCAATAAACTTTAAATAAACATAGTTACAATATGAAATTGCACACATGCATGAGGTACTCTGTGATGTTTTGTTACATGTACATATTGTATATGTCCTAACAGGGTAAATATGTTTATTGTTTCAGGCATTCAGTGTTTCTTTATAGTAAAATAATTCAAAATCCTGTCTTCTAGATTTTAAATGAGAGAAATGTACAATACATTAACATTATGTAGAGTCACTCACCTGTACAATAGAACCTCAGAACTTCATACATACACCTATCTGTTGTCTGATACCCTTGTTTAAACTTTCCTCATTCTTCCTCCATATATACCTCCCCTGCCTCTGGTAACCACCATTATATTTTTAACTTCTATGACAGCACCTATTTTGTAGAGTTCACGTATGAGTGAGATCATGGGATATTTGTCTACTTGGCTTATTGCACTTAGCATAATTTCTAGTTTGATCCATGTTGTTGTAAATGACAAAATTTTATCCTTTTTTATGGCTGAGTAATATCTTATGTACTTCATTTTCTTTATTCATTCATGGGTGAATGGCCACTTAGATTTTTTCCATTTCTTGGCTTTTGTGAATGCTATTGTAAACGTGGAGGTTCAGATATCTTTTGACAGATGGATTTCATTTCCATGACCCAGTAGTGGGATTGTTGGATCTTGCAGCAGTTTACTTTTAGTTTTTTTTTATTTTTATTTTTATTTATTTGAAAGACAGAGTTACAGAGAGGTAGAGACAGAGATGTCTTCCATCTGCTGTTTCACTCCCCAGATGCTGCGATGGCCGGAACTGTGCCGATCTGAAGCCAGGAGCCAGGAGCTTCTTCCAGGTCTCCCACATGGGTGCAGGGGCCCAAGGACTTGGGCCATCTTCTACTATCCCAGGCCATAGCAGAGAGCTGGATCGGAAGAGGAGCAACTGGGACAGAATCTGGCACCCCAACTGGGACTAGTACCCGGGGTGCCAGTGCGGCAGGCGGAGGATTAGCCAAGTGAGCAGTGGCGCTGGCCAATTAACACTCTTATGTATGATATTGGTGATGCTGAGGCTCTTGACGTGAGCTGTCTAGGCTCATGTCAAGCCTTTTGAATCCACAGACTCCATCAGTATTTAGACAAGGCCATAAGCAAAGTGGAAATTCTTTCCTCCCTTCAGAGCAAAGTACATCCTTCTTTGACCACTTCTTTCTCTTGGGGTCATAACAGAAATACTTCATTTGGGACACTTTTTGCCACAGTGTTTTGGCTTTCAATGCCTGAGACGTTCTCATGGGTTTTTCAGCCAGACAAGAATACCTTAAGGGCTAATTCTGAGGTCAGAGTGTTATTTGAAGTGATTGTCATTCTATGAGTCTGATGTAGAAACTGCTTCCCATGTTGTATATTGCTCATTTTAAAATTAGATTGTATTGCTATTGAATTGAATTTTAAAAAATATTTTCTGGATATTAACCCCTTACCAGAAACAGAGATCTCATATATTCTTTTTGCATTCTATAGGTTTCTTTCATTCTATTTCCTTTTGCTGTGCAGAAGCTATTTAGCTTGATTAAATTCCATTTGTCTATTTTTCTTTTTTTTTTCCTATGCCATTGGGGTCTGATCCAGAAAATCCTGCCATTCAAGAATCCTAAGGTGTTTCCCCTATGTTTTATTCTAGTAGTTTAGTAGTTTTAAAGTTTCAGTTTTCACTTTTATCTTTAGTCAATTTTGGATTGTTTTTGGACCTAGTGCAAGAGAGGGATCTCATTTTATTCTTCTGTATGTTGATATCTATTTTTCCCTGTACCATTAATTTAATAGGCTATCTTTTTTTCAGTGCATGTTCTTAGCAGTTTGGTTGAAGATCATTTTACTGTACATATATAGTTTTACTTTTATTAGTCTCTATTCTGTTTCACCAGTCTATGTGTCTGTCTTTATACAATATCAGTTTGTTTTAATTACTATAATTTTTTTTTTATTTTTTGACAGGCAGAGTGGACAGTGAGAGAGACAGAGAGAAAGATCTTCCTTTACCGTTGGATCACCCTCTGATGTCTGCTATGGTTGGCGCACTGCGCTGATCCGAAGCCAGGAGCCAGGTGCTTCTCCTGGTCTCACATGCGGGTGCAGGGCCCAAGCACTTGGGCCATCCTCCACTGCACTCCCGGGCCATAGCAGAGAGCTGGCCTGGAAGAGGGGCAACCGGGACAGAATCTGGTGCCCCGACTGGGACTAGAACCCGGTGTGCTGGTGCCGCAGGCGGAGGATTAGCCTAGTGAGCCGCGGCGCTGGCCTTAATTACTATAATTTTGAATGTATTTAAATTCAGGTAGAGTGATGCCTTCTGCTTTGTTCATTTTTCTCAAGATTGCTTTGGCTTTCTGGAGTCTTCTGTGGTTCCACAATTTCTAGTAGTATTTTTTCATGTTCTGTGAAGAATGTCATTGGATTTTGATAGGTATTGGATTGAATATATAACTAACTTAGGTAGTATGTGCATTTCAATGGTATTGAACCTTCCAACCCGTGAACATGGGATATATTCCGATTTGTGTCCTTTCCATGTCTTTTATTAATGATTTACATCTCCATTGTAGAGATTGTTCACCTCTTTAGTTAAATTTATTTCTAGGTAGCTTATTCTTTTGCAACTGTTGGAAATATTATTGCTTTCTTGAAATTTTTCTTAATTTTTTAACTTTTATTTAATACATATAAATTTTGAAAGTACAACTTTGGATTATAGCTGCTTTTTCCCCATAACCACCCTCCCACCTGCAACCATCCCATCTCCCACTCCCTCTCCCATCCCATTCTTCATCAATATTCATTTTCAATTATCTTTATATACAGAAGATCTACTTAGTATATACTAAGTAAAGATTTCAACAGTTTGCACCGAAACAGAAACACAAAGTATAGAGTACTGTTTGAGTACTAGTAAAATTCACATAGTACAACACATTAAGGACAGAGATCCTACATGGGGAGTAAATGCAGTGACTCCTGTTGTTGATTAACAATTGACACTCTTGTTTATGGTGTCAGTAATCACCCAAGGCTGTTGTCATGAGTTTCCAAGGCTCTTGAGTTCACCAACTCTGATCTTATTTAGACAGGGCCATGGTCAAAGTGGAAGTTCTCTCCTCCCTTCAGAGAAAGGTACCTCCTTTTTGATGGCCCGTTCTTTCCACTGGGATCTCACTCGCAGAGATCTTTCATTTAGGGCATTTATTTTATTTTTTGCCAGAGTGTCTTGGCTTTCCATGCCTGAAATACTCTCATGGACTTTTCAGCCAGATCCAAATGCTTTAAGGGCTGATTCTGAGGCCAGAGTGCTGTTTAGGACATCTGCCATTCTATGAGTCTGCTGTGTATCCCACTTCCCATGTTGGATCATTTTTCTCCTTTTTAATTCTATCAGTTAGTATTAGCAGATACTAGTCTTGTTTATGTGATCCCTTTGGTTCTTAGTCCTATCATTATGATCAATTGTGAACTGAAATTGATCACTTTGACTAGTGAGATGGCATTGGTACATGCTACCTTTTGGGATTGAATTGGAATCCATAGCACGTTTCTAACTCTACCATTAGGGGTAAGTCCAAGTGAACATGTGCCAAACTGTACATCTTCTCCCTCTCTTATTCCCACTCTTATATTTAACAGGGATCACTTTTCACTTAAATTTAAACACCTAAGATTAATTTTTAATTAAAGAGTTCAACCAATGGTATTAAGTAGAACCAAAAAAATACTAAAAGGAATAAAGTATTGTACATCAACAGTCAGGACAAGGGCTGATCAAGTCATTGTTTCTCATAGTGTCCATTTCACTTCAGCAGGTTTCCTTTAGGTGCTCGGTTAGTTGTCACCAATCAGGGAGAACATATGATATTTGTCCCTTTGGGACTGGCTTATTTCACTCAGCATGATGTTTTCCAGATCCTCCATTTTGTTGCAAATGACCAGATTTTAAAAGGCAGAGTTAGAGATCTTCCATCTGCTCATTCACTCCCCAAATGGCCGCAAAAGCTGGAGCTGAGCCAGGCAGAAGCCAGGAGCTTCATCCAGGTCTCCCACATGGGTGCAGGGCCTACGGACTGGGCCATCTTCCACTGCTTTCCCAGGTGCATTAACTGGGAGCTGGATTGGAAGCGGAGCAGCCAGGACTTGAACTGGTGCCTATATGGGATAATGGCACTGCAGGTAGTGGCTTTACCTGCAGCACCACAGCACTGGCCCTGTCCCCCATTTTTTTTTTCCAGCTAATTCACTGTTGGGGTATAAGCATGGTACTGATTTGTACGTTGATTTTGTACCCTGCAATTTTGCTGCATTTGTTTATAATAGATTTTCATTGAAGTCATTGACATTTTCTGTATATGAGATCCTATGCCATCTGTAGTAACAAATTTGACTTCTTCTTTTCAACTGGGCTATCTTTTCTTGCTTTCTCTTGTGTAATTGTTCTAGATAGGACTTCCAGGACTTTATTGAATAAAAGTGGTGAAAATGAGCATCTTAGAAAATCTTCACCTTTTCCCAATTTAACTTGATGTTAGCTGTTGCCTTTTTTTTATGTTGAGATATGTTCTTCCTATATCTATTCATTTTTTTTTGTCCTGAATGGATGTTGAATTTTATAAATGCCTTTTCTGCATCTTCTGAGATGATTGAATGACTTTTGTTCTTCATTCTGCTTAAGTGCTGTATCACATTTGTTTATTTGACAAAAATTTAATAATTCTTGTATCCCTGGGATGAATATCTCCTGATTCATGGTGGATGAGCTTTTTCATGTGGTGGTAGATTTGTTTTGTTAATATTTTGTTGTGGATTTTTGCATCTGTGCTTATCAACGATATTGAATGTAACTTTTTTTTTTTTTTGTCCTTGTTTGGTTTTAGTATCAAGGTAATTTTGGCCTAAGAATGAATTTGGAAAAATTCCCTTCTCTTATACTTTTAGAAATACTGCAAGTTGGGTTGCTCTGAATTCTTTAAGTATTTGGTAGGATTCAGCAGTGAAGCCATATGTTCCTGGGATTTTCTTTGATGGTAGATTTTTTTTTTCCTCATCAAGGCTTGTTTATTGAACAAATCCAGTAGTATTTAAACATGACCAGTTGTTTACAAGAAGGAGCACAAAAGATTTACATATCAAAAAGGCTTTTAAGGTTACAATAAAACACTTAGGTGATAAATGCAGGTTTCAGGTGTGACTGATTATCTATATTATCTCTTGTGAGAGGTTTAGATTTTTTAAATTACTGATTAAATCTTGCAACTCGTGATTGGCCCCTTTAGGCATTCTCTTTCCTCTTGATTCAATCTTGGTATGGTATCTGTTACTCAGCCACCACTTTTGTTTCTTACTGATAATAATTTTAATCACAGTGAAAATTAAAAACTGACAGCCAGGGAAAATCAAGTTGGAAAACTTTTAAAGTCATAGATTCAGAGGATTATCATTATTTGACCTATATTGTGGACCCTTGAAATACCCCATTCTCATGGCTTCCTAATTTAACTGAGTCAGAATTCACATGGTGTGCCCTTAAGGGCATTTATTGAAAACAATCAAGTTCCATTGGTGCTCGAGGTAGTGAAGAACAGTTGGGAAAAATAATAGCCTAAAAGGAAAAGCTGGAGAATGACATGTATGTATGGGGCTCTGAAGAGCTTTGACATATTCCTGAGAACCTGGAAGGCCATGTACATGCTTTGGGAAGTATGGATTTTTCAGAAAAAAGCTGAGAGAACTCTAAGCTAGCACCGAAGCTTGACATTGAGATTGTTTTCAGAAGGGAACTAAAGGCAAAGGTAGAATTTTTATCTAGCTAAGTGTTGAATGCAGGCTCAGTTTGCACATAAAACCCCTTGTCAAAGACAAGATATATAATGAAATTTATGTCCGATTTTTAGTTAATCACTAAGTTAATAAACCAGAGACTCTCATGTTGACACTTGACCAAGAATACAGGTGTAGGTGTGTGTGTGTATATATATATATATGTGTGTGTGTGTGTGTGTGTGTGTGTGTGTGTATATAACCAGTTAGGAAAGTCACTAAGAAAACAACAATCATAATAATAATAATTTCTAATCTTGGGGGGGAAACTATAGGATTACCATGTTATTTAAAATGTTCAATTTTTAAGAAAATTATTTATTTATTTGAAAGGCTAAATTAGAGGGAAAGACAGACTGAGATCTTCCATCTGCTGGTTCACACCCTGATAGCTACAACAGCCAGGAAGCCAGGATCTTCATTTGGGTCTCCTACGAGGGTGGCAGGGGTCCAAGTGCTTGTGTCATCTTCAGCTGCTTTCCCATGCACATTAACTGGGAGGTGAATTGTTGGGACTCAAACTGGTTCGAATATGTGATGCTGGCAGTGCCATAGGGATCCCCCCAAAGTGTTAATTTTTTTAAATAAATTTATTTATTTGAAAGGCAGAACTACAGAGACTGGGGAGAGGGGGGGGATCAATCTTCCAACTACTGGTTCACTCCCCAAATGCCCCAATGGCTGGGGCTATACCATGCTTGAAGCTGGAGCCTGGAACTCCAAATGGGTGACAGGGGCCCAAGCACTTGGGCCATCTTCTGCTGCTTTTCCAGGTGCATTAGCAGGGAGCTGGATTGGAAGTGGAGCAGCTGGATCTTGAACCAGTGCCCATATGAGCATTGCAGGTGGTAGCTTAACCCATTGTACCACAAACTGGCCCCTAATGTTCAGTTTTTATAAAAAATTATAAGATACATGATGAAACATAAGAATTTGATTCTTACATAGGAAGAGAGGAGTCCTTATAAATGGGTAGGAGTTAGTCTAGTGGTTAAAATGCCCACAGCCCATATCGAGGTATTTGGGTTTGATACCTGACTCTGGCACTTGATTCCAGCTTCCTGCTAATGCAGAACCTAGGAGGTAATGGTTATATATTTCTGCCACTTATATGGGAAACCTGCATTCACTTCTCAGTTTCTGGCTTTGACTTGGTCCAGCTCTAACCAATGCAGGCATTGGAGGAGTGAACCAGTAGATAGGAACTATTACTGCCTCAAAAAAAGTATCTGAGAGAGCTTAGATATTGAGCTTACTAGATAAGTATTATATTCACTTATTTGAAAGGTAGATTGACTGAGAGGGACACACACACACACACACACACATCCCTACTTTTAACTTGCTGATTTACTTCCCAAATACCTGCAGTTTTCCAGGCTGTGCCAGGTCAAAGCCAAGAACTCCATATGAGTCTCTCTCATCCATTTTAGGAGCCCAAGTTTTTGGGCCATCGTTGCTACCTCACACATGCATTATCAGGATATGGGATAGGAAGTGGAGGTGGGACTTGATTCCAGACACCCTAATATGCGATATGGGGTTCCAAGTGGTGGCTTAACTGTGTCTTCACAATGCCTGCCTCTACATACTTTAAATCAGCTATTTTAACCATATTCAAAGAGCAAAGGAAAGGCATGTATAAAGAACTAAAGGAAAGTATGAGGATGATGGCTCAGCAAGCTGAGAATATCAGTAATGGGTAAAAATAATAAAATGTAATAGAAATCCTGAAGATAAAAAGTGCAATAACTGAAACAAAATCTTCCCCAAGGAGCTCTTGAACAGGGAGCAGGAATACACAAATTTGGTATGTAATTAAAATTATCTGGTCTGAGATACAAAAAAATGAAGAAAAATAAACAGAGCCTGAGAAACCTGTGGAACATCATCAAGCATGCTGAAATACATGTAACAGGAGTCTCCAGTGAGGTGATGGTAGTGGAGGGAGGAAGAGGAGAGAGACTATCAGAGAAGAAAGGGAGAGGCAGAAAGAATATTTGGAGACACAGTGATTGAAAACTTCCAAAATCAGTGTCACGTACAAGAATCTCTAAGAATTCTGAATAGGAGTAGCGCAGAGATTCACACTTAGACAAATTACAATCAAAGACAAAGAATCTTGAAAGCAGCAAGAACAAAATGAACGTACCAAGAACCCTCACTGAGATTAACAGCTGATTTCTCCCTAGAAATCCTAGAATCCAGAGGAGCTGGATGACGTTTTCAAGGTGCTGAAATAAAATGCTATAAACCAAGAACTTTATATCCGACACAAACCCCCTTCAAAAACAAGAGTGAAATTAAGACATTATAAGCTAAACAAAAACAAAAAATTTGTCATTGGCAGACCTGTTGTCCAACAAATATGAAGCAGGTCTGTTAGTCTAAAATAGAAGACAGCAGGAAGTGTGTCTGCATGAGGAATAAAGAACATGAATAGAAGTAACTATATAAGTGAATATAGGAGACAAATATAAATATAGTTTTGGATTATACCTATTTTTACCTATTTGATTTAAAAGACAATTGCATAAAATGTATTTATAAATATGTGTTGATGGTCATACAAAATATGAAGAGTGCTTGTGTGACAATAACAGCAGAAAGGAGATGTTAGATAGCAGAGTGTTTTTTTTTAACTTTTATTTAATGAATATAAATTTCCAAAGTACAGCTTATGGATTACAATGGCTTCCCCCCCATAACTTCCCTCCCGCCCGCAATCCTCCCCTTTCCCTCTCCCTCTCCCCTTCCATTCACATCAAGATTCATTTTCGTTTCTCTTTATATACAGAAGATCAGTTTAGCATATATTAAGTAAGGATTTCAACAGTTTGAATCCACATAGAAACACAAAGTGAAAAATACTGTTTGAGTACTAGTTACAGCATTAAATCACAATGTACAGCACATTAAGGACAGATATCCTACATGAGGAGTAAGTGCACAGTGACTCCTGTTGTTGACTTTACAAATTGACACTCTTGTTTATGGCATCAGTAATCACCCTAGGCTCTTGTCATGAGTTGCCAAGGCTATGGAAGCCTTTTGAGTTCACCGACTCTGATCATATTTAGACAAGGTCGTAGTCAAAGTGGAAGTTCTCTCCTCCCTTCAGAGAAAGGTACCTCCTTCTTTGATGACCCGTTCTTTCCACTGGGATCTCACTCGCAGAGATCTTTCATTTAGGTCATTTTTTTTTGACAGAGTGTCTTGGCTTTCCATGCCTGAAATATTCTCATGGGCTTTTCAGCTGGATCCGCATGCCTTAAGGGCTGATTCTGAGGCCAGAGTGCTATTTAGGACATCTGCCATTCTATGAGTCTGCTGTGTATCTCGCTTCCCATGTTGGATTGTTCTCTCCCTTTATTATTCTATCAGTTAGTATTTGCAGACACTAGTCTTGTTTATGTGATCCCTTTGACTCTTAGTCCTATCGTTATGATCAATTGTGAACAGAAATTGATCACTTGGACTAGTGAGATGGCATTGATACATGCCACCTTGATGGGATTGAATTGGAATCCCCTGGTATGTTTCTAACTCTACTGTTTGGGGCAAGTCAGCTTGAGCATGTCCCAAATCGTACCTCTCTTCCCTCTCTTATTCCCACTCTTATATTTAACAGGGATCACTTTTCAGTTAAGTTTCAACACTTAAGAATGACTGTGTATTAATTGCAGAATTCAACTAATAGTATTAAGTAGAACAAACAAAAAAATGCTAAGAGGGATAACGTATTAAATTGTTTATCAACAGTCAGGGCAAGGGCTGATCAAGTCACTGTTTCTCTTAGTGTTCATTTCTCTTTAACAGGTTTCCTTTTTGGTGCGCGGTTAGTTGTCACCGATCAGGGAGAACATATGATATTTGTCCCTTTGGGACTGGCTTATTTCACTCGGCATAATGTTTTCCAGATTCCTCCATTTTGTTGCAAATGACCGGATTTCATTGTTTTTTTTTTTTTTACTGCTGTATAGTATTCTATAGAGTACATATCCCATAATTTCTTTATCCAGTCTACTGTTGATGGGCATTTAGGTTGATTCCAGGTCTTAGCTATTGTGAATTGAGCTGCAATAAACATTAAGGTGCAGACCGTTTTTTTTTTTGCCTATTTGATTTCCTTTGGGTAAATTCCAAGGAGTGGTATGGCTGGGTTGAATGGTAGGGTTATATTCAGGTTTCTGAGGAATCTCCAGACAGACTTCCATAGTGGCTTAACCAGTTTGCATTCCCACCAACAGTGGGTTAGTGTCCCTTTTCCCCCACATCCTTGCCAGCATCTGTTGTTGGTAGATTTCTTTCTTTTTTTTTCTTTTTCTTTTTCTTTTTTTTGACAGGCAGAGTGGACAGTGAGAGAGAGACAGACAGAGAGAAAGGTCTTCCTTTTGCCGTTGGTTCACCCTCCAATGGCTGCCGTGGCCGGTGTGCTGCGGCCGGCGCACGGCGCTGCTGATGGCAGGAGCCAGGTACTTATCCTGGTCTCCCATTGGGTGCAGGGCCCAAGCACTTGGGCCATCCTCCACTGCACTCCCTGGCCAGAGCAGAGAGTTGGCCTGGAAGAGGGAGGGGCAACCGGGACAGAATCTGGCGCCCCTACCGGGACTAGAACCCAGTGTGCTGGCGCCGCAAGGCGGAGGATTAGCCTAGTGAGCCGTGGCACCCGCCAGTTGGTAGATTTCTGAATGTAAGCCATTCTCACTGGGGTGAGGTGGAACCTCATTGTGGTTTTGATTTGCATTTCCCTGATTGCTAGTGATCTTGAACATTTTTTCATGTGCCTGTGGCCTTTTGGATTTCCTTTTTTGAAAAATGTCTAGTGAGGTCCTTGGCCCATCTCTTAAGTGGGTTGTTTGTTTTGTTGTTGTGGAGTTTCTTGATCTCTTTGTAGATTCTGGTTATTAATCCTTTATCAGTTGCATAGTTTGTGAATATTTTTTCCATTCTGTTGGTTGCCTCTTCACTCTCCTGAATGTTTTGCAGTACAGAAACTTCTCAATTTGATGCAATCCCAAATGTTAATTTTGGCTTTGCCTGCACCTCCAGGGTTTTTTCTAGGAAATCTTTGCCAGTGCCAATATCTTGCAGGGTTTCTCCAATGTTCTCTAATAATTTGATGATGTTGGGTCGTAGATTTAGATCTTTAATCCATGTTGAGTGGATTTTTGTGTAAGGTGTAAGGTAGGGGTCTTTTTTCATGCTTCTGCACGTGGAAATCCAGTTTTCCCAGCACCATTTATTGAATAGACTGTCCTTGCTCCAGGAATTGGTTTTAGATCCTTGATCAAATATAAGTTGGTTGTAGATGTTTGGATTGATTTTTGGTGTTTCTATTCTGTTCCATTGGTCTATCCATCTGTTTCTGTACCTGTACCATGCTGTTTTGATTACAACAGATAGCAGAGTTTTACATATTAGTGAAATTAATCTTATTTATATTGTTATAAATTAAAATGTATATTGTAATATAGAACACCCTTTAATATGACTAAAAAAAATAGAAGAAGAACCAAAGAGATTAAAATAGAAGACTAAAAAGTACCTATTTAACACAAAGGAGTCAAAGAAACTGATAGAGAAACCAGCATAGATATATGGAAAACAAGGAGCAATATGGCAGACATAAATCCCACCTTATCAGTAATCACATTAAGTATTAATGTAATAAATGCTCCAATAAAAAGGCAGAGATAGGTGGAATAGATGAAAAATTCATCCAAATATATGGTGTCTAAAATAGATAAATTTAAAGATACACAGAAATTGATGGTAACAACTAAAAGTTATGCCATGCAAATTGCAACCAAAAGAGAGCTGAGTAGCTATATTGATATAAGATAAAATGGGCTGTAAATATCAATGTTACAAAGGACAAACAAGGGCATTATATATGTTAAGAGTCAATTTACCAAGTAGCTACACCAATTATAAACATAGAATTAAAGCAAATTTAACAAGAGTGTTTCTAAAATGCATGGAGCAAAAACTGATATTATTGAGTTGCCTGTTTCTTCCTCAATTCTAATAGTTGGGGACTTCTTTACCTCAATGTGGATAACAAATAGAACAACTGGGAGTAAAGTCAACGAGGAAAGAGAATACTGGCTTAATATTATAAACCAGGTAGTTCTAGGAGACATCTACAGAACACCTCACTCAACAGTAGAATAAAATGTGTGATGTTATAGATGCAGGTAGGAAAGTTTTTAGGAGCTGGGTTTGGGAATAATCAGTGAGAACAAAGAAGTCAGATTTAAACTGAAGGTCCTGTGAAAAGGAAAGTGAGGTCACATTTTTGTGCCCTTTAAACCTCACAAACACTCAGCCAAGTTTTGTGACATTTGATCTTTGTTACCAGGATATAAGTCCCACTTGGTCACATAAGTGGTGGTCTTTTCTTCTTCCTTACAGATAAACTCTATGTTTGTTTATTTTTAAGTATTTATTTATTTGAAAGGCAAAGTTACAGAGAGGCTGAGGGAGGGAGGGAGAGAGTGGGGAATGTCTTCCATCTGCTGGTTTACTTCCCAAATAGCTGCAACACCCGGAGCTGGGCTGGTCCGAAGCCAGGAGCTTCTTCCAGGTCTCCCATGTAGGTGTAGGACCCCAGGACTTGGGACATCTTCTACTGCTTTCTCAGGCCCTACCAGAAAGCTGAATTGGAAGTGGAGCAGCCGGACCTCGAACTGGCACCCATATGGGATGCTGGCACTGCAGGCAGCAGCATTACCTGCTATGTTACAGCACCAGCCTCAACTCTGATGTTTAACACATTCTGTACTCATCTTCAGTCTCACCAAGCAGTAAGCTTGCTAAAGTGTTGAGACTTTGGGAGACTGACATAATAGAGATAGGAGCATGGCAGAAATTAGGGGCCAACTCTGAAGAGAATGGCCCCTGAATGAGCTGTCAGAATGGTGCATTCTTAGGGTGCAGACCGCTTTTTTGTTTGCCAATTTAAATTCCTTTGGGTAAATTCCAAGGAGTGGGATGGCTGGGTCGAACGGTAGGGTTATCTTCAGGTTTCTGAGGAATCTCCAGACTGACTTCCATAGTGGCTTGACCAGTTTGCATTCCCACCAACAGTGGGTTAGTGTCCCTTTTTCCCCACATCCTCGCCAGCATCTGTTGTTGGTAGATTTCTGCATGTGAGCCATTCTAACCGGGGTGAGGTGAAACCTCATTGTGGTTTTGATTTGCATTTCCCTGATTGCTAATGACCTTGAACATTTTTTCATGTGCCTGTTGGCCATTTGGATTTCCTCTTTTGAAAAATGTCTATTGAGGTCCTTGGCCCATCTCTTAAGTGGGTTGTTGGTTTTGTTTTTGTGGAGTTTCTTGATCTCTTTGTAGATTCTGGTTATTAACCCTTTGTCTGTTGCATAGTTTGCAAATATTTTTTCCCATTCTGTCGGTTGTCTTTTCACTCTCCTCACTGTTTCTTTTGCAGCACAGAAACTTCTCAATTTGATGCAATCCCAATAGTTGATTTTGGCTTTGACTGCCTGTGCCTCCCGGGTCTTTTCCAGAAATTCTTTGCCTGTGCCAATATCTTGAAGGGTTTCTCCAATGTTCTCTAGTAACTTGATGGTGTCAGGTCGTAGATTTAGGTCTTTAATCCATGTGGAGTGGATTTTTGTGTAAGGTGTAAGGTAGGGGTCTTGCTTCATGATTCTGCACGTGGAAATCCAATTTTCCCAGCACCATTTATTGAATAGACTGTCCTTGCTCCAGGAATTAGTTTTAGATCCTTGATCAAATATAAGTTGGCTGTAGATGTTTGGGTTGATTTCTGGTGTTTCAATTCTGTTCCATTGGTCTATCCATCTGTTTCTGTACCAGTACCATGCTGTTTTAATTACAACTGCCCTGTAGTATGTCCTGAAATCTGGTATTGTGATGCCTCCGGCTTTGTTTTTGTTGTACAAGATTGCTTTAGCTATTCGAGGTCTCTTGTGCCTCCATATAAATTTCAGCACCATTTTTTCCAGATCTGAGAAGAAGGTCTTCGGTATCTTGATTGGTATTGCATTGAATCTGTAAATTGCTTTTGGGAGAATGGACATTTTGATGATATTGATTCTTCCAATCCATGAGCATGGAAGATTTTTCCATTTCTTGGTATCCTCTTCTATTTCTTTCTTTAAGGTATTGTAATTTTCATCGTAGAGATCTTTAACGTCTTTGGTTAAGTTTATTCCAAGGTATTTGATTGTTTTTGTAGCTATTGTGAATGGGATTGCAGCTCAATTCACAATAGCTAAGACCTGGAACCAACCTAAATGCCCATCAACGATAAACTGGATAAAGAAATTATGGGATATGTACTCTTTAGAATACTATACCGCAGTAAGAAACAACGAAATCCAGTCATTTGCAACAAAATGGAGGAATCTGGAACACATCATGCTGAGTGAAATAAGCCAGTCCCAAAGGGACAAATACCATATGTTCTCCCTGATCGGTGACGACTGACTGAACACCAAGAGGGAAACCTGTTGGAGTGAGGTGGACACTATGGGAAATGGTGGCTTGATCAGCATAGCCCTGACTGTTAATGAACAACTTAATACATTATCCCTCTTAGTAGTTTTTTTTATCTGTTCTACTTAATATGACTGGTTTAGATCTGTAATTGATGCACAGTTATTCGTAAGTGTTGAAAATTAACTGAAATGTGATCCCTGTTGAACATGGTGGTGGGAATCGGAGAGGGAAGAGATGTATAATTTGGGACATGCTCAGGCTGACTTGCCCCAAGTGGTGGAGTTGGAAGCATACCAGGGGATTCCAATTCAATCCCATCGAGGTGGCATGTACCAATGCCATCTCACTGTTCCAGGTGATCAGTTTCAGTTCACAGTTGGTCATGGTGAAGGGACTGGGAGTCAAAGGGAGCACATAGACAAGTCTAGTACCTGCTAACGCTAACTGATGGAGTAAATAAAGGGGAGAGTGATCCAACATGGGAAGTGAGAATCTCAGCAGACTCATAGAATGGCAGATGTCCTAAATAGCACTCTGGCCTCAGAATCAGCCCTAAAGGCATTCGGAGCTGGCTGAAAAGCTCATGAGAGTATTTCAGGCATGGAAAGCCAAGACACTCTGGCAAAAGATCTCTGTGAGTGAGATCCCAGTGGAAAGAACAGGCCATCAAAGAAGGAGGTACCTTTCTCTGAAGGGAGGAGAGAACCTCCACTTTGACTATGAGCTTGTCTAAACAAGATAAGAATCGGAGAACTCAGAGGGCTTCCATAGCCTTGGAAACTCATGACTGGAGCATAGGGAGATTACTGATGCCATAGACAGGAGTGTCAATTGGTAAAGTCAACAACAGGAGTCACTGTGCACTTACTCCTCATGTAGGATCTCTATCCTTAATGTGCTGTACATTGAGATTTAATGCTATAACGAGTACTCAAACAATATATTTCACTTTTTGTTTCTATGGGGGTGCAAACTGTTGAAATCCTTACTTAATGCATACTAAACTGATCCTCTGTAAATTTCTTTTTTTTTTTTTTTTTTTTTTTTATCAATTCCCAACTTGACTCTCACTGGGATTAAACATGACAATAGGTCTGCTCTGATTTCATCATCATTTTAAAAAATCATCTATTATTTTTCACTTTATGTTTCTGTGTGGGAGCAAACTGTTGAAATCCATACTTAATGTATACTAAGCTGATCTTCTGTATATTAAGATAATCGAAAATGAATCTTGATGTGAATGGAAGGGGAGAGGGAGTGGGAAAGGGGAGGGTTGTGGGTGGGAGGGACGGTATGGGGGGAAAGCCATTGTAATCCATAAGTCGTACTTTGGAAATTTATATGCATTAAATAAAAGTTTAAAAAAAAAAAAAAAGAATGGTGCATTCTAAATAACTTGGCTTGGAGTTAAAGCATGGGTACTCTATCATTTCAACATAGAGGTCTTCTATAGCAATATCCTTTCTGGAGAGTTCTGTTAGAATGGCAAAGTGTTCTTTGGCTTATAGAACAGATGTATTTATGGATCTGATTCTTCCATGTGTCCATATCGCATAGCCTCTTTAAGACTTTACATCTTTACCTGTAATAATCATGTTAATATTGTAGGGTTGCTGTCAGAATTAAATAAAAATGACACCTCTTTCACCCAATACGTTGTGGGTAAGGAGTTACTATCCAGCACTGGCTAGCTTAAATATTCTTCACAGGAACTAGACCTCATTGGACTGGGATATATAGCTCTGTCCAGGGGAAATCATTCTTTTAATTTAGGTGGATTATTTTTTGGAGAGTTATTGCACTGGATCAAACTGTATTAAAAAAGAAATCCCATTGTCCCAATGGCTCCCTGAAGACTCATTCCTACTTGCGAAGGTAGTCTCTGGATCAGAGGCATGAAATGGTTAAACAGGAAAAACTCTGACCTGCTCCACAGAGGGTGAATGTTTATTAATATTACACAGGAAATATCAAGTCACCCTGCTTCCAGCAAATCCATTTGTGTGTGGGACCCCTCACTCTACTGTTTTACAAAGAGTTGTCAGATGTGAAACTGGCCTTTTATTGCAGGAACGAAGAATCTTAGGGAAGAGCACAAGCAGAAGCAGAAAATACGACCTTGACTCAGGAAAGGAAGTGGCAGATCTTGAGGGAGAAGACTTGTGTGGGGCCCAAGGGGGTTAACCTAGTGCAGACGAGGAAGAATCCAGAGTGGACCAGAGCAGCGAGTTGTTCGTTATTATGTCCAGCTCAGGCCTTGCACTGCCTAGCAAGGGAAAACTACGAACGCTTGTGTCCTGTGAAAGCAAACTTAGATCGTCTCTTGAGACAACTCAGCTAGTTTTCATTTTAATGCACTGAGTTCAGTCCTTTTCACTGAACTTGGTTGTTACAGGGTTGTGAGTTAAAGACCGGCAGGTCTTGTTCTGTAGAGGTACGAGAGCTGCTTGGGCAGAGCCTTCTATTTCGGCAGAGTGCCCCAAGTGAGCAAAAGCAGGTGGGTAGCAGCTTTCTGAATACTCGTATAGCTGTTTTATTTCTGCTTAGTGACAGCAGAGGGCTCATGCTCCTGCACAACCCGCGGCTCCTCCATTGTGAAATGAGAAACCTGGGCAGAAGATCTTTTAAGGTAGCCCTGGTTTCAGGAGGCTCTGATTCTATCACAATCCTGACGTAGACTCCTCATCCCTGCCCAGTAGTGCATCTGGGTATTGAGAAACGCGGTGTGAAGTGTGTTCTTCCATCCTGGGAAGGGACCTTGAACAGCTTCCTGGTGACCTCATACAGCCTGGCCTCAGAGACGAGTAAGGCATGAAAGGCGATAGGAGTAAGGTTTACATTGATATATTAGGTGAGGGTTACTGGCCACAGCCCTCTCTTTCAGAGGGGTTAGATGCTGCTAGAAGGTATTTTACCAGTTGCAATGTATGTATGTGAGAAGGAGCCTCCCATTGGGAACTTTTCCAAAGTCTAATAAAGCTGTGCTTTGCTTCCTCTGACCTTGGCCCAGCGACAGGTAAGTCCCACAACTTCTACCACCTTATAAACACTGAGATGGGCTATGAGAAAGGACTATAGAGGCTCTATTTAGAGGCTTAGGTCAGCAAGTAGGCAGAAAAATGTCAAAACCGCTAATCTAATTTATTGATGGCCTTAATGGGAGTGTATAGGAAAAAATTCTGCCTTGCACTGCATGTGTTGCTCCAGCACCTTTGTTTTGAGTGCCCTAAAGTTATGGAATTGCCGTGAACATGCAGAGTTACTGCCAGATGTGGGCAAGGGGCAGGAAAGGGAAGAAAGCATAGGAGAGCTCTGGTGAGGGGCAACTCTCTGTTCCTTTGCTTTTTCTTTTCCTCCCTTCGTCCCTCTCGTCCTTCTTCTTACCCTCCTCCCTTCAGTTTTCCTTTCTTCCTGTGCTTGTGTGCCACATGCCTCAGTTTCCCCATGGATATAAATGGTCAGCCACCACCAGGATCTAGTCCTGGCCGTGGTACTCAAGTAGTTGTGTGACCAGGGGTGTGCTCCCTTCTCTCCCAGGACTAATAATAAGAGTGGGTGGTAATAAAAGATCTTTTACATTTTCTCTGAAATTCCTATTTTTTTCACACTGAGCCTAGCCTGGCATGCTTGGGAACTCCAATGAAGGTTTGTTGAATAAACAAATAGAGTATGGTGCCCTTGTGGGTCACAGGAAAGGTGTGAAGTGCTCATAGCGCAGAGCTGTGGGGCAGCCTCCCTCGTGGTGTTTCCTTAAGGTTTTTGGTCTGTTTTCAGGGGCATTCTTCCCTCAGGGTGATGACGAAGAAGGAGGTGGGAGGGGAGCTAGTTCTGAATCATGGAAATGAACAAACTGAAATCAGATCTCTGCCAGGTGTGGAGTTGCTCCTGGGTGTCAGGCTGTAGAGTTGGGTCACCTACCAGCTGCAATGCTGCACAGGTTGTATTTTTTTCCTTGTAACATTTGGTAGAACATTTCAGGCTGGGCTAGGGGGAGGGGGGGGGAAGATTATCTGAACCAGATGTTTGGGGGCCATCTCTGACACAAGTGAGGAATTAGTTTTAAGTGATTATCCATGTGACCAATCTGGGAAGACTCACCTCTCTGGGGTGGGGAAGTAGTGCTTGGCTATCTGTACCCTAACTGGAGAAGAAGCAAGAGATGTTGAGGGCTATGTGCGTGAATGTTCCTGTGCGGGGAAATTAATTGCAGCACAGAATTCATGAGAAAAGTAAGAATGGCTGCTTGAGGTGCCTGGGCAGATGGGTTTGAGCAGAATCTGGAGAGCCCTAGAGGCCACATGATCGAGGAATTACAAACTATTCCTGTGTGTTCTGACGGCACAGATTTAGAGGAAAGTCACTCTCAGGGGAAGAAGGGTTGGCTTCGAGTGTCTTGCAACCAACCATTGTGGGTCATACTTGACACTGAACATACTAGCCTTGGCATGCACTAGGTGGTAGTTGAAGGGCAGATGCCCTGCCATCCTTAGGCCTGTACATATCCCCATAATCCTTGGTTCTGTGTCACCTTCAATTTGTGCATAGGCTCCAGGCAGAGGGATGAGAGTACTCTATTGACTGATAGGAGCCTCATCATATAAACAGGGGCTCAGAATGGAAATTACATTGAATTCTAAGAAAGAAATGTACATTTCTTGCCTCTATGAATTCATATCCTGTGGTTTGCATCTGCCACCAAAATGAGAAAAAATGAAGTGACATATTTGCAGGGGATGAAGAGTTCCAGTGGGGGTGTCTCAGGACACCAAAGGTGAGGATTCTCTGGGGAAGGAAGACTTCATAGACTAAGCAAAGATGAAGATGGGATTGTAAATTGGTATAGCATTATGGAAAAGTATGGAGTTTCCTCAAGAAACTAAAAATAGAGCTAATTTATTATCTAGCACTCCAATATTGAATATATACCTAAAGGAAATAAGTATGCCTAGAAGATACCTACAGTGCTACATTTAGTGTAGCACTATTTATAATAGCCAAGACATGGAATCACTGAAGTGTCCATCAGCAGATGAATGGATAAGGAAAATATGATATATACAAAGTTACTTCAAAAAATTAATGGAAAATTAGAAGTTAAATGTATTTTATGCTGGTGAGAATGTGGGGGGTGGGAAATTAGTACAACCATTGTAGAAGACAGTATAGAGGTTCTTCAAAAATCTGAAAATTGGTCTAAATTATCCAGCGCTCCTACTCCTGGGAATTTACCCAAACAAAATGAAATCAGCATATGAAAGAGTTATCCGTACCTTCATGTTTCTAGCAGTTCAACTCACAGTGGCTCAGATACGGAATCAACCCTGATGTCTATCAATTGATGGCCAGATAAAGAAATTGTGGTGTGTATATATATACATGATGGGATACTACTCAGCCATAAAAAAGAATGAAATCCTGTCTTTCGCAACAAAATGGATGCAGTGAAGACCATTATGCTTAGTGAAATAAGCCAGACCCTAAAAGACAAATCACATGTTTTCTCCGATTTGTAGTGGCTAATCTACAGAGTACAAAAGTGCAATTTGTAATAGTGAAATTGACATTTTGAGATTTGACCCTTGTTTGTTGACCTTGTTTCTACGCCTCTGGAACACTGGTCTTTCTACTTTCTCCTTACTGAATTCTTTAGAGGAGACTTGAGTCTGTGACTATAAAGTAAATTGGAAGTATGTTATTGCAAAAATATAAATGGCAAAAAAGAGGGAGGAAGGTGGGAAGTGTCATTATGGGCTTAAGATTGTATGTAACTGTATATATGATACATATGAAATCTGTTTCCTTTAAAGAAATGAAAATAAGCTTATCTTGGTGCAAAGACTTTTGAAATCCAAAAATTCAAAAAATTCATGGAAAATGAGTATTAGGAAAAATCTACGTATGATTTCAATTTTTTTTCATCAAAAGTAAATTCTTCATTATAGTTTTCCATAGTCTTTTGTGATCTATCCTTATGTATACACTGGAGTAGCATTTAGCCTCTCTTCCTGGCATGCAGACGGCAGTCTCCCCAGTGTGGACTCATGTGGCCTTTCCTCACTGACTGAGGGGAAAAGACTGATGCTTCTTCCTCTTGAACAAGGACATTGATCGTACTGGCTCAGGGCTGTGCCATGATAACCTTGTTTAATTTCAATTACTTTCAGTAAAGGCCTTATCTCCCAACAGTCATCCTGGGGGGTAGGGCTTCAACATATGAATTGTGGGGGGGGATGCACGCTTGCCTTCCAGGGTACCTGCCTCTGTCTGTGCCCACGACGCAGGGAACCAAAGTCTGGGCAGGGAGAGAACATTTCTCCTCCACCCTCCAACAGCACCACCTGTTTGCCAGCATGGCCACCTTGGTTTCTTTATCAAGATTAAAGCTGTTTTTGGACCTTTCTCTGTGTAAAGCATTATGTGAAATCCTTAATGTGTGTTTTAACCATTTCAAATCTTACACCAAGAACACCACTGTCCCTCATATCCCACAGGTGAGGAGAATGAGACGTAAGACAATTAAGAATGTTGAGGATCATATGACACTAGTTTCTCACCAGACCTTGTTCGAGGCCTGGTATGTGGGTTAGGGCATTTAATCTCCACAATCATTCTAGTGAATTAAGCAGTATTGCAGCATTCAGAAATGAGAACAAAGGAGGGTTGCATGTTCTTTAAAATCACAATCGATGCTGTTGAATGAGTCCACTGTGGTAGGTAGAATAATTGCTCCCTAAATAAGTCCATTTCCGGATTCCAGGATCTTTTGAACTTGATATTCACATGTTAGAAAGGACTTTGCAGCTGTAATGAAGGTTGTAGGATTTGAGAGAGGGAGTTTATCCTGGACTGTCAGGGTGGGCAAAGTCTGATCACCAAGATCCTAAAGGCTGAGCCTTCTTCAGCTGCTGTCTCCAGCTGCAGCAGCACAAGGGGAGGGCGGGATTTGAAGAGTGAGGGGATTTGACCTCAGTTGCTCAAGAAAGTCACAGGAAGGCAGAATACTGAATGCAAGCAGCCTCTGGGCAGAGGCCACCCCATGACTGCCAGCAAGGAAACAGGAACCGCAGGTCCACAACCACGTTCAATGCGGCTCGGAAGTGCATCTTTGCAGAGTCTCCTGATGATTTCAGCTGGCTGACACCTTGGTCTTGGGAAACCTGGATCAGAGAAACCAAATGAGTGGACAGAGACTTCTGAATTACAGAGCTATGAGGTAATAAATTTGGGTTGTTTTAACCCACATATTTTTAGTACTTGTTTCAGCACCAAGAGAAGGCTAATACTCACACCACAGAATTTTCCAGGGCCAGTGCTGTGAGAACATTAAACTATGACAGAAATGTTTTATTCTACCCTCTCCAATGCAATAACCCTTGCTACAGTTGGCCACTGAGCACTCAAATGTGACTATGGGGATGTTGTTGGACTGAAAGCTGTTAGGACAGCTGCGTTCCATATTGGAGTGCCTGCGTTAAGTCCTGATTCTGCATTCCAATTCTAGCTTCCTGCTAATGTAGACCCTTGGAGGCAGCAGGGATGGCTCAAGTATTTGGGTCCCTGCCATTCATGTGAGAGACATGGATTAAGTTCCAAGCTTCTAGCTTCAGCCTTAGCTATTGTAGGCATTTGAGAAATGAACCAGCAGGTGAGAGCTCTGTCTCTGTCTCTCAAATTAAAAAAAAAAATTAGCCATGGGAGTGAGACTTTTTTTTTTTAAATATCTTTTTATTTGAAAGGCAGAGCTACAGATGGGAGATACAGATCTTCCATCCATTGGTTCACTCCCCAAATGGTTGCAATAGCTAGGGTTGGACCAGGCTGAAGCCAAGAGCTTCATCTGGGTCTCCTATGTGGGTATGGGGATCCAAGCACTTGGACCATCTTCCACTACTTTCTCAGGCAAATTAGCAGGGAGCTGGATTGGAAGTGGAGCAGCTGGGCTCAACCAGTGCCCATAAGGGATGCCAGCATTGCAGGCGTCGGCTTAACCCGCTATATGACAATGCTGACACCTTAATTTTTATCATTTGTGAATAAATTCCATGTCCATTCAAGGCTAGTTGCTACCACATTTAAGCTCTCACCTGGTGTCTTCGTTTTACTTCCTCTTTACTATTGAATGTGGCCTGTAGTTCTATATTGCTCATCAATGTGTGGGTTTTTGTCTGGAAGATATGCAAATGCTTGTCTGTTGGAAGTATACATCCAAAGGATATGGATTTATTTTATTTTTAAAGATTTACTTATTTGAAAGATGGAGTTACAGAGAGAAGTAGAGCCAGAGAGAGAGAGAGAGAGAGAAAGGTCTTCCATCTGCTTTTTCACTCTCCAAATGACTGCAATGGCTGGAGCTGGGCTGATCTGAAGCTAGGAGACAGGAATTTCTCTCTCTCTCTCTCTCTCTTTTGCTTTCTTTCTTTCTTTCTTTCTCTTCCCTTCCCCTTCCCCCTCTCTCCCTTTCCCCTCCCTCCCTCCCTTCCCCCTCCCCCCCTTCTCTCCTTTCCTTTCCGTTCTGTTAGACAGTGAGAGAGACAGACAGAGAGAAAAGTCTTCCTTCCATTGGTTCACTCCCCAAATGGTTGCCATGGCCAGAGCTACACTGATCTGAAGCCAGGAGCCAGGTGCTTCCTCCTGGTCTCCCATGCCGGTGCAGGGGCCCAAGCACCTGCGCCATCCTTCACTGCCTTCCTGGGCCACAGCAGAGAGCTGGACTGGAAGAGGAGCAACCGGGACTAGAACCTGGTGCCCATATGGGATGCTGGCGCCACAGGCGGAGGATTAACCAAGTGAGCCATGGCTCTGGCCCTGGAGACAGGAATTTCTTCTGGGCCTCCCACGCAGATGCAGGGGCCCAAGGACTTGGGCCACCTTCTGCTTTCCCAGGCCATGGCAGAGAGCTGGATTGGAAGTGGAGCAGCCGGGACTCAAACTGGTGCCCATTTGGGATGCTGGTTTTGCAGGCCTGCTTCTCCACAGTGCCAACCCCCAGGATATAGATTTATTGTCTGTAGGACCTTAGCCACTTTTGAATGGAATATAGAAATCTGGATTTGATATTTTCATGCCTATAAAATCTCAGTCCCTCAAATGCTCTTTGAACTATTTTTACCAGCTGTTTATTCCCTATTTAATAAGCTAAATAAAGCTTTGACAGCTTTGCACTCTATGTATGCCTTTTATTTCAGTTTTTGAAAATTATGCCATTACTAGATAGTGTTAATTGCCCCTACTTTACAAATAGTGATATTTAGGCACAGAAATATAGTTTGTCCAAGGTCAAACAGCTGGTAAGAGATACAACCAGTATGACTCTGGAGGGCACACTTATAATGAATGCATGGATATATCTTGGTTTTGAACATTGATTAAACAGCACACTGTTAGTCCCTGAGAGGTTATACTCTCTGGAGCCTACTGCAGGGGGGCCCTGAAAACAACATCATAAGTAGAGAGATGCCCCGCTTTGTGGGTGCTGACAAGTGCACAGGGTCTAGGGCATGTGTCTGAAGGCTGTGCCAAGCGCAAACTGAGGCTAGTTCCCAGTGGCTTGGTCCAGAGTTTAGCTATCTTGGCTTGGTTTCTGTTGAAGAAGATGTCCAAACTCATGACAAGAGCCTAGGGTGATTACTGATGCCATAAACAAGAGTGTCAATTTGTTAAGTCAACCACAGGAGTCACTGTGCACTTACTCCTCATGTAGGATCTCTGTCCTTAATGTGCTGTACATCGTGATTTAATGCTATAACTAGTACTCAAACAGTATTTTTCACTTTGTGTTTCTGTGTGGGTGCAAACTGTTGAAATCTTTACTTAATATATGCTAAACTGATCTGTATATAAAGATAATTGAAAATGAATCTTGATGTGAACGGAAGGGGAGAGAGAGCGGGAGAGGGGAGGGTTGCGGCTGGGAGCGAAGTTATGGGGGGGAAGACATTGTAATCCATAAGCTGTACTCTGGAAATTTATATTCATTAAATAAAAGTTAAAAAAAAAAGAAGATGCCCAGAGAAGGCACCACAGCTGTCCCTGAGTGATGTAGCCAGTTTTCCACCTCAGAAGTATCTGGAACTTGTCCTGTGTAGAGTTACACCCAATAACTGTTGGAGAAAGGACTTCCTGCCTCCCAGAGTGATATTGTAAAGTGAGAGAGGTTTTGTTTCTCTGGGAGGCGGCAGACGTATGCATGGGCGACTTGATCTGGCGCTGTAGCCGTGTATCTGGAGAGGAGAGATGCTCTGCTCCCTACGCTCTGCCTGCCTTTGGGCTTCCTCAGACTTCCACGCTGCTGTAAGCCAGAATCACTGGGTGATATATGAGAACTCTGTCCTTTCTCTTTGGGGCTTCTAATACTCGAGTCTGACCACTGTCAGACTTGCCTGACCTTAAAAAGAAAAGTGATTTGTTAAGATAATGGACTTATAGCACTCGCTCACTCACTCACTCACTCGCTCACTCATTTCTTTTTCTTTTTCTTTTTTTTTTTGGATTTTATTTACTTATTTGAGAGGTAGGTAGAGTTACAGACAGTGAGAGGGAGAGACAGAGACAGACAGGTCCTCCGTCCGCTGGTTCACTCTCCAGATGGCCTCATCAGCCGGAGCTGTGCCGATCTGAGGCCAGGAGCTTTTTCCCAGTCTCCCATGTGGGTGCAGGCATCTTCTGCTTCTCTTCCAGGCCATAGCAGGGAGCTGGATTGGAAGAGGAGCAGCCAGGATTAGAACCAGTGCCTACATGGGATGCGGGTGCCGCAGGCAGAGGATTAACGTGCGCCACGGTGCCGGCCCCTCATTCATTCATTTCTAACTGGCAATAAAACATTACATATTTTTATGTGACTTTTAAAAAATATTTATTTGAAAGAGTTACAGAGAGACAGAGGCAGAGAGAGCGAGAGAGAGAGAAATTGAGGTCTTCCATTCGCTGGTTGGTTCACTCCCCAGATGGCTGCAACAGCTGGAGCTGCGCTGATCTGGGCCAGGAGCCAGGAGCTTCTTCCGGTCTCCCACGTGGGTGCAGGGGCCAGAAACTTGGGCCATCTTATACTGCTTTCCCAGGCCATAGCAAAGAGCTGGAGCTGAAGTGGAACAGCTGGGACTAGAACCGGCGCCCATATGGGATGCCAGCCCTACAGGTGGCAGCTTTACCTGCTACGCAACAGCGTCAGCCCTGTGATGTTTTGATATGTGTATACATTGTATAATGATTAAACCAAGTTAATTAACATATCTGTCTCCTTACATACCTATTATTTTGTGATGAGACTATTTAAAATCTTTTATTTGCAGTTTCTAGGCTGGCGCCGTGGCTCAATAGGCTAATCCTCTACTTTGCGGCGCCGGCACACCGGGTTCTAGTCCCGGTCGGGGCGCCGGATTCTGTCCTGGTTGCCCCTCTTCCAGGCCAGCTCTCTGCTGTGGCCAGGGAGTGCAGTGGAGGATGGCCCAGGTGCTTGGGCCCTGCACCCCATGGGAGACCAGGAAAAGCACCTGGATCCTGGCTCCTGCCATTGGATCAGCACGGTGCGCCGGCTGCAGCGGCGGCCATTGGAGGGTGAACCAACGGCAAAGGAAGACCTTTCTCTCTCTGTCTCTCTCTCTCACTGTCCACTCTGCCTGTCAAAAATAAAAAAAATAAAATAAAAAAAATCTTTTATTTGCAGTTTCCAAGAACATGACACATTATTATTAATTATAGTCACCATACTGTCCAACAGCTCTCCGGAACCTTTTTATCTTTCTAACTAAAACTTCATACTCTTAGACTAACATCTCTCTATTTCTTTTTCCACGGCTCCCTGGCAACCACCATTCTGCTCTCTCCTTCTCTGAGTTCAATTGGTTTAGATTCCACATATGAGATCATGCAATATTTGTCTTTTTTTTACTTGGCATAATGTCCTGGATGACAGCATTTTCTTCTTTCATAAGGTTTTGTAGTATCCATTTGTGTGTCTGTATCCCATTTTCTTTGTCTATTCATCTGGTGATAGACACTTAGGCTATTGTACCTAATACTGCAATGAGTATGGGAATGCATATGTCTCTTAGATATACTGAATCTATTTTCTTTAATATACAACAATAAAGTGCATTGATGGATTGCATAATAACTCTAGCTTAATTTTTTGAGAAATATCCATAGAGTTTTCCATAATGGATATTTTAATTTACCTTCTCCAAAAGTATACAGAGTTTCCTCTTTCTCTTGCAAACACTGGCCATCTTTAGACTGATGAAAGTCCTAGCAGATGTGAAGTGATATCTCTTAATTTCTATTTGCGTTTCCCTGAACATTTTTGTATTGAATCCAAAACAATTTCAACATTTTTGTCCACATGCCTGTTGGCCATTTTTTATATGGGTTTCCTTTGAGAAATGTGTATTTAGGTCTGTTGCCCACTTTTCAATTGAGTTATTTGTTTTCTTATTATTGAGTTAGTTTGAGGTCCTAATATATTTTGGATATCAATTCCTGGTCACGTGCATAGATTGCAAAGATTTTCTTCTACTCTATGTGTTGTGTGTTCATTCTGTTGATTGTTCCTTTCACTGTGTGGGAGGTTTTTAGTTTGATGGAATCTAATTGGTCTATTTTTGTTTCTGTTGCCTGTTAATTGGATTATATCCAAAAATCTTTCCCCAGACCAATATCAGAAGGATTTCTGTGTTTTTTTTTCTAGTACTTTTACAATTTCACAACTTATATTAAATTCTTTAATCCATTTTGTGTTGAGTTGCGTGTAGTGTGAGATAAGGTCCAGTTTCCCAACACCGTTTACTGAAGACACTGTCCTTTCCGCAGTGTGTGTTCTTGGCACACAGTAAGAACTGTTGAAAATCAGTTGACCATAAATGTGTGAATTTATTTTGGAGGTCTCTGTTCTGTTCCCTTGGTCTATGTATCTGCTTTTATGCCACTGCTGTGCTGTTTGGATTACAGTAGCTTTGAGATCAGATAGTTGGATTATTCCAAATTTGTTCCTTTTTCTCAAGATTTTTTGGTTCCATACAAATTCTAGGATTGTTTATGTGGAAAATTTCATTGGGATTTTGATAGGAATTGCATTGAATTTGCAGATCACATTGACATATACATT
Source organism: Oryctolagus cuniculus (assembly GCF_964237555.1). NCBI lineage: Eukaryota > Metazoa > Chordata > Mammalia > Lagomorpha > Leporidae > Oryctolagus > Oryctolagus cuniculus. Next base: position 8,259,863 of record NC_091433.1, on the reverse strand, counting down.
TTGCAAAGATCAAAAATATTTTATGATTATGACATGTCAATGAGAATAGCTGCTGTTTATTTAGCTTATATCAGGTGATAAGCATGTGACTGACATTTTGTATACACTGTTTTACTTATCAGAATGACCCTAAAATATGTTCCCCATTTTATAGATATTGAAATAGCCCTATAGGACTTGATGTAGTAACGGGTACAGAATGCATTTTTTGCTGTATGATCAAAGTCTATCTATTCTATGCATTTAATAATTATAAATTAAACTTAAGAATAGTGTCTTTTTTTTTAAGAAAAAAGATTTTTTTTTTGGAAAGCAGAGTTACATATTGGGGGATGGGTGGAAGAGAAAGAGAAATTGATCTTCCATCCTTTGGTTCACTCCCCAAATGATTGTATCTGCTGGGGTTGATCCAGACCTGAGTGAAGAGCCTAGAACTCTGTGTATCCCATGTGGATGACAGGGGCCCAAACATTTGGCCCGTTTTCTGCTGCTTTCCCAGGTGTATTATTAGGGAGCTGTATTGGAAGTGGAATAGCTGGGACTTGAACCAGTAAACATGCGTGATGCTGACATCTCAGGCAGTGGCTTAACCCTCTGTGGCACAATGCTGGCCTCAGGGACAGTGCCTTTCAACTTTATGTCCTTAACACCTAATGTAATGTCTCAGTATGTTGGTGTTTCTTAGTGTTTGTTAAATAAATGCTTAGTGTTTGAAAAAGTATGTGACTCATCCATTCTTCCATTATTCTGTAAGTATTTATTGGGCCCTGAATGTGTGCTGGATGCCTGTGTTATTGTTAGAAACTATGGGGTGATGATTGGTGGTACAGTGGGTTAAACTGCCATGTGGGACACCCATATCCCATATTGGAATGTTGATTATAGTCCCAGCTGCATGATTTCTGATCCAATCTCCTGCTAATGGGTGACAACAGGTGCTACAAGTGCTTGGGCCCCAGTCATCCACGTGGGAGACTCAGAGTTCCGGGCTCTTGTCTTCGGCCTAGCCTTGCTCTGACCATTGTGGGAATTTGGGGAGTGAACCAAAGGATGGAAAATCTCTCTTCATATCTATGTCTCTCTCTTTCTTTTATTCTGCTTCCAAGTGGATGTAAAATAAATTAAAATTAAAAAAAAAACTATACATACAAAATGAAGATGTGACAACTGCCTCTGAGGAACTCATGGTCTGGGAGTAAGAGTGAGAGTTTGTTTTTGAGAGCCTATCAGTTTACTAATTCTGATTAGCTAATTTATATGAATGGCAATTGTCAGTGCACCGGTAATTCAGTAATTTGACTGGGAGGGGGAGGAAGGGAAAAGGAGAGAGACATCACGTTTGTTGGCTAACTACTCAAATGCAATGCCTGCAACAGCCAGGGCTGGACCAGGACAAAATCAGAAGCCAGAACTCTAATTCTGATTTGTCAGATGGGTGGTAGGGCCCAAGTACTTGAACCATCATTTTTTTTTTTTGTAGTTCATATTTTTTTATTTTTTATTTAGTAAATATAAATTTTCAAAGTACAGTTAATGGATTACAATGGCTTCCCCCCCATAATTTCCCTCCCACTCACACCCCTCCCATCTCCCGCTCCCTCTCCCATTCAATTCACATCAAGATACATTTTCAATTATCTTTATATACAGAAGATCAATTCAGTATATATTAAGTAAATATTTCATCAGTTTGCACCCACACAGAAACACAAAGTGTAAAAATACTGTTTCAGTACTAGTTATAGCATTACTTCACATTGGACAACACAGTAAGGACAGATCCCACATGAGAAGTAAGTACACAGTGACTCCTGTTGTTGACTTAACACTTTGACACTCTTGTTTATGGCATCAATAATCTCCCTAGGCTCTAGTCAGGAGTTGCCAAGGCTATGGAAGCATTTTGAGTTCTCCGACTTCGATCTTATTCCGATAGGGTCATAGTCAAAGTGGAAGTTCTCTCCTCCCTTCAGAGAAAGGTACCTCCTTCTTTGATGGCCTATTCTTTCCACTGGGATCTCACTCTCAGAGATCTTCCATTTAGGTCTTCTTTTTTTTTTTTCCAGGGTATCTTGGCTTTCCATGCCTAAAATACTCTCATAGGGCTCTTCAGCCATATCTGAATGCCTTAAGGGCTGATTCTGAGGCCAGAGTGCTATTTAGGACATTTGCCATTCTATGAGTCAACAGTGTATCCCGCTTCCCATGTTGGATTGTTCTCTCCCTTTTTGATTCTATCAGCTAGTATTAGCAGACACTAGTCTAGTTTGTGTGATCCCTTTGACTCTTAGACCTATCAGTGTGATCAATTGTAAACTGAAATTGATCACTTAGACTAGTGAGATGGCATTGGTACATGCCACCTTGATGGGATTGTATTGGGATACCCTGGCATGATTCTAACTCCACCATTTGGGGCAAGTCTGATTGAGCATGTCCCAAATTGTACATCTCCTCCCTCTCTTGTTCTCACTGTTATATTTAACAGGGATCACTTTTCAGTTAAAATTTAAACACCTAAGAATAATTGTGTGTTAATCACAGAGTTCAACCAATAGTACTAGAACAAAACAAAGAGAAAATACTAAAATGGATAAAGTATTACATTGTACATCAACAGTCAGGACAAGATCTGATCAAGTCACTGTTAATCATAGTGTCCATTTCACTTCAACAGATTTCCCCTTTGGTGCTCAGTTATTTGTCGCTGATCAGGGAGAACATATATTTGTCCTTTTGGGACTGGCTTAATTCACTCAGCATGATGTTTTCCAGATTCCTCCATCTTGTTGCAAATGACTGGATTTCGTTGTTTTTGATTGCTATATAGTATTCTATAGAGTACATGTCCCATAATTTCTTTATCCAGTCTACTGTTGATGGGCATTTGGGTTGGTTCCAGGTCTTAGCTATTGTGAATTGAGCTGCAATAAACATTAATGTGCAGACAGCTTGTTTGTTTGCCAATTTAATTTCCTTTGGGTAAATTCCAAGGAGTGGTATGGCTGGGTTGAATGGTAGGATTATCTTCAGGTTTCTGAGGAATCTCCAGACTGACTTCCATAGTGGCTTGACCAGTTTGCATTCCCACCAGCAGTGGGTTAGTGTCCCTTTTTCCCCACATCCTCGCCAGCATCTGTTGTTGGTAGATTTCTGAATGTGAGCCATTCTAACCGGGGTGAGGTGAAACCTCATTGTGGTTTTGATTTGCATTTCCCTGATTGCTAGCGACCTTGAACATTTTTTCATGTGCCTGTTGGCCATTTGGATTTCCTCTTTTGAAAAATGTCTATTGAGGTCCTTGGCCCATCTCTTAAGTGGGTTGTTGGTTTTGTTTTTGTGGAGTTTCTTGATTTATTTGTAGATTCTGGTTATCAACCCTTTATCTGTTGCATAGTTTGTGAATATTTTTTCCCATTCTGTTGGTGGCCTCTTCCCTTTCCTGACTCTTTCTTTTGCAGCACAGAAACGTCTCAATTTGATGCAATCCCAAATGTTAATTTTGTCTTTGACTGCCTGTGCTTCTGGGGTGTTTTCCAAGAAGTCATTGCCGGTACCTATATCTTGCAGGGTTTCTCAAATGCGCTCTAATAATTTGATGGTGTCGGGTCATAGATTTAAGTCTTTAATCCATGTTGAGTGAATTTTTGTGTAAGGTGAAAGATAGGGGTCTTGCTTCATGATTCTGCACGTGGAAATCCAATTTTCCCAGCACCATTTATTGAATAGACTGTCCTTACTCCAGGAACTGGTTTTGGATCCTTGATCAAATATAAGTTGGCTGTAGATGTTTGGATTGATTTCTGGTGTTTCTATTCTGTTCCATTGGTCTATCCATCTGTTTCTGTACCAGTACCATGCTGTTTTGATTACAACTGCCCTGTAGTATGTCCTGAAATCTGGTATTGTGATGCCTCCGGCTTTGTTTTTGTTGTACAAGATTGCTTTAGCTATTCGAGGTCTCCTGTGTCTCCATATGAATTTCAGCACCATTTTTTCCAGATCTGAGAAGAAGGTCTTCGGTATTTTGATTGGTATTGCATTGAATCTGTAAATTGCTTTTGGCAGAATGGACATTTTGATGATATTGATTCTTCAAATCCACGAGCATGGAAGATTTTTCCATTTTTTGGTATCCTCTTCTATTTCTTTCTTTAAGGTTTTGTAATTGTCATTGTAGAGATTTTTGATGTCCTTGGTTAAGTTTATTCCAAGGTATTTGATTGTTTTTGTAGCTATTGTGAATGGGATTGATCTTAGAAGTTCTTCCTCAGCCGTGGCATTGCCTGTGTATACAAAGGCTGTTGATTTTTGTGCATTGATTTTATATCCTGCCACTTTGCCAAACTCTTCTATGAGTTCAATAGTCTCTTAGTAGAGTTCTTTGGATCCCCTAAATAAAGAATCATATCATTTGCAAAGAGGGATAGTTTGAGTTCTTCCTTCCCAATTTGTATCCCTTTAATTTCTTTTTCTTGCCTAATATCTCTGGCTAAAACTTCCAGAACTATATTGAATAGAAGTGGTGAGAGTGGGCATCCCTGTCTAATACCAGATCTCAGTGGAAATGCTTCCAACTTTTCCCCATTCAATAGGATGTTGGCCATGGGTTTTTCATAGATTGCTTTGATTGTATTGAGGAATGTTCCTTCTATACCCAGTTTGCTTAGAGTTTTCATCATGAACGGGTGTTGTATTTTATCGAATGCTTTCTCTGCATCTATTGAGATAATCATATGGTTTTTCTTCTGCAGTATGTTAATGTGGTGTATCATGTTGATTGTTTTGTGCACATTGAACCATCCCTGCATACCATGGATAAATCCCACTTGGTCTGGGTGGATGATCTTTCTGATGTGTTGTTGCATTCTATTGTCAGAATTTTATTGAGGATTTTTGCATCTATGTTCGTCAGGGAGATTGGTCTGTAATTCTCTTTCAATGCTGCATCTTTTTCTGGCTTAGGAATTAAGGTGATGCTGGTTTCATAGAAAGAATTTGGGAGGATTCCCTCTTCTTCGATTGTTCTGAATAGTTTGAGAAGAATCGTAGTTAGTTCTTCTTTAAATGTCTGGTAGAATTCCGCAGTGAATCCATCTGGTCCTGGGCTTTTTTTTTTGTTGGGAGTGCCTTTATTACTGTTTCAATTTCTGTCTCAGTTATGGGTCTGTTTAGGTTTTCGATGTCTTCCTGGTTCAATTTAGGTAGGTTGCATGTGTCCAGGAATCTATCCATTTCTGATAGGTTTCCCTGTTTGCTGGCATACAAGTCCTTGTAGTAATTTCTGATGATTCTTTTTATTTCTGTGGTGTGTGTTGTTACGTTTCCTTTTTCATCTCTGATTTTATTGATTTGGGTCTTTTCTTTTTTTAGTTAGTTGGGCCAATGTGGTGTCAATTTTATTTTTTCAAAAAACCAGCTCCTTGTTTGGCTGATTTTTTGTAATGTTTTTTTGGATTCAATCCTGTTGATTTCTTCTCTGATTTTAATTATTTTTCTTTTCCTACTAGATTTGGGTCTGGTTTGCTGCAGATTTTCTAGATCCTTGAGATGCATTGAAAGCTCATCTATTTGGTGTGAATCATCATCTTTTATCTACCCAGTGTATACATTAGCAGGAAGCTGGATCAAAAGTATAGCTGGGATACTAACCAGGAACTCCAAAATGGGATGTAAGCTTCCCAAAGTGTGTCTTAATCTCTGTGCCAAATGCCCACCAAAAAAGGCTGCCTTTCTAACCTTCTGAGTGATGTCCAGATGCTCTGTGGCTCAAAAGCTTTAGGAATTAAAGTGACGCAATTTCAGCTTACATACTGTGCAAATTGCAATGTTCCCTGCTCCTTTGTTGAAAAAGATAAAAATGTGAGACTTGGGTTGGAAGCCCTAGTTGAAACACCATGATATCACTTTTTAGACTGAGCTAAAAGTAGCATTAGACAGTTAAGGGTCATGGAAAAAGTAGCAGAGGATGATCCAAATATTAGGGTCCCTGCCACTCATGTGGGAGACCCAGATGAAGCTCCTGGCTTCAGCCTATCTCAGCCCTGGCCATCTGGGGAGTGAACCAGCTGATGGAAGATCTGGTCCTCTCTTTACTTTGCTGCTCCTAGTGTAACTTTGACTTTCAAAATAAATAAACCTTTTTAAAGAAAGGGATCTAAGGTCCAAGTTTTTGTCAGTTTTGCTAAGCTAAATTTTTGGTACTGTGCTGTTAGAAATCTTTCTCTGTTGTGTGTGTCATCAGCTGTGCTTCTCATATCCCCTGTTTTCCCTCTTCCTACCACCCTTCTCCATCACCAGAGGAGCCCATTGGCTTCTGACAGACACCTATTAGTCTAACAATGTTAGGACCCTTGTGGCTTGGTTTCATGCTCAACATCTGGCTGGTACCCATTTTCAGAGTAAATATACCATTTAATTTTTGCTAAATTTTTTTCAGATGAAAATGAAAATTACAATGGGAAATTGTGGCTGGCAAGGGAAAAGAGCCATTTTGGGTAATATCTTTCATAATTGGAGTAATTTTGACAAACTCAGACATTGTAGAATTCCCACATGTCCCATCCCAACAGGTCAGGGAAGAGAGGGCTTGACAATGCTGAAGCCCAACCAATCTCTCCTCTCTGGATGACAGAAAAAAAGTTGACTCTCATAACAGTGCAGCTTACTGCTCTCAAAAAACATGTTTAATTCTACTCCTGGTGAGCAGTTAGAAGTTTAATGGCTTACACCAGGAACTGGCATAGTGCTGGGGCTGGGAGTTGGGCATGATTTTCACTCACAGCTTTGGCTTGGTTTCTATACTGTTGTGAAATATGTACTCTATTCTCTGTCCAGGACAAATTGATCAATAATTTAGATTTAAAGTAGAAAGAATAGATATATTTTTCTTTCCTGTTGGGTTTTTTTCCCTTTAGGATATTGGGTTACACTGTGTTTTGTGACATGGATGATTGTCAGTTCTCTTCTGATATCAGAGACCTTTTGTGTTGTTGGGTGCATGTGTGAACATGTAGACATGCCCCCTTACCAGCTGCTGTTCTGTTGGGACTGTGTGGCCTTTCAGTGAACTTAGGTTTCAAATACGTTGCGTGGACACTTGTCTTAGAGTGCAAAGTATTGTTGATAGAGTTGCTCGACCCCCAAAGAGGGTGGTTTATGTGAGCAAAGGCATTGGAGTTAGGTAGAACTGCATTTGGAGGCCAGCTTTCTTGCTGCTGAATTATATGGGACAAGGCTACTGTGAGGCAATGGAGATGTGGGCTGTAAATTTTAAGGTTACCTACACTCAGGTGATGACCCTGAACTTGGGCAACCCTGAGAGTGAGTACCTCCTTAAATTTTGCATTCAGGTGCCTTGCTTTCCATAGTCTAGTCTGGCTTCAGACTGTGACCTTGGACAAGTCAATCGCTTCTGAGTTTGTATTCTCGTCTGTAAGATAGGGCTATTATGAACCATCTCATGGGATTACCATAATCTTAAATGAAGGTGAGTTTTTAAATTTCTTGATACAATGCCTGGGACTGTGGCCAATAAATGGTAGCTGTGATAATTTTAATTAATCCATTGTTGGGCATCTTGTCTAACCCTCCTTTAGGATAGCTAGAGTTAATCTCTTTTGTTCTTAGGAGAGGAAAATGAAGGGATATTTAGAATGCTTGCATTTAGAGAATTTCTTCTATTGAGTTATTTCTTCTCTAGGAAATAATTTATGTTAAATCTAGTTTCATAAATTTCAGTTTCTTACAGTTAAAGTATAAAGTGCTGCACCAGCAAACCCAGGAATGAAATCTGTATGTATATGGTTACAGGCAGGGCAGAGCCAGAGGCTCTCCTGAGAGCAAGCACTTCATTTTCAGGAGATCAGGAGACCGAATGTCTCACCCAGAGAGTGAAGCACCCCTCAGTTGGGGCTGGATATGCAAAGTGCCTGCTCTCCCCGTGGTTCAGAGTGGAGCCAGGGGGCATCATCACCGGCTCCCATCCATCCTGCCCTGTCACTGTGATCGCTCACTTACACACACTCACAACAGCTTAAATTTCTACTTGAGCAGCCATGCACTTTTTTTCTACTTCTTGTTCCCTTCTGCTTTTTTCTTTTCTTCTATTCTTTTTTTTTTTTTTCCTGTTGGTGGGAAGCTGACCAAGGCATTCATGGTGGGGATGAGGAGCGAAATCTGTTTGAAGCTTGGTGTGGTAAGATGAGAAGCACCAAGGGACTTGATTCTCCTAATGGATATTCTTGCCATATTGACCTGAAGTAAAAAAAAAAAAAAAAAAAGAAGCTTTAAGGTTTTTTTAAACTCCCACTTTTTTACATCATTAACTAGATAAAAACCAGATAGTGTGGAGTCCACTAGAAAGCCTCTGACTTCTTTTGCATAGTTTCAGACTTTTTTTGCTAAGAGACAATAACAAAGATTGCATTATATTTTTTGACCTTTATTTCTACCTAAATGTTTCTACCATCAACGTAGGAGTTCTTGATCTCAGTTACTTTATCTGTACAATAGGGGACTTAATTTCTGGACCAGATTTTTATAGATTGAACCAATTCTGAGGCCATTGTATATATGTGTGTACGTGATTATGTGTATGTGCATGTGTAAAAACAGTCTCTTAAACCTGGAGGCTACAGTAAGTCTATGTTTATTGCTTGATTCACAAGCTATATAGTTAATTTTAGGCTAATCATTTTTACTGACAATTTTACCCCTCTCTAATTCTGTTCATATGACATACTTTGCTAATCAATCCATATGTTTTTTCTAAGCCCGAATTCTTGCTTTCTGGAGCCATAGTTAACCTTTAAAAATTGATCAGAGTTGCTGTATAATGGGACGGACCCTCTTGGCTATTCTGAACCCAGTGGAGGGGAAAAAGGAAAGGAGGAGACTTCTTGACATGGAGAAATTTAGAAGCTAGTTTGATAGGCAAGACCTACATGAGGTGGTGACTTGAGCAGGAGCCAAAGAAATGTATAACAAATGTGTAAAGACTTGGGAGATTGTGATGGTGTATGGCCTTGTCTAAATACTGACAGAGATTATAGATTCAAAAGACTTCCATAGCCTTGACAGCTCATGTCAAGAGCCTCGGGTGATCATTGATGTCATACATAAGAGTGTTGATTGTTAAATTAACATCAGGAGTCACTGTGCACTTACTTCCCATGCAGGACTTCTGTCCTCAATGAGTTGTATTATGAGAATTAACTGTAAAACTTGTTCTCAGTTTTTTTTTGTGTGTATGCAAATTGTTGAAATCTTTACTTAGTATAGAGTTGGTCTTCTTTGTATAAAGTTAATTGAAAATGAATCTTAATGGAGAATGGGACTGGGAATAGGAGAGGGAGGAGGAGGTGTGGTGGGAGGGCGGGTATGGTGGGAAGGATCACTATATTCCTAAAGTTGTACTTATGAAATTTGTACTCATTAAATAAAAGGTTTCTTTGGGGGAGGGGGGAAGAAATCTACAGAAATTCAAAGAACAGAGCCAGTGCTGTGGTGTAATAGGTTAAGCCTCAGCCGGTGGTGCCGGCATCCCATATGGGCCCCAGTTTGAGTTCCAGCTGCTCCAATTCCAATCCAACTCCTTGATAATGGCCTGGGAAAGCAATGGAAGATGGCCCAAGTGCTTGGGCCCCGGGACCCACATGGGAGACCCAGAAGAATTTCCTGGCTTTGGATTGGCTCAGCTCTGGATGTTGTGGCCATTTGGGGTGTGAACAAGCAGATGGAAGACCTCTCTCTCTGTCTCTCCTTCTCTCTGTCTGTAACTCTGCTTCTCAAATATTTTTTAAAAATTCAGAGAAAGTCCACTTGACCTGGAGGACATCACTTAGGTGGCCAGCTGAACTGGACTCCTTCAGGTAGTAGATGAAGTCCCAGGCAGGACAACTATTTCAGGAAGAATCTGTGGTGGGGATGAGCAAGGAGTAGGCAATACATTACATGTGTTAGATTGCACTATTTGAATAAATGTTATGTATTAAAAGAATATTGTAGATTTATTCTCAAGTGCTCATTTAAATGTAACCTAAATATAAGCTTATGTGAGCTTCTGGTCAGCTATACAGATGGATTTCTGTAGGTGGAAACCTGGTACAGAATCATATGATGCAAAGTGTGGGGAGCAACTGGGAGCAACTCGGACTAGACTAAGTTACTGGAATTAAGACTTATTCTATGCATCTGCTCTCCCACAATATGGCGCTGAGAAGGGAGAAACAGCTTCTACACAGCTGCCTCCAGTTCAACCAATAAGCAGCAGAACCTGCTCCTGATTGGAGGAAAGCAGCGTACTCGGCGTGTGGGTAGCAGAGTTGGGATTGGCGGAAGAGGACTATAAAGGAGGAGAGAGACAACATGCACCGGGAACATCTAAGGGGAACACCTGTGCAGCCCCCGAGAGAGCCGGCCGGTGGTGTGCCGCTCCCCCGCGGAAGTGGGGAAAAGTGGCAGGGGGAACCGCCCTTCCACGGAGGTGGAAGGGACAGTAGCCAACCCGGGAAGAACCAGCAGCAAACCCGGGGAGGGCCGAGCAGACGAAAGAACAACGCAGGGTCCTGTGTCATTCCTCCATGAAGAGGGGGAGCGACACAAAGGGCTGTGGTCCTTGCATTAGAAAGAAAAAGGAAACTGGGAAGATATGAGGTGACTTTAAGCATCAGACACTGTCCTGGGCAGTTTATGTATGCCTTTTAATTGATCAATCCACTCATCAAGTATTTGACCTCTTAATATATTAAGAGTCCTGCGTCAAGTGCAGGGACACCAAGAGAAATGAGATAGAGGCTTTTTTATCCTAAGACCATCTCGGCTGAGAAAGGTGGAAAGACTGAAGCAGATGACGACTTGTAATACTTAGATTTCACTTACCTGTCACTGGAATGTCAGAAATCTGAAGGGTGCGTTATGAAAAGATAACCTCTCATGCTCTCACCAGATCTGTTACTATCCTCATTTTACAGGTGAGGAAACCTACGCTCTGAGACTTGGTAATGGTCTAAGGTCCTATGTTCATCCATGACAGCTAGAAATCAACTCTCCACCTGAAGTGTGTTCTGAAAGTAGATTTCTTAAACCTCAAGAAAGGCTTGAATTCATGCCTACTTTGTGGTTAGCAAGCCAAGATAACTCAAGCGTACCGTTCTGTAGTTTTCCTCTCATATGCTAAGGATCTGTGATGTGGTAGTATCCAATAATGTGAGATGACTTTCTTGTTCTCTCAGATTTGACCTCAGTTTAGCACTGATATTGGAGAGATACTATGAACCATCCTTCCTCTTCTACAGATATCTTTTTAACTGAATACTTTACAGGTACATCTCATATAGTTGTTGTTGAGAGGTTCATTCCAGGCTCATTCATCTTCTAGGCTTGCTGTACTGGTGTGCAAATTGGAGTAAAAGACACCTGGTTATTGGTCTGGAACATTAAGAGAAGCAATTTTAACATTTAATAAATATAAATTTCCAAAGTACAACTTTTGGATTATAGCGGCTTCCCCCCCACTATAACCCCCTCCTACCCGCAACCATCCCATCTCCCACTCTCTCTCCATCTCATTCTCCATCAAGATTCATTTTCAATTATCTTTATATACAGAAGATCTACTTAGTATATATTAAGTAAAGATTTCAACAGTTTGTATCCACACAGAAACACAAAGTATAGAGTACTGTTTGAGTAGTAGTTTTACCGTTAATTCACATAGTGCAACACATTAAGGACAGAGATCCTACATGGGGAGTAAGTGCACAGTGACTCCTGTTGTTGATTTAACAATTGACACTCTTATTTATGACGTCAGTAATCACCGGAGGCTCTTGTCATGAGCTGCCAAGGCCATGGAAGCCTCTTGAGTTCACTAACTCCGATCTTATTTAGACAGGACTGTAGTCAAAGTGAAAGTCCTCTCCTCCCTTCAGAGAAAGGTACCTCCTTCTTTGGCCCATTCTTTCCACTGGAATCTCACTCACAGAGATCTTTCATTTAGGGCATTTTTTTTTTTTTTTTGCCAGAGTGTCTTGGCTTTCCATGCCTGAAATACTCTCATGGGCTTTTTAGCCAGATCCGAATGCCTTAAGGGCTGATTCTGAGGCCAGAGTGCTGTTTAGGATATCTGCCATTCTATGAGTCTTCCCATGTTGGATCATTCTCTCCTTTTTAATTCTATCAGTATTAGCAGACACTAGTCTTGTTTATGTGATCCCTTTGACTCTTAATCCTATCGTTATGATCAATTATGAACTGGAAGTGATCACTTGGACTAGTGAGATGGCATTGGTACATGCCACCTTGATGGGATTGAATTGGAATCCCCTGGCAGGTTTCTAACTCTACCATTAGGGGTAAGTCCAAGTGAACATGTGCCGAACTGTACATCTCCTCCCTCTCTTATTCCCACTCCTATATTTAATGGGGATCACTTTTCAGTTAAATTTAAATGCCAAAGAATAATTGTGTGTTAATTAAAGAGGAGAAACAATTTTAAGTGTTAGGAGCTATAGTGTCATCAACCTATGTTTCTCTTTCTCATTTTTCTGTTTTGGCTTGGGGTTTGTTGTTTAACTGTGTTTAACTGGAAGCTTTTGTTTTAAAACTGGGTGTCTGAGCTTTGATAAATGCAGTTTTTTTAATTTTTATTTTTATTTGTTATGAAAGAGCAGTATATGCCTCAGGTGGCTCAGATCAATGATCCAGAACTTTCTCTCAGGATTCAGGTTGTAATTGGGGCCACAGATTAACTTTAAAAATGGTCAGAAACCATTTCACTTGTAAATAGAACAAATTAAATTCAATACATTGAATTCATAGGAAGCTTAAATCATATCCTTTTTAAAAAAGATTTTATTTATTTATTTGAAAGAGTTAGAAAGGGAGAGACAGAGAAATCTTCCGTTTGTTGTTTCACTCCCCAAATGGTTGCAAAGGCTGGAGTAGGGCCATACCAAAGCCAGGAACCAGGCGCTGCTTCTAGTTTTCCCAAGTGGTTGCAGGGGCCCAAGTACTTGGACTATCCCCTCCACTGTTTTCCCAAGTACATTAGCAGGGAGCTGGATTGGAAGTGAAGCAGCGAAGAGTTGAACCAGAGCCCATATAGGATGCTGGTGTCACAGGCAGTGGCTTAACCCAGTTTGCCACAGTGTTAGCCCGTAAATCAAATTCTTGAAACAACAAAGATTTGTCTGTGTTCTAGCTGAAAGCTAACTTATGCAAAGGTTTGTGTGGAGACAGTCCCAGTGGGCAGGAACTTGAAATAGAACACAAATCACTGCTTTAACCAAGAAGCATAACAGACTGCCTTTTTGAGCCATTTGGAAAAAAGAACATGTACTCATTTTCTGATCTCTCTGATAGATATTTCTGCAAATAGTGCTTGGGATGGACAAGTGAAAACTTTGGTTCATAAGGAATCGACCCCATGAAACATGAGTTTCATATTAGGTTGGCCTAAATACATGTCAGAATCTCTGCAAAATCTTTACAAAAGGAGCACAGGGCTTCCCTAGAAATATCAGAGGTCTCGGGCCGGCGCCGCGGCTCACTAGGCTAATCCTCCGCCTAGCGGCGCCGGCACACCGGGTTCTAGTCCCGGTCGGGGCGCCGGATTCTGTCCCGGTTGCCCCTCTTCCAGGCCAGCCCTCTGCTGTGGCCAGGGAGTGCAGTGGAGGATGGCCCAGGTGCTTGGGCCCTGCACCCCATGGGAGACCAGGAAAAGCACCTGGCTCCTGGCTCCTGCCATCGGATCAGCGCGGTGCGCCGGCCGCAGCGCGCCGGCCGCGGCGGCCATTGGAGGGTGAACCAACGGCAAAGGAAGACCTTTCTCTCTGTCTCTCTCTCTCACTGTCCACTCTGCCTGTCAAAAAAAAAAAAAAAGAAATATCAGAGGTCTCATATCTGACCTGTGTTCTATTCCCCTTCTTGTTTCCTCCATCCCTTCGCAGAAGACAAAGTTAAAGAAATTGAGCCTCTTCAACATTTGCTATGTTTATTCTTATTCAAATATAGTATATTCATTGTCTCCCTCCCTCCCTCTGTCCCTCTCTCTGTCTCTGTCTCTCTCTTGATTTGACCAGGATAAAAATGTCAGTTCATTTCAAAGGGTGAGTAGGTGGCTATATGTGCCAGTGTGGTGTTGTGAAAGAATAAGAATGGCTTTGGGTGTGAGCCAGGCCTAATGTCATGGCTCCTCTACTAGCTGTGGGGACCTTCAGCTATGGAGTCTTCAGCGTGCTACCTGATATCTCTATAGCACATCTGAGAAATGGAAAAGATAAAAAAATTAGTTGATAGATTTGTTGTGAGAAGTAAATGATACCAGGAACTAGGTAATCTTGGATTACGTCTCCCAGTTTCCCCAGTCCCAAATGTTGGGAGGGCTGACTACAGTACAAGTATGGCAGGAAAAGGCCACTCTGGGACGTGGGCACATGGTAGAATTAGCCTAACTAAACCCCTTGTGATTGGGTCAGGGGGCACCTGTGGGTTTTGAGCGAAAGGGCTGTTTTTACCCTTTCTGTGATGGCAGAGTTAATTGCTATAGAAGGCCTTCTGGAGCTATTTTCTTGATACCTGTGACTTTTGGGGTGGTAAAGTTGCTCCAGTAGCTTGGTCCCTAGAGTGACTCTGAAGAGCTGAGCCCCCATGTGACCTTTGATAGAAATACTGTGGGATCAAAGGCACTTCTATGCTGCTTTATATCACTGATGTTTTGAAGTTGGTTGTTACCACAGCAGAACCTAGCTTATTCCTGCTGACACAATGCATCTTTTTTATTTTTATTTTTATTTTTTGACAGGCAAAGTGGACAGTGAGAGAGAGAGAGACAGAGAGAAAGATCTTCCTTTGCCGTTGGTTCACCCTCCAATGGCCACCGCGGCCGGCGCGCTGCGGCCAGCGCACCGCGCTGATCCGAAGGCAGGAGCCAGGCACCTCTCCTGGTCTCCCACGGGGTGCAGGGCCCAAGCACCTGGGCCATCCTCCACTGCACTCCCTGGCCACAGCAGAGAGCTGGCCTGGAAGAGGGGCAACTGGGACAGAATCCGCGCCCCGACCAGGACTAGAACCCGGTGTGCCGGCGCCGCAAGGCAGAGGATTAGCCTAGTGAGCCGCGGCGCTGGCCTTACACAATGCATCTTTAGATTACTGTTCCTCCTACCCATTTTAAACATTTTTATTTATTTATTTGAAAGGTAGAGTGGCAGAGGAAGAGAGAGAGAAGTCCTCCATCCACTGGTTCACTTCCCAAATGGCCACAATGGCTGGAGCTGGGCCAATCTGGAACCAGGGGCCAGGAGCTTCTTCCATGCCTCCTACATGGGTGCATGGGCCCCAAGGATTTGGGCCATTATCTACTGCTTTCCCAGGCCATAGAAGAGAGCTGGATTAGAAGTGCAGCAGCCAGGACTCAAACCATTGCCTATATGGGATGCTGGCACTGCAGAGAGTGGCTTAACCCCCTAGGCCAGAACACTGGTCCCTCCCCCATGCTTTTTTTTTTAATGATTTATTTATTTGAAAGGCAGAATTAGAATGTGTGTTTCCCTTCTTTGAGATCATGTATATTCATGGTAAGGCCACATCCACTGTCTTTCAAGCATCTATTACCAAATTCTGCATTTGCATTTGGAGTAGTAGAGTGACTGATCTGACAATGACATGCCTGAGAGGAACCCTTCTCAATAGTGAAATCCTTTCAGATAAACAAGGAAAAATTGTTTTAGTATGACTATATTTCAGATATTTTGCAGGATATATTCTAAAAGTTACCCATATTCTTTGAGATCGAAATTTATGCTTCTGTTTGTTAAATCTTGAAATACCAATCTCAGATGATTTTTGAATTCCAGTCATGGGTGAAAGTTCCAGCCAGATTCCTCAAAAATGTGTGCCCTCTACATAAGGAAGTGGGGCAGCAGAGAGAGACATATTTGGTGGAGGTGTGTTACATAAACCATGCAGGGCTTGCAATAGCCTGGTCCATCTTGTGGTGAGAGAGAGGGAATCCCATCAGTTGCTTGCAGGCTTTCGGCTGAATGCCTATTGTGTTAAATGTGTTTCATAGCTAATGGTTTTCTGCTTTCTTACCTTCCTTTCATTTGGAGAAAAATATCTTTGTCAATGACCGGGGCTAATATTAATCATGACATGGTTTATTTATCTGTACACTGCATTTTAAATTTAATTTGATAGTTGGACTATAGTTATTTCATGAAAAAACATCATCCCAATGTTTTCTCTTGGGTTTTCAGATGGTATATAATAAATTAAACATTCACATAAGCCTTGTTGACACAAAGGGGAAGTCTCTGACTCAAAAGACCCCAAACTGAGAAAATGAGGCTTAAGATGAACGGGGGTGTCTCTCTCCCTGTTATCACAGGCAGGTCTCCTGTGGCTATTTATTGCTGATGGGTGAAAACATTCATGCTCCAGCCTGGTCACCCTCATCCACCTACCAGGAAGCCCATCTATAACATATATATATATCTCAGATGTTTCCTGCGTAGAACATTTATCCTTTTAATACTTGACCTACAGCACAGATGTGTGATGACTCTCATCTATAATGTGTTCAGGCTTCATAGACTTTTCTTTGCTCCAGTGGAAAATATTTTAATGGACTTTCCTTGGATTTGTGAAAATGCTCCACTTTTGAGGGAAAGTTCTAGAAGTGTCTATCTCCTTACATTTTCCTTACTATAAGGAAGTTGGGTTGTGATCATCATTCAGTTTACTAAACTTTGGCTGAATAAGTATTTATTGAATATCTTACAGTTTCAGTCCCTTTGAGAAGAAAGTGGGAACGATACGGCACTTGTATTCCACAGATAATGATTAGAATCAGGTTTCAGACACATTTCACTCTCATACTTGCTAACTTCAGGGTGCAAAATAGTGTATCAATCCTAGTCCTAAAACTCAAATATTAATACTGAATCAATACAGATTCTAATGATAATACGTGCACTAATCCTAATACTGATGATGACAGCAATTCCCATTGTAATACTAATTCTAATACTGTTTGTTAGTCATGGTTGTCCAGAGAAGCAGAACCCATCGGATGGGTATATATAGAGAAAAAGATTCATTTAAAGGCATTGGTTCACACAGTTGTGGAGACTGGCAAATCTAAAATGTAGACTGCTGGTGGAGGGAAGAGTTCATACTGCGGTTCAAGTCTGAAGGCCGATAGGCTGGAGGCCTGAGGAAGAGCTGATGTTGTAGAATAAATCCAAACCATCTGCTGGCAAAAACCCTCTTGCTGGGAGGAGGTCAGTCTTTTATCTTTTGATCTTCAACTGATTTGATAAGGCCCATCTATATTGTGGAGGTAATTTTTTTTCTACTTATTTGAGAGGCAGAGTTACAGACAGAGTTCTTCCTTCTGTTGGTTCACTCCCCAGATGGCCACAATGGCCAAAGCTGCACCGTTGGGAAACACATTCTAATTCTGCATTTCAAATAAATAAATCTTAAAAAAAATGGGGAGGGACCAGTGTTGTAGCCTAGGGAGTTAAGCTGCTGTCTGCAGTGCCAGCATCCCATATAGAAAACGATTTGAGTCCTGGCTGCTCTACTTCTAATCCAGCTCTCTTCTAGCCTGGGAAAGAGCTAGAGGACTTGGGCCATCTTCTGCTTTCCCAGGCCACAGAGAGAGCTGGATTGGAAGAGGGGCAGCCGGGACTAGAACCAGTGCCCATATGGGATGCCAGCGATGCAGGCGGAGGATTAACTTGCTGTGCCATGGTTCTTCGGAGTCTACTAATGTAAATGCTAATTTCAGCCAAAGACACCTTAGAAACATCCAGAATAATGTGGATCATATGTATAGACATTGTTACCCAGCCAAAGTGACAGAATTAACCATCACATTGGTACTGATACTAATATAAAAATAGTGTATTAACATGTTGTCAGGTGGGTTTCCACCAGAGAAATACAGCCAATAGGAGATGTATGTATTCATCACACACATACGTATTTTGTATATATAATATACATGTAGGGGACTGGTGCTGTGGTGTAGTAGGTTAGGCATCGCCTGTGGTGCTGGCATGCCATGTGGGTGCCAGTTCGAGTCCTAGCTGTTCTACTTCACATCCCTCTCCTTGCTGATGGCCTAGGAGGGCAGTGGAGGATGGCCCAAGTGCTTGGGCCCTTGCACCCTGATGGGAGACCTGGAGGAAGCTCCTGGCTTCGAGTCGGCTTAGCTCTGGTGGTTGCGGCCATTTGGGGAGTGAACCAGTAGATAGAGGGCTCTCTGACTCTCCCTCTCTCTGCCTATAACTCTGCCTCTCAAGTAAATAAATAAGTATTTGTATATGTATGTATATATAGAAATGCATGTATTCACACATGTATGTTGAAAGGCAGAGGGGGTATATTTACTACAAAGAATTGGCTTATAAGGTTTTGAATTTGGGCTGTCCAGGTCTGAAATCTATAGGCAGTCAGATACAATAACCTGGAACTCTTAGATAGAAGAAGACACTGCAGGCTATAGGTAGATATTTTTCTTCTTTTGAGAAATCTCAGTTCTTAATATCTTACAGCAGACAAAATCAGGTCCACCAAGACTATACAGGACTCATTTATTTAAAAGCAGCTGATTGTAGAGTTTAGTCACATCTGCAAAACACCTTCACAGCAATACCTAGCTTAGTGTTTGGCTATTTGTGTCCTACAGCCTAGTCAGGTTGACACATAAACTGACCAGCGTGATCCTATCCAGCAGTAAGCACAGTGCTTGGCACATGTTAAATGTCAGTCATTTCTAGCTAGGGTGGTGAGGTACCACACCATACTGTATATCTTGATTTTTAGGAAGTGAATGATATAGCAGAGAAACTGGTTAGACTCAAGTAATTTTGTGATTAGGCAAAAAATAAACCAACAGTTTACCTTCATTGAACATCAGAATGTACCAGTCACAGTATTAAGAGGTCCACATGTTTCCACGTTTAATTTTCCATATAACTCTAAGATGAATGATATGATTTTTATTTTGCAGGAAAGAAGTGGAGGTACAGACCGTTCGAGTTATTTGCCTAAGATCAAATAGCTAAGCAGTCCCTGAGCTGAGACACTCAATTGGGATGAGCGGGCAGTCTTAGCCAGAACAGAAACAAACAAAGCAAGTTTGGTGAGAAGGAAGCACATAACATGCCCAGAGGAGGCAAAGGTGGGGACATTTGTGTTGGAGGTGGCATCAGGCCAGGCCTGTTGGGGAAGGACTTGGGCAGGTAGAACTGAGAATGAAGGGTGAGGAACAGCAGGGACCAGGGAGGAAAGACCTGGAGAGAAGATAGTTGTGTGAGGCACACAGGGCTTCAGTGGCATTGTCCTCCTTGACGCAAGGTGTGAGATGAGGCTGGGTGTAGGGACAGGGCAAGAGCAGGTAGGTGCTCCACACTAACAGAAAACACTTTTTCGTTCTCAAAGAAGCACCACAGAGCCGAATTTGGCATCTGGTTAACAATGGGGCCATGGGAGAAGCCCCTGTAGAACCAGGAACCCAGGATTCAGAAGCCTCAGTGGCACTGTCAGTGAAGGTTAGCAGTAATGTGGAAGAGACAGTGAGGAAGAAATTGGCGAAATTGGCGAAGGCCATTTCATGCAGCCTGTAGATTTTGTGGCTCATTTATAGGAAAGTGAGCTTGTGTGACGTGCTCGTGTAACTTTCAGGACACGTTCTTATTGTTTTCTTAAGTCCCTAAGCTGTAAGGAAAATCACAGGGAAATGGAGTATCTGAAAGCTGCTAGGCCAATTTGGCCGAGGCAGATTTTTGGGTGCAAAATTTATAAAATGCCTTGAAAGTATTTTCCACGGCACATTCGGTGACTTCACTCAGCCTCGCTTAAATGGTCTATTTTGGTTTTGAGTTCATAAAGCCCCTCTCTCCCCCTCGTTTTCCCTGTTCAGGTCCACGTCCAGATAAAACAGCTAACTCAAATATGGTGTAAAAATACAAGTCCCTTTTAGGCTGGTCTTTCATGCTGCGCCCCAAAGTGTGCCTGGGTGTTGAAAGTGAAAAGAGGTATGGCTGGGGGAAGGGTGTTTTTCCAGCCCAGCTTATGACAGCGGGCACTTTCTCGAGCTGGTAGTGAGAGCAATCGCCCTGCTGGCGCGGTGGAAGTCATTCAGGATGATGTCCGCATGCAGTGGTCGGTTGAAAGCTGGAAAAGCTGCCAAAGTCAGCAGCTGGAGTAAGTAGAGTAAATCAAGTTAAGAGGGAACGGGACAAGATTTTGGAAAAGGAAAGAATACATGGGTCAAACCATTAACCAGACCTGCAGGGTTAAGATGATGAGATATAAATTGACTGGTATTTCCTGGGTTTGGAAAAGGAAGTCTGGATGGGATTTATATCTGGTCCTCTGCTCTTCATGCTCTCTGGTACCTCCCTTCGCTGCCTGCCTGCCTGCCTCATGGGCCTCAGGTGTGGGGCATTTTAGACCAGGATGGGGTGCAAGCCAGAAAGCTCTGGGTTTTGCAGCTATAAATACATTTATCCAACCCGTCATCCTCAATTAGTACTGGAGTGCCCATAATGCAATGCTCTTCATACAGGCTGCACCCAAGACTGCACAGGGCTCTCAAACCTCTCCTTGCTGGGATTTTTCAGCATTTTCCCTTCACTTTCTGGCATCTGTGAGCAGGGCCCTGTCCCCATGGGAACCGTGACAGTGATGGTGGTCACAAGCTTTACTGAAAAGGGGCCTGCAGCTCCAGGCAAGTGCAGAGCTTGCTCTGGTCCCAGCTGGATTGTGCGCTCCTTCCCTGGCTTTGTTGACTCAAATGTTGACAGAGGAGCCTTGCTCTCGTCTTGGTTGTCCTGAAAGAGCAATTTTTATACCATTTGTTGTTGTTTTTCACTTTTCAGCCGTCCCGCGAGAGAGGCATTTGTAATTATTTGCTCCATTTTACAGATGAGAAGACTGAGACGCAGGGTGTTTAAGTGGTTTCACCTTGGCCACACAAGCTGTGTTCAGCAGGGGCAGGAATGCAAGGTTGATGCAGTTATCCCCATCTTACAGATAAAGAAGCTGAGGCTCAGAGCAGCTAACAAAATAATGCAACTTAAGGCATTCGGATCTGGCTAAAAAGCCCATGAGAGTATTTCAGGCATGGAAAGCCAAGACACTCAAAAAAAAAAAAAAAAAAAAAAAAAAAAAGCCCTAAATGAAAGACCTGTGAGTGAGATCCCAGTGAAAAGAACGGGCCATCAAAGGAGGAGGTACCTTTCTCTGAAGGGAGGAGAGGACTTTCACTTTGACTACAGTCCTGTCTAAATAAGATCGGAGTTAGTGAACTCAAGAGGCTTCCATAGCCTTGGCAGCTCATGACAAGAGCCTCGGGTGATTACTGACACCATAAACAAGAGTGTCAAATTATTAAGTCAACAACAGGAGTCACTGTGCACTTACTCCCCATGTAGGATCTCTGTCCTTAATGTGTTGCACTATGTGAATTAACGGTAAAACTACTACTCAAACAGTACTTTATACTTTGTGTTTCTGTGTGGGTGCAAACTATTGAATTCTTTACTTAGTATATACTAAATTGATCTTCTGTATATAAAGATAATTGAAAATGAATCTTGATGTGAATGGGATGGGAGAGGGAGTGGGAGATGGGATGGTTGTGGGTGGGAGGGAGGTTATGGGGGGAAAAAGCCACTGTAATCCAAAAGTTGTACTTTGGAAATTTATATTTATTAAGTAAAAGTTAAAAAAACCCAAATAACGCAAAGACAAATAATTAATGTTAATGCTAGATCTTTTTATTTTAAGATTTATTTATATATTTGAAAAGCAGAGTTAGAGAGGCAGAGGCAGATAGAGAGAAGTCTTCCATCTGCTGATTCACTCCCCAAATGGCCACCATGGTTGGAGCGAGGCTGATCCAAAGCCAGGAGCCTGGAGCTTCTTCCAGGTCTCCCATGTGGGTATGAGGGCCCAAGGACTTGGGCCATTTTCTACTGCTCTCCCAGGCCACAGCAGAGAACTGGATCAGAATGGAGCAGCCTGGACTTGAACTGGTGCTCATATGGGATGCCAGCACTGCAGGCGGCGGCTTTACCCACTATGCCACAGCATTGGCCCCAGTGACAGATCCTAGTCACAGGTCTTAACTGCACCTGCTCTGACGTTCTGTCTTCTTGCTGCTCTTCTCTAGAAAATGCCCGGTGAGGGCTTGATAACTGGAGACGACAGATGCTGCCTGCCCCGCCCCTGCCCAAACCCACGTTCCTGGAATTGCTCTAGCTCTACTTCTCTTGACCTTTCTGTCCATTTGTCCATGGATCAATCCGTTCACCCACTCGGTCATTACCAAAGGCTAATTGTGTCAGGGTGCTGGGAACACACTGTGGAAAGTCTCCAGCTCTAGCAGCCGTGCTGGCGTCCTGCCTTTTCTTATTATCTCCATGGCTGCTCCTTTGACGATCATGTCAGCACTGCAGCCTAGAAGCTCTTCTCTCCTCTCGAAGATGCCATCTGACCCCAAGGTCTCATCAGCTTTTATTAAAAAATTATTCATTTGTAAGACTGATAGAGTGAGGGAGGGAAGAAAGGGGAGAGAGACCGACAGATATCTTCCATCTGCTGGTTTACTCCCACAAATGACCGTGATGGCCAGGGCTGGTCCATTCTGAAACCAGGAGGCAGAAACATTCTGCCTCCCACGTGGACTGGAAGCACAGCTGCCAGATCTCCCGCCAATGCTCCTCTCTGGGATGCCAGTGTTGTAGGTGGCAGCTTAGCTCTCTGAGCCACAACACTGATCCTGAGACCTCATCATCTTATTAATAGCCTCCTAGTGGTCTTTTCTTGTGTTAATGCATCCACACTCTAAAGAACCTAGAGCAGGTTTATTTTTCTTTTTTAACTATCAGACCACTTCACTTCCTTGCTTCAAATCTCCCAATGCTTTTTAGATACACTTTGAAAAACAACGAACCCTTTACTTTGATGATTGAAATCTTTCTTAATCTGGCTCCACCACTTGTTTTTGATCTCATTTCCTAAAAGTGACACTCACACACTCCCTCCCAGAGCTCTATTTATGCAAGCTTTACTCCTGTTCTCCTACTCCAAGGTCATTCTAGCCTCTGAGCCTTGGCCCTAACCAGCCCCTGCCTGGAAAGTGTTTCCTTGCTGTCCTGGGGCTGGCTTTTTCACATCATTCTTGTCTGAGCTCCAGTGTGGACTCCTTCTGGAAGTGAATCCTCCTACACAAAGGAGTTGCCCCATCTTTTGAATTCCTGTGTTTTACTTATGTGGCATCAGGGATCGCTCTCTTATACTGTTTATGATTTATTTATTTTCTTTCTCTGCTCATCAGACTACAACTCCATGAGGACCTCTCTTCTCCCGGAGTCATTCTTCTTCACCATTGTATTTTGATACTTAAAAGAGAGCTTGCCTGGAGTAGGCACTCAGGAAGCACTTATTGAACAAATAATATGGGTAGATGTGATCCCTGCCTTTATAGAGTTTACAATCTAGAGGGAGAGATTAAGAAATCTGTATATTTATTCATATTACTAGAGGCTAGTGAGCTCTTTCCCTACTACTGCAATTAGCTGAACTTTTTCTCCATGGTCCATGTTCCAAGTGCCCTTTGCCCACATTTCAGAAGAAAAGGATGAGAGCGTAGCTATTCAACAAATTCTTTTTTTTAAATTATTAGAGAGGGAGAGAGTAAGTGAGAGACAGCGCACATACTCCCATCTGCTGATTCACTCCCCAAATGCTGGCAACAGCCCAGGCTGGGCGAGGACAAACCTGAGAGCTGGAATTAAATCCAGGTCTTCCACATGGGTGGCAGGGAATCAACTACTTGTGGTATCCCCTGCTGCTTCCAAAGTTTGCACTGGCAAAAATACAGAATCTAGAATGTCAAATTTAGGTACTCCGATAAGGGATGGGGGCATCCCAGGTGGTTTCCTAGCCACTATGCCAAGTATCTGCCTCTCTACAAATCTTTTGGAAGCTCAGTCATTGTGAAAGACTTGGGGGATGGTAACAATTAGAATGAACTCAATGTATCATCCCAGTTCTACAGGAACTTAAGAACACAGAGCTTTATACCTTTGTAGTTTGCACCTAAAAGTCCTGGTTCTGCCTGTTGGAGTCTTGCAACCTTTTCTCCGTGCAGCCATTTGAACTAATTTTTTCAGTTTATTTTCAACATTTTGTAAAATATAACCACACATAGATAAGAATATAAATTTACCTATAATCCCCATCCAATAGAGATAAGGCTATTAATACATATTGGTATTCTTCCTGTACTTTCTTTTTTTTGACAGGCAGAGTTAGACAGTGAGAGAGACAGAGAGAAAGGTCTTCCTTCCATTAGTTCACCCCCAAATGGCCGCTACGGCCGGCATGCTGCACCATTCGGGAGCCAGGAGCCAGGTGCTTCCTCCTGGTCTCCCATGCGGGTGCAGGGCCCAAGCACTTGGGCCATCCTCCACTGCACTCCCGGGCCACAGCAGAGAGCTGGACTGGAAGAGGAGCAACCGGGACAGAATCTGGCGCCCCAACTGAGACTAGAACCTGGGGTGCCGGCGCCACAGGCAGAGGATTAACCTAGTGAGCCTCTGCGCTGGCCTTTCCTGTACTTTTGATATGCAATCTGTAAATCCATCTATCTCTGACCCTTTGGAATTTTTCACAAATTTGGGATCAGGGAATGTGTACAAAGTGTCATGTTGACTGAGCAGGAGAAATCAATGAGAAGAGACTAGAAGAAGATGAGGGCTCTGAATGGGCAAGCCAAGCTAACGTAGGGTGTTGTAAGCACAGTGAAAAATCCGTGCAATGGAAAGACATTAGAGAATGTCAAGAAAAGGAGTATCATAATGTGATTTACGTGATGGACAGCCCACTCCTATGCTCTCTCCACAATGGAGACAGGAGGTTGGTTAGAGGCTGCTGCAGTGATCGAGGTGAGAGATGAGGAGGGCGCAGGAAGGACAGTGGACAAAAGTGGCAAAGTGTAAAGGACTGGCTACTGGGCTGGATATTGAGATAAAGGGATTCTTTGTTGCTAATGGTAAACGAGCCTTGCGTGTAATGATGGTCTAAGTGTCTTAACTGCTTTAACAATTGAATCTGATTGTAAGACAGATTTAAAGATATTACAAAGATTTACAAACTTAACAGAAAGGCTAGAAACTCAGCTACAGTAGTATGATATATTACTGTGATTAATTACTTTCATAAGAAGACCTGATGACTATTTGATCACTTCATTTCAAGAAGGGGGAGGTGTGTGGGTGTCAGTAAGTTTCCTTTTGTCCAAATAAGCATGATTAACTTTAATTATGGCTGCCTTTGGAGGACTGTACAGGTTTTTTAGTGTGTTTCAAAATATTTCACTTAGACATTTTGGAAAAACATACATCCCTATTCATAGCAATGGTTACTGTTCTGATTTACAAGTTCTGTTCCACTGTAAATCATTCAAAACTCAAAAATTAAATTTTATGGCATAACACTTTGATGGCTCTATGCCTGAGCAAAGGGCAGGAGGAATGCAATTTTTCTTACTGCCAATTATGATTGGACTTTTTTTCATTATGTCTTTTTCTTTTTTCCTTTTTTTTTTTAAAGTATAGCAGATGGTTC
This sequence comes from Oryctolagus cuniculus, assembly GCF_964237555.1. Classification (NCBI taxonomy): domain Eukaryota; kingdom Metazoa; phylum Chordata; class Mammalia; order Lagomorpha; family Leporidae; genus Oryctolagus; species Oryctolagus cuniculus. The sequence continues at coordinate 8,234,210 of NC_091433.1, read as the reverse complement.
AAGTCCCATATGTGTATGTGGAACAAGGGAGGTAAACTAATGCTTTGTGAAGAAAAACATTCAAAACTTGACTTTTAAAAAATGGTATGCTTTTCATCATTGGTTCAATCTTATTTAGCTGTAGAGTTATGTATCCTAAGCATACTAAAAGTTTAATATACATTCCCATGTCTGAAGCATAGATGGATGTCTGTGGGGCAAGGCCACTTAATTGCCTTGGGTGCAAACATGAATTATGCAGTTATACCTGTTTGAGCAGGAGTGGGTCTTTATGCAAGCAGGCTTGCTGTTTCCTGACACTGCTGGGCCCTCTTTCCTATGTGCTTTCCCTTCTTCACAGGAGGATGGGATTAGTTTGATTTCCTCTTGGGGGGGTGGGTGGGAAGGAAGGCAGCCACATCTATTGAGTAAATGCTGTGTCCAGCGCTAGGGCAGGCTGAATCTTCCCTCCCTCCCCCTCGCTGCCCCGTCCTGGGATGTGGGCCTTAAGAGTGTTAGTTTTGCAGATAATACCACAGAGTCAAACAGTTTCAGAGACTTAGAAAGTGCTCTGGCTGAAATGTTTGTGTATTACATAAATTCCATATCTTGAAATCTCAACCCTGAAGGTATTAGGAGGTAAGACATTCTGGTAGGTGATTAGGTCATGCGGGTGGAGCCCTTAGAAACAGGATTAGTGTCCTTGAAAGAGGCCCCAGAGCTCTCTCGTCCCACTCACTGTGGGAGGACACAGTGAGAAGGCACTGCATGTGGAGAGGCAGGCCCTTAGGGGATACTGAATCTGCTGGTACCTTGATCCTAGGCTTCTCAGCCTCCAGAACTGTGCTTGATAAATCCCTGTTGTTTGTAAGACCCTCAGTCTATGCTGTTGGTACAGCAGCCTGAGCTAAAAATCTACATTGTGGAATCAGGACTTGAACTCAGACCCATCGGGTGCCACCCTGTGCTGTTTCCTCTTCCCTGTGCTAAGACTTGGAACGTGGCTCCTGTGGCCTCTGTTCCCACTCTCAGCTGAAAACAAGCCCTTGTTCTTGCCAGTGGACCTGACATAATGCTGGAGGATTTCTGTCTTTGAAGAGCTTTAGTCTTCTTATTTGTTATCCACGTGGAAAGAAAAGGAAAACTGGGGAGAGATGGTAACAGTAAGCATTCCCTGAACATCATGTTAGGGGCTTCCCTGGGTTACTTCTGAGCTGTGCCTGCCTGCAGAGGCTTGGTACACTCTGGTCTGAGGGAGCACTAAATGCAAAGAAAATGTGGTGATTCTGCCACAGAAGCTGAGAGCAAGGAAAACAGAGCAGTTCATTCTTCCAGGGCCTGGGGAAGGGAGCTTCATGCAGAATGTGGCATGTGTGGACAGGGATTTGGAGGTGAGTAATAGAGTCAGGCTATGATGACTAAGTCCAGGCTCAGTGGCAAGCACAAGGTTAGCTTGCCCCTGAGTGGTTGTGGGCATGTGTGTTTATTCTCTTGTCCCTAGCCCCTTTTCTAGGGAGAAGATTCTAGCATGTCCTGTCCCACAACAGAGGTAAGCCAGAACCAGGAGACTGAGCCTGGGATTCTGTCCTGAGGGGATACAGAGGTCTAGGGAAGCATGTTCATCTCCTGAACATTTAAATCAGCTGCAGGACCATCTGCGCCTTAGCTGCTGGGCTGAGTGGGTGACCACTCTTAAGTCACTAAGCCTTGAAAATTTGTAGATCATTTATTGTAACTTAGAACCATTGTAAATGTGTTTTGTGAGGTCTGATTACATAACATTTTAATTATTTAATTTTTTAAAAGAAAGTTTATTTTTGGGTGGGGGAAACCCAACAGGCTGGATGGAGAGTGCGAGAGAGGGCAAAGAGGGAAAGGGGTCAAGAGAGGGAGCGAGTGAGAACATGTGCGGGGAAGCAGGTCCTATTACCTTGCAAAGGGTGGGGAAGTGGAGCAGCGAATCCCAATAGGATGAGGGTGGAGCTGATGCTTGTGCATAACGTTATATTTAATATTGATACGAATCAGCATATTTTACATTAAGATCATCATTATCACAAGAATAGCACATTTGTTACACTGTATAGCACATCCCATGAAGCACACTTTTATGATGGTTTCTCCAAGGCAACCACAGACCCCTTTGTTTACAACCATCTTTGTTCAAAAAATAATTTTCAAATATTAGACAACACTGCTAGAGACAATAAACTCAAAATGAATGGAAAAATTTAGAACGAAAGAGAATAAAAGAAGATGTTATCAGGAATGGGGTTGGTATGGAAAAGTTGTCCTTTAGGATACCATGTGACCTGAGAGAGGTTACATTTTAGGCTCTAAATTATGGTAGATTTTCTCCTGCTGGTTGCTCTACATGACATTTATCACCCTGAGAATGCTACTTTCCACATATGTTCCTCAGTACGGTGCCTGGTGGGCAGGGCCCATGGTGCGATCATCTGTGTACTGAATGCCAGATGCCTTAAAGTGATTAAAAGAATGACCAGATGGATAAATAGGTGATTTTGACAACACAATTAAAGTTGATCCTGTTTACGGGTAAATAAGCAGGGGGTGGATCCAGGTCAGAAGCAAAGCCAATTGGATACCTAGTTCAAGTGTTTTATCCTGATCCTGGTGCTCATTTTTGTCCTTGTCCAGCCTTTGCAAATTCTGCAAATGTTGAGGAATGAAGTGTTAGATCAGGCTAAGCAAGCCTTCGCACATGTCTGCATTGGGCTGAAATGTGCATCATGAGACATGCAGCCCTTTGATATTTTCATTTCCTTTTCTCTGTTTCTTTTCTTAGAACTGAGACGTTGGTTTCCCCTAGCCTTTGTTCTTTTTCCATAATCACAGCAATGCCTAATGGCTTTCCCTAATGACCATCACACCAAATAACAGATATTAAAGAGGTAATATCAGTGAGTATATGAATCATGTGGTATTTATGCAGAGTCTTCCAGAACACATGTCACAGAGTTCTGCAAACTATTAAGGCTCTCTGGTGTAGTTATTATCTTTTAAGTCAGTCTTTGTGGCCTATTTTGACTTGTATGACTAGAAACACCCTTATACAATAAGTATCTTAATGCAACAGCCAGTGGCGGCCCACATATTGCAAGTACTCTCAGTCTCACTGTGTTTGATTCTTCCAAGAAAATCTAGACTCAGAGCATATGAATCAAAAGTTATTTTCCACAAGCAGAAAGCACAGTAGAACTTTTAACCTTTGCTTTGTACAGTCCAAGCAAGGAGCGTATCCATCTTTTTGTGTTCTTAATGCAAATGAAGTATTTATTTTATGGGAACTATTAAATGAGTTTCCTATGTAGTGCAGTTTGTAGAACACAGACCAACTATGTTACATAAAACAGACATACTTCCATCCCAGGGCAATCTCTGGTCTTCTCAATTTTCTTCTCACCTTCTGAGCTTTGATCTTGATGGAGTGATGCTTTTGCCTCTAGCTGGAAAATTCATAAATCTGAGAGGAGGAAGAGGTTGACTTCTTGGCTCCTCTCTCTTAGATGCTCATGCTCAATTTATCAAAGACCTTCTCTCTCAGAACATGCCTGTAACACCTCAACATCCTTGTAACATTTCTGTGAGCTTCCTCCTCTGGCTGTTTGGTTTTTAAAGGCTGGCGCAGCTTCCAGAGTGGGAGATGTTGATGGAGTTATGGGATCCTTCTAGGAGGCTTAAGTTTTGCCACAGTGTATGTTGAGCTAAGAGCAGAGTGTATTGTTTTTTTAAGAAGGAGACACTTGTAGCTGAGATGGGGCAGAATTAGTGGGTGGACTTGTGTTTTCATCAGTAGGCTCACTTTCAGACAGGTGTCCTCATATCAGTGTAGTCCTATGGCAAGGACTCATAGAATCCTGACTCTGGACTTTTATCTTTGAGTTTCAAATTTCTCTCAAAACCCACTATAGTTTTGATCCCTGGAATTTATAATAAACAAGATAATCTTTCTGAGCTTCCAACTTTCCAGGAAGGTCAGTAACACCCTCCTAAGTCAGATATTTTGTAAAAACACTCCAATTTTCTCCTTCTCCTCATTTAACTGAACTACTTCTTCTAGGCTTGAAGTTTCATCTGCTCCAGCTTGCTTAGCTTTAGTATCTCCCTAATTCTTTACCAGGCTGCTTTGGCATGGTATAACAGGTGCAGTTTTGAAGATACACAATTTCACTTCTAATTTTGGTTTAGTTACTTAATAGCCTTGTAGTTTTAAATGAATTACTTAATAGTCTATTTTTTTATCTATAAGTCTTTGGCTGGGTAACTATGTCAACTAAATGAGATAGTACTTGAAAGGACTAGTACATAGCAGGCATTTGATGAATGCTGTTTTTGTTTACTATGATATTGAAGGAAGGGTTTGAATGAGAGGAAAATCGTGGTCAGGTTTTTGTTCAGAAGCATCACCCTGGCTGTGGTGTCACATGTGCATTGGAGTGGTGTATTTGTTACCTACTACTTCAACAAATGATAACTTCGTGATTTAAAACAACAAGGATCTATTACCTCATAGTTTCTGTGGATCAGGAATGTCTTCGATGGGTCCTCAGAGTTGCTCATGAGGCTGCAAAGAATCACCCAGGGGTGGAGCATCAACTTGATGTAGGTAAGGAGGTAGCTAGCTAGGAGGAGCTGAGGTCACCAGCACCCCTCTACAGCCCCACTTGTGCTGCAGTCCTGACTGCACCACTCCCAAGCCCCCTCCCCCTTTTCCATGCAGTGTAAAACTGTGGTTTCCAGGGTTTTGCTACTCAGAACTGGAGCTGCCAAAAGTAACCAATATGAGTGCTGGCTGCATTCCCATGATGAACTTTAGCTCATTATTATAAGGTAATTGTAATAAAATTACCACGGCTGACCCACCTATGTTATGTCGTGCACCAGATGCCATAACACCTCAAAGATTTCCAAAATAGGGTGAGGAAATGCCAATATTCAAGCCTTGTCCCAAACTCCTCCCCTTATGAATATTCAATTAAACCACACTCAAGACATGGCTCCCATGCCTCTAGGTCCTGAACCATGTTGAGAACATCTCTTTCTTGAGTGTGAACTTCTTTTTTTTTTAAGATGTATTTATTTGAAAGGCAGAGATACAGAGAGGGAAGGAGAGAGAGCTTCCATCTGCTGTTCACTCTCCAAGTGGTCCCAACGGCCTGGGGCTATGCCAAGCTAAAGCCAGGAGCCAGATCCTTGGCTGCTTTCCCAAGAGCATTAGCAAGGAGTTGGATTGGAAGCAGAGCAGTGCCCATATGGGATTCTGGTGTTATAGGTGGTGGATTAACCCACTGTGTCACACTCCTTTGAGTGTGTACTTTTGCTTTGCATGCAAATAAATCTTGCTTCTCTGCTGATTTTACCTATTTCTCATCCTTGAATTCCTCCTGGCTTTGGAGACAAGAACTTGGACCAAGCCACCCCATGACAGTCTGAAAACTCAACTGACAGTCCACTCTCATGCTTATGTTACTGTTGGCAGGGTTTTATTCTTAGCAATTTGTTGACTTTGGGACATCAATTCCCTGCTGGCTTTCAGCTGGAAGCCACCCTCTGTTCCTTGCCATAGAGCCTTCTTTCTAGGGCAACTTAAACATTTGATTTACCAATGGTATCAAAACCAGAAAAGAGGAGCGCCTACCAGCAAAGTGGAAGTCAGAACCTCATGTACCCTATTTAAAGAAGTGCTATCCCATCTCTTTTGCTGTATTCTATTGGTTAGAAGTATGTCACTAAAGAAGATGAGATTACAGAGAAGGAGAAGATGTCACTACCTCATAGTCTGTCCTTCAAGAGGGCTTGCGATAGAGGTAGAGAGTAAAGTTGAAAAACTGTTGAGCAGTCTAGGTAAGAAATGGCAGTCAGAATGAGGGTACTGACAGTCCAAGTACTGGGAAGTGTGCATATCTAGTATCTGGTTAGGAGATAAGATGGGAATGGTTAAGCAGGGAAGATAGTTTCTAGGTTGCTGGCTTACTCACCTGGGGATAACAGGTGATGAGAATCTCTGAGGAGATCCAAGGAGGTTGAAAGTAGGGTGCAAAAATAATGAGTTTAATTTTAGTCATGTGCTTTATTTTCAATCTGTATTTATTTGAAAGGCAACGAAGATCTCTCTCTCTCTCTCACACACACACACACACACACACAGGAGATAGAATAGAATTTTTCATCTGCTCATTTACTTCCCAAATGCTCACAGTAGCTGGCATTGGGCTGGGCCAAGCCAGAAGCCCAACATTTAATCCTGGTTTTCCATCATGTATCATTTGCTGCACCCTTAGGGTGCCTATTAGCAGGAAGCTTGACTGCGAGTGGAGCTGGGACTTGAACTAGGCACTGTGATGTGGGATGTGTGCATCCCAAGCAGGGACTTAACTGCTGTGCCCAATGTCTGCCCTTAGTCATGCGTTTTAGAGACTTCTGATCATCTTTGTGCAAGGATGACTGCTTTGGTGTTTGAGTACACTGATTTGAGTTTTAGCCATTTCAAAATTAATTTCTAAAATTAATATGGAATAAAAATACATATAGTTTAAGTAGTTTATAAGCAAGGGCAGGTAGTGGAAATTTATAAGATCTTGCGTAATCTTCAAGTTCTGAGAATCTGTGATACCAGACAGACTTTTCCCTTCTCTATGTAGTCTAGTGACAAATAAAGCTCAATGTGTGTGACTTCGAATGTCTCCATCTCTCCATTACTCCTGTAACTCTAAGGAGACAGTAATTTACTTGAGAGGAGATTTGGAACTCTTGCCGTCCCCACTCTGGACTCTGTGGTTTCCTGATCCAACTTTATTATTAGTTCTTAGATTCACCCTTTCATAAGGATTCAGAACCTCTACGTGTAGCTCTGATGGACAGGGCTTATTCCTCTATTACTATTTCAGCATATCATTCAGCTATTGCTATACAAAAAGAAACAAAATCTCAGTGACAAAGAAAATTCACCATTTGTTTACTGTGTCTGCAAGTCAGTTGGAGATTGGCTAGTCTAGTTGGTTTGGCTAATTGGTGATAGGCTACAGACTGAGATAAGTTTTGTTCTATATATCTTTCATCCTCATTGGATCAGGAAGGCAACCATAGTCTATTTTTGTCATTGTGATAGGAGAGGCTTATAAAGATGCACAATAATTTTAAAGCACATTAAATATATATTATATATATTAAAGATTTATTTATTTGAAAGGCAGAGTTAGAGGAGCAGAGGCAGAGAGAGAGAGAGAGAGAGAGAGAGAGAGAGAGAGGTCTTCCAACTGTTGGTTCACTCCCCAAATGGCTGCAATGATCAGAGCCGTGCCTATCTGAAGCCAGGAGCTTCTTCTGGGTCTCCCACATGGGTGCAAGGGCCCAAGGACTTGGGGCATTGTCGCTCCCCGTCTTCATGGGGGAACGACACAGGACCCTGTGCTGTTCTTTTGTCTGCTCGGCCCTCCCCGGGTTTGCTGCTGGTTTTTCCCGGGTTGGCTACCGTCCCTTCCACCTCCGTGGAAGGGCGGTTCCCCCTGCCACATTCCCCACTTCCGCAGGGGAGTGGCACACCGCCGGCCGGCTCTTCTCGGGGGCTGCACAGGTGTTCCCTCAGATGTTCCCCTTAGATGTTCCTGGTGCATGCCGTCTCTCTCCTCCTTTATAGTCCTCCTCCGCCAATCCCAACTCGGCTGCCCACATGCTGAGTACGCTGCTCTCCTCCAATTAGTAGCAAGTCCTACAGTTTATTGGTTGAACTGGAGGCAGCTGTGCGGAAGCTGTTTACTTCTCTCCCAGCGCCATATTGTGGGAGAGCAGATGCATAGAATAAGTCTTAATTCCAGTAACTTAGTCCAGTCCGGTTTGCTCCCCACAGATCCCCCTTTCTTTTTATTTTTGGCGTTGATACGCGCCTGTCTTCGGTGTCCCGCGGCACACACTCTGCTCTACTTGCTAGAGTTGCCACAGGTTCTTACAAGTCCTATCAATCAGGCAAACCGAATCCGGGTCCTCTCTTCGCCATGTTGTGAGGAGGTTTTTAGGCGCTGATGCGTGCCTGTGTTCGGTGACCTGCGGCTCATACTTTGGTCGAGCCGCCTGCTGGCGCTTACCGCCTTACTAATCAGGCAGACCGAATCCAAGCTTTCTCATTGCCATGTTGTGGGGTGACTTATTGGTGTTGATAACGTGCCTGTCTTCGGTGACCTGTGGCGCATAAGCTGCTAGCCGCCCGCAGGTGCTCACCGCCTCCCTAATCAGGCAGACCGAATCCAAGCCTTCTAATTGCAGTATTGTGGGGAGGCCTTTCTGATGTTAATTCGTGCCTGTCTTCGGTGACCTGCAGCGCATAAGCTGCTAGCTGCCGCAGGTGCTCATCGCCTCACTAATCGGGCAGACCGAATCCAAGCTTTCTCATTGCCATGTTGTGGGGAGGCCTTTCTATTTCTCTATTTCTCTATCTCTGGGCATTCCTATTTCTCCCATTTTACTTCTATCTTCCAGCATTCCAATTTCTCTCATTTTACTTCTAAACTTCTGTTTCTCTTATCCCTGCGGCTTCCCGGCGCCCGCCCCGCGGCAGCTTCACGGCTCTGCGCGGCTTCCTGGCGCCTCGCCCCGCCGGCGGGCTCCCGGCTCTGCGCGGCTCGGCTTCGCGCGCACGCTCCGCGGTCTCCACGCACTTCGCGCCCGCACCACGGCCTCGCGCCAGCCCCGCGTTCCCTATCTATTCACGCCCCGTGCTCTCTCTGCACGCGGCGGCTTCCGCGAATGTTTCCACCACCACCGGCATTCAGTCCAAGTTCCCCGGACTAACCTGGCGAATTCCAACCTGGCGGCCCACGTCTCTGCTTCCAGATCTTCGCCTCTTGCTCCCCGGGGTGACTTGAAGAATTCCAAGGTGGCTTACGTTTCCGCCTCGGCCTGCACTCGCGGCTTCATCCTCCCTAACATTTTTCTCTACCCGGTATGTTTCCCTAAGTTTTCTTCCAACAATATTCCTCCCTCATTTCTCCTGGCTTCTCCCCACAGTCCGTATCCGAGTCTAAGTTTCTTCTAGGTTTCACTTTCACTTTCAACCTGCAGTCCGTATCTAAGTCTAAGTTTCTTCTTGCTTTCACTTTAAATCCTAACTTCTTTCCCACGGTCCATATCCGAGTCCAAGCCTCCTCCAGGTTTCACTTTCACTTTCAATCTCCTAGCTTCCCCGCCATAGTCTGCATCCGAGTCTATGAAAGCTTTCACTTTCGCTTTCAATCCTAACTTCTTTCCCACAGTCCATATCCGAGTCTATGCCTAGGCTTTCAATAACTTCTTCCGGCACCTTTTCCGTCCAGCTTTTCCCTAGGCTGTTTGCTAGTCTCTCTCTCCGATATTTTCCCTAGGCTGTTTGCTAATCTCTCTCTCCGATATTTTCCCAGTTCTTCCCGTTTCTTCCCTCCTGAGTTTCCTATCCGTCCTAGGTTTCCTAATCCGAGTCACGGCACCATTATGTCGCTCCCCGTCTTCATGGGGGAACGACACAGGACCCTGCGCTGTTCTTTTGTCTGCTCGGCCCTCCCCGGGTTTGCTGCTGGTTTTTCCCGGGTTGGCTACCGTCCCTTCCACCTCCGTGGAAGGGCGGTTCCCCCTGCCACATTCCCCACTTCCTCAGGGGAGCGGCACACCGCCGGCCGGCTCTTCTCGGGGGCTGCACAGGTGTTCCCTCAGATGTTCCCCTTAGATGTTCCTGGTGCATGCCGTCTCTCTCCTCCTTTATAGTCCTCCTCCGCCAATCCCAACTCGGCTGCCCACACGCCGAGTACGCTGCTCTCCTCCAATTAGTAGCAAGTCCTACAGTTTATTGGTTGAACTGGAGGCAGCTGTGCGGAAGCTGTTTACTTCTCTCCCAGCGCCATATTGTGGGAGAGCAGATGCATAGAATAAGTCTTAATTCCAGTAACTCAGTCTAGTCCGGTTTGCTCCCCACAGGGCATCTTCTACTGCTTTCCCAGACCATAGCAGAGAGCTGGATTAGAAGTGGAGCAGCTGGACTTGAAGTGGCACCCATATGGGATGCTGGCACTGCAGGTGGCAGCCTTACCCACTATGCCACAGCACTGGCCCCTAAAATATACATTTTATAAGCCCTTGTTTGTATCACTACTGCTGACATTGCATTAATAAAGGAAAGTCATCATAGAGACAAGTATGAGATTATCATTAGTTTGTGAACAACTTTCTACATTGTGAGAAATCACTTAAATGCTTTGAGAGGATCACCTGAGGGAATTAGCTTACACTTTTTAGGGTCATGAGCATAAATTCTATTTGTAGGTACTAACTCGGTATACTAGTCTTGGTTCAACTGGAGAGGCAGAGCTAAGAGGAGGTGTGCATTAAGAGATCTACTCTGAGGACTTCACTTATATGACTGCGGGGCTGGTTAGGCAAGTCTGAAATCCACAGGGCAGGCCATTGGGCAGGATGGGATAGAACTCGCAGGCAGAGCTGGTACTGCAAGTGGACTTTCCTCATCCCAGGGAAGCCTCAGCTCTGCTCTTGAGACTTTTCAACTGTTTTGAATTGGACTCATTGACTGCATAGGCTGGTCTTCCTTAAAGTCCACAGATAGATGGTCATCATGTGTAGGAGACACCTTTCCAGCAAAACCTAGCTCACTGTTTGATGGAGCAATGAGACTGTAGCCTGAACATGTTGGTATCTAAATGAGTAAGTGAGGGGTCCTCTGGTTCCCTACCTGTGAAAATGGAAATGATAAAATCTATCTCACAGAGTTAACAAAGGCTAATTGAGAACTTTCTTCTTCCATTTCTTGTTCTATTCCTTCTTCAAGTTTTTGTGCTAAGTGAAACCTACCCATTGCCAGCGAGTTCTCATTTTTTAGTGATGGCGTTCTGTCAACTACTGGTGCTGGCCTTTCTATGCTAATGGGGGTGGAATTCACATGTCTGTTGAACGTTTTGCTATTTACTAGTGTTATGATTTGAATGATTATCTCTCCAACACATACATGAGTTTAGTCCCCAAAGTCTTGTATTAACTCCACAAGGAGGGTGAAAAGTTAGAACAGTTATGGTGTTTAAAGGTGGGGCCTTTAGGAACTGACTAGATTGGATTAGTTCTTAGGGTAGAGCCCTCATGGTTGAATGCTGATGGTTTTATAGAAGATATAAGGAGACCAAGTTGATACAGAAAAACATGCATACATCCTATCTATTGTCATCTGTTGCCCTGTGCCATCTCAGGACTTTACTACCAGGAGCACCATACCAGGGGCTGATGTTGTGGCTCAGCAGGTTGACTGACCACTGTGACACTGGCATCCATCTTGGAGTGCCTGTCAAGTCCCAGCTTCTGACCCAGCTAATTTTCCTTGGAAAGCAGCAGTTATAGCCCAAGAAGTAGGGCCCCTGTCACCCACATGGGAGACTCAGATGGAGTTTTTGGATCCTGGCTTCGGCCTGAGACCTGACTGTTTCAGCCATTTTGAGAGTGAACCAGGGGATGGAAGATCTCTCTCTTTCTGTCTCAGTCTCTCTCCCCAACCCTACCACTCTGCCTTTTAAATAAGTAAATAAATCTTTTATAAAAAATACTATCACTACAGACCTAATCAGTGGAGCCCAATTCATCTTGGACCATGAATCTATAGGTCCATGAGTCTACATAAGCTTCTTTCCTTTATAAAGTTAGCTGTATCAGGTATTACATTGTAGTGATGCAACTAGTATCCAAGTCATTCAGAATTGCTCCATATGTCTAGATCCAAAAATTGCTTTATATCTAAGTAAAATATTTCACCACAGTTTGGTCAATTTACTGATATAGATTGCCACTTGTGTGTGTTTGTATATGAGTCTGTGTGTGTGTATTATATACATTTTATCAGTAATTCAAGCTATTTCATAAAACACAAAGTTGTGTTTCTGATCATTAGAATCCCACCCAGATAGTGGCTGTGGAAGAGGATGAAGATCAAAGAGAGTCAAAGAGGCTATAAATTTTGGAATTTCTCTAGGGTCTTAAAAGTGGCCAGCGGAGTCAGGTTGTGAATATCAGATGTGGCCAGCTTGTGAGCTATAATTTCCTTTTTGCACAAATGATGACATTGACCAAGGTGAACATAACACTTTGCTGTCCTATCTGGTGGACCTTTGATAGAGAAAGGAACCGCTATCAACAGTCATTCCAGGACAGTTGCCCTCAGCCAGCTCTGTCCAGGTTACTGGGTTCTGTGGTCACCTTTTTTTTTTTTAACTTTTATTTAATGAATATAAATTTCCAAAGTACGACTTATGGATTACAATGGCTTCCCCCCATACCGTCCCTCCCACCCACAACCCTCCCTTTTCCTACTCCCTCTCCCCTTCCATTCACATCAAGATTCATTTTCGATTATTTTAATAAACAGAAGATCAGCTTAGTATACATTAAGTAAGGATTTCAACAGTTTGCTCCCACACAGAAACATAAAGTGAAAAATAATAGATGATTTTTTTTAAATGATGATGAAATCAGATCAGACCTATTGTTATCTTTAATCCCAGTGAGAGTCAAGTTGGGAATTGATAATTTCTTTTTTTTTTTTTTTTTTTTTTTTACAGAAGATCAGTTTAGTATGCATTAAGTAAAGATTTCAACAGTTTGCATCCACATAGAAACACAAAGTGAAATATATTGTTTGAGTACTCGTTATAGCATTAAATCTCAATGCACAGCACATTAAGGACAGAGATCCTACATGAGGAGTAAGTGCACAGTGACTCCTGTTGTTGACTTTACCAATTGACACTCCTGACTATGGCATCAGTAATCTCCCTATGCTCCAGTCATGAGTTTCCAAGGCTATGGAAGCCCTCTGAGTTCTCCGACTCTTATCTTGTTTAGACAAAGTCATAGTCAAAGTGGAGGTTCTCTCCTCCCTTCAGAGAAAGGTACCTCCTTCTTTGATGACCTGTTCTTTCCACTGGGATCTCACTCACAGAGATCTTTTGCCAGAGTGTCTTGGCTTTCCATGCCTGAAATACTCTCATGGGCTTTTCAGCCAGATCGGAGGGAATGCCTTTAGGGCTGATTCTGAGGCCAGAGTGCTATTTAGGACATCTGCCATTCTATGAGTCTGCTGAGTATCTCACTTCCCATGTTGGATCACTCTCTCCTTTATTTATTCTATCGGCTAGTGTTAGCAGGTACTAGACTTGTTTATGTGCTCCCTTTGACTCTTAGTCCTTTCATTATGATCAATTGTGAACTGAAATTGATCACTTGGACTAGTGAGATGGCATTGGTACATGCCACCTTGATGGGATTGAATTGGAATCCCCTGGTATGTTTCTAACTCTACCATTTAGGGCAAGTCAGCTTGAGCATGTCCCAAATTATACATCTCTTCCCTCTCTTATTCCCACTCTTATGTTTAACAGGGATCACATTTCAGTTAATTTTCAACACTTAAGAATAACTGTGTATTAATTACAGAATTAAACCAGTCATATTAAGTAGAACAGATAAAAAAAAACTACTAAGAGGGATAATGTATTAAGTTGTTCATTAACAGTCAGGGCTATGCTGATCAAGTCACCGTTTCCCATGTGTCCATTTCACTTCAACAGGTTTCCTTTTTGGTGTTCAGTCAGTTGTCACCGATCAGGGAGAACATATGGTATTTGTCCCTTTGGGACTGGCTTATTTCACTCAGCATGATGTGTTCCAGATTCCTCCATTTTGTTGCAAATGACTGGATTTCGTTGTTTCTTACTGCGGTATAGTATTCTAAAGAGTACATATCCCATAATTTCTTTATCCAGTCTATCGTTGATGGGCATTTAGGTTGGTTCCAGGTCTTAGCTATTGTGAATTGAGCTGCAATAAACATTAGGGTGCAGACTGCTTTTTTGTTTGCCAATTTAAATTCCTTTGGGTAAATTCCAAGGAGTGGGATGGCTGGGTCGAACGGTAGGGTTATCTTCAGGTTTCTGAGGAATCTCCAGACTGACTTCCATAGTGGCTTGACCAGTTTGCATTCCCACCAACAGTGGGTTAGTGTCCCTTTTCCCCCACATCCTCGCCAGCATCTGTTGTTGGTAGCTTTCTGCATGTGAGCCATTCTAACCGGGGTGAGGTGAAACCTCATTGTGGTTTTGATTTTCATTTCCCTGATTGCTAATGACCTTGAACATTTTTTCATGTGTCTGTTGGCCATTTGGATTTCCTCTTTTGAAAAATGTCTATTGAGGTCCTTGGCCCATCTCATAAGTGGGTTGTTGGTTTTGTTTTTGTGGAGTTTCTTGATCTCTTTGTAGATTCTGGTTATTAACCCTTTATCTGTTGCATAGTTTGCAAATATTTTTTCTCATTCTGTCGGTTGTCTCTTCACTCTCCTGACTGTTTCTTTTGCAGTACAGAAACTTCTCAATTTGATGCAATCCCAATAGTTGATTTTGGCTTTGACTGCCTGTGCCTCCCGGGTCTTTTCCAGAAATTCTTTGCCTGTGCCTATATCTTGAAGGGTTTCTCCAATGTTCTCTAGTAACTTGATGGTGTCAGGTCATAGATTTAGGTCTTTAATCCATGTTGAGTGGATTTTTGTGTAAGGTGTAAGGTAGGGGTCTTGTTTCATGATTCTGCAGGTGGAAATCCAATTTTCCCAGCACCATTTATCGAATAGACTGTCCTTGCTCCAGGAATTAGTTTTAGATCCTTGATCAAATATCAGTTGGCTGTAGATGTTTGGGTTGATTTCTGGTGTTTCAATTCTGTTCCATTGGTCTATCCATCTGTTTCTGTACCAGTACCATGCTGTTTTGATTACAACTGCCCTGTAGTATGTCCTGAAATCTGGTATTGTGATGCCTCTGGCTTTGTTTTGTTGTACAAGATTGCTTTAGCCATTCGAGGTCTCTTGTGCCTCCATATGAATTTCAGCAATGTGGTCACCTTTTTAAAGATTTGTTTATTTGAAAGTCAGAGTTACCCAGAGAGAGGAGAGGCAGAGAGAGAGAGAGAGAGAGAGAGAGGTCCTCCATCTGATGGTTCACTCCCCAGTTGGCCGCAACTGCCGGAGCTACGCCTATCTGAAGCCAGGAGCCAGGAGCTTCCTCCAGGTCTTCCTCGTGGGTGCAGGGGCCCAAGGATGTGGGCCATCCTCTACTGCTTTTCCAGGCCACAGAGGACAGCTGGATTGGAAGAGGAGCAGCTGGGACTCGAACTGGCATCCGTATGGGATGCTGGCGCTTCAGGCCAGGGTGTTAAGCCTCTGCGCCACAGCGCCGGCCCCTCTGTGGTCATCTTAACATTGGATATGCTCTATGAATCCATGAATCTCAAGGAAGATGAACAATTACTAAGCACCTTCCACATGCAAGTCCCTCACTTATCTAATTTCTACACTCACAGTACATTAAAATGATCTGTTTGGAATTTGCTTCTCCCACTAGTCTGTGCATACCTCAAGCTGAGGCTGCATCGTACTCTCCACAGTGCTTGGCATAGGACGGTCTTTGAGTCATTGTGTGCTCAACTCTCTTAGTTGTCACATGACCTTTTAATAGGTTGACACGTCTCCTCCCTAGGGATGAGGGAAAACGAGGCTTGCAGGGGTTCCCACCCCAGGGCTGAGCTGCCGTTTTCTGGGCCCTAGGCCTGGGCTTCTTTCACAGGCACATGTTAGTTCTGATTGATATTAAAGGTCAGGCAAGGTCCTTTATAGGCCACGGGAAGTGAAGCTTAGTTCTTGCCAGGGGAGTTATTATGGCTGGTATCACAGGGTTTACAGGCCCTGGGAACCAAGTCATGGGGTTTTGGGGTTTAAATGGAGGCAATTCATGGGCTCCAGAAGACCTGTAATGTTTATAAGAATTGTACCGTTAACTCTCAAGTGCCTCACTTCAAGCCTTGGGTTTGTAGTTCCTGTAAGATCCAGTGAGTGTCACGCTCCAGTTTCTGGGAGAGACCAGAGAATTGTGTAAAGCTCCATTGCTGGGCTTAAAACAGAACTGTCTGGTTACTTTGGAAATGTAGAAAATGACCTTTATTTCTAAGGTTATTCTAGTTCTTAAACTAAAACTGTTTCAAACAGATACAAAGAATTTAGAAAATTACAGTAGACAATACATTTTCTGGAGCATAAATGGAAGCATCAGATGCTTAGTAGGAATCAGTCTGGAATTGTAGCTTTATATTTACATGGCAAAATCCTGTGTGTATATGTTTCTGTGTGTGTTATGTATGTATGTGAGAGTTTGTATGTGAATGTACTTGTGTCTGTTAAGTATATGTGAATATGTGTGCATGTCTGAGTGTGTGTTTGTGAGGGTATGTATATATATGTATGTATATGCATGTACACATGTGCATGCATATTTAAGAATGTTTATATTTGTATTGAATGTATGCATGTTAATATATTCCTGTATATATGTGTATGGATGTGTTCTGTGAATATGTATCATCCATGTGGAGAGTGTAGGCATATGTGAGTATATTTGTGTATGAATATGTATAGTCATGTATGTTAGTGCATGTATACATTGTATGTGTGTGTTACTTTCACTTGAAGAAATCCTCCATAAGAAGTAACAAGTCATCTTCTGTTTTTCCTTTAAAAGTTGACCATGTATTGAGAATGCCTGTTTTACCCACACCATCCCCAATAATAGATATTCTCAAACTTTAGTATTTTAAAAATTATTTATTTATTTTAGAGGCAGAGAGACAAAGATAGACACACACACACATGCGCGCACACACACACAGAGCGAGAGAACGAGTACACCACTGGTTCATTCCACAAATGCTTACAATGGTTTGGACTGGGCCAGGCCAGACTAGACTTTGGGAAATGGGAATCCAATCCAGCCATTCCACATGGGTGTTGAGAATCCAACTAGTTGTATCTTCAGGCCTTCACTGCTTCCCAAGGTCTTTACTACCAGGAAGCTGGAGTCAAAGAACTGGATTTGGGTACTGAACCTAGGTGCTCTGATGTGGGACACAGGAACCTTACCTGATATCTCAATTGGTAGGCTAAATGCCTACCCAAAGTTGACACTTTGAATGAGGGAAGACAGCTATGGAAAGAGATTTATCAAGCTCAAAACAAGTATGATGTGTACAAAGAACTTTAATGAAGGACAGTGTGGCTGGAACCAGTGTTCCAGATCGGGTAGAGGGAACTGAGATCAGAGGGGTGGGTGGGCTCAGATCATATTTGATCCCATAGGCCACTGAACGGACTTAGATTTGCACCTGGAGGATTTTGAGCAGAGAAGTTACATATTCTGGCTTACACCTTAAACATATGATCTTGGCCTTTTAGGAAGCCTAGATGGGAAACAAGAAGGCAGCAATGAGACTTCTGCAGGAGTAGATGCAGAATGTGACAAGCTTGATGATGGTGGGAAAGGGTGGATTTGCTTTCTACCTTGGAGGTAGGAGACTAAGCTGATGTGTTAGATGTGAGGGGTTAAGCAAGGTGAATAAAGATCATGCCAAGGTTTTGGTCATGGGAGCAAGAGAGTTGATGACATCCTTGGCAGATAGGGAGACATAGGATGACATCCTTAGAGATAGGGAGTTTTTAGGTGGTGGAGGGTGTGGTGTGATGGTGGAAGTCAAGAATTGTTCACCCGTGTTAACTTCAAGAAACATGTTTTTCTTCTCCCTTACCCCTTCCCTTGTTTTGTTCCCAGCCTAACCTGTTTCCTTCTTTATCTCCTTTCTTCCCTTCCTTGAGGGATCAGTCACCATAGCAAGTACTAGTGATACAGAGTAGAGGGGACAGAATTGAATTGTTGCTCTTAGGTAACTTATATGCTAATGGGAAAAGTAGATGCATGGACAGTTATGAGGTACTAAGGCATGTGCTTTAATGAAGGTTGGCCATATTGCCATAGAAAGGGGAGAAAGTATCTAGCTTTAGCATCTTTAGAGGATTCCATCAAGAAATAATATTTATTGAGCTATCTGAGCTCTCCTCTCCCATCTGTACCCAAATCTATTCTTTTTTTTTAATGTTTAGCTATTAACCTAGAAGGTAGTCATTGTTCTTTGGTTATATAGCACACTCTTGTATTTCCTGGATTGAGATGCTGGTTCCTTGCTGGCTCCTTTCCTGGCTGTACTTTCTATTGGATTCAGAGGAACAGGCAGCTGCATCTGACCTCTGGTTCTCACCTTTCAATATATGGTTCTTTGATTTGGCCTTAATTAGTGCTGAGCTGATGGGCAAGTCGTGTCTTGAGTTGGAGAAGGCTTTGTAGAGGAAGTGAGTCTTGAAGAATGAGCATAAGTCAGATACATAAAGGAAAGTCCTTATTTTTGTTTGGGCCTCCTGCTAGGTGGATGAAAAGCATGTGTCATTTCTCCTCTAAGACAGTCTCTCCTCACCAGTTGTTAGTGAGGGAAAACCTATGAAAGCTGTAAGAAGACAAAATGGTATAACCTGCTAGGTTTTGCTTTGAAGTGATAACAAAGATGCACTCATATTTCCTTTTCTTAGGAACTCCAAATCCAGTAGAAGGAGCTTCCATGTAGAGTGTTGTCCAGTGACTTATGAGATTTGCTGTAGTGGTGGTATTTACCTCATGCCTGGCATGTTAGCATCCTGCAGAGGAACAAAACCAGAAGGATACATACAGATGTGTAGAGGAGATGCACTGTGGGCATTGGCTCACACAATTAAGGAGGCTGAGAAGTCTTATGCTGTGCTGTCTGCAAGCTAGAGATGCATGAAAGACAATAGTGCCATTGGGACTCAGCCCAAGAGATTGAGAACCAGAGTTGGAGCTGGTGTGGTAGTAGTGGCGTGATGGGGAGGCACTGATATGAGTCCTAGTGTCTGAAGACCTGAGAATCAAGAGCTGTGATGTCAGAAGTCAGGAGATGTCTCAGTTCAAGAAGAGAGAGCAAATTTGCCCTTCTGCTCCCTTTCTGTTTGGGTTCTCAATGGATTGAATAGTGCCCAACCACAGTGGTAAGGGTGGGTTATTTTTACTCAGTCTGCTGATTCAAAGGCTAATAATCTCTTCTGGAAATACCCTCACAGACACACCCAAGCATAATATATTTTTATTTTTTTTAACCTATTTGGACTTATTTAATTCAGTTGAGCTGACCCGTCAAATTTACCATCACAGCTGTTCTCATGGTAGAAAAAAGGACTAAGTGTCTTGGGACCTTCTGAGGAAGATATCATAGAGGAGCCAGTAATTAGGTTGGACATCAAAGGAAGAGAGTCTACCAGGTAGAGATGAGGGAAGGAGATGATGATTCCAGGCAGAGAAAACAGCAGGTAGAAAGGCACAGAGCCCTGGAAATCTGCTTTTAGCATTGGAAGAAGGCAGACAAAGAGAGAAGGTGAAGGCGTTGGGCTATGGTGCTGAGCAAAGTTGAAAGTGATAGGTTGGTTAGACATTTGCCATGGCTGGGAATAAAGACTATACTGATTTAAAAAATCACGGGACTTGTTCAAAGCATTTCTCTGGGAAGAAAGGGATGAAATTAAGCCATGGAAATTTTTGGCCAAGTAATGAAAGCACATTTTCCAAAAGAGCTGTTAATTTGACGGTGGAATGAGTCACAGCCCATGGGCTGGGCTGTAAGTCCCATCAGCTGAATTACTAAAAACTTAACTGGACAATAAAAAAATGTATGGGTAGGGCAAATATCCCTGCAAGATTAGGCCAAAGAGATGCCGTGTCCCTGTTTGAACTTTTCCTTTGTATTTGCATGCCAAATCTGGATGGAAAATTACTTGGTACCTCAGATCATGAGAATAATGGGCCCAGATTATTTCAGGATGGTTCACCTTCCCCATTTCACTTGTTTTTAGAGTCAAATTCATTGAATGGTGACCAGACTTCCTATAATGATATTATGGCAGGTCTGGCATTTGCTGTTGATTCTTGGAAAACAAAAAGTTTTTCATTTAATTTCAACTTTGAATTTCCCAACTTATAGGAAAATTTGATACCGTGTAATATCAAAAGTCTGCTATTGGAGCTTATGCAATAGAAGTGTCCAGAAGTGTTGTTTAAAAAATAGAAACCTAGACATTGTTTCTCATAGTGTCCATTTCACTTCAACAGGTTTCCTTTTAAGTGCTCAGTTAGTTGTCACCGATCAGGGAGAACATATGGTATTTGTCCCTTTGGGACTGGCTTATTTCACTGAGCATGATGTGTTCCAGATTCCTCCATTTTGTTGCAAATGACCGGATTTCATTGTTTTTACTGCTGTATAGTATTCTATAGAGTACATGTCCCATAATTTCTTATGCAGTCTACTGTTGATGGGCATTTAGATTGATTTCAGGTCTTAGCTATTGTGAATTGAGCTGCAATAAACATTGAAGTGTGGACAGCTCTTTTATTTGCCAATTTAATTTCCTTTGGGTAAATTCCAAGGAGTGGGATGGCTGGGTTGTATGGTAGGGTTATCTTCAGGTTTCTGAGGAATCTCCAAACTGACTTCCATAGTGGCTTTACCAGTTTGCATTCCCACCAACAGTGGGAATCTATTGTGGGAATTGCCAGCATCTGTTGTTGGTAGGTATCTTTATGTGAGCCATTCTAACCAGGGTGAGGTGAAACCTCACTGTGGTTTTGATTTGCATTTCCCTGATGGCTAGTGATCCAGAACATTTTTTCATGTGTCTGTTGGCCATTTGGATTTCTTCTTTTGAAAAATGTCTATTGAGGTCCCTGGCCCATCGCTTAAGTGGGTTGTTTATTTTGTTGCTGTGGAGTTTCTTGATCTCTTTGTAGATTCTGGTTATTAATCCTTTATCTGTTGCATAGTTTGCAAATATTTTTTCCCATTCTGTCGGTTGCCTCTTCCCTTTCCTGACTGTTTTTTTGCAGTACAGAAACTTCTCAATTTAATGTAATCCCAATTGTTAATTTTGGCTTTGACTGCCTGTGCCTCTAGGGTCTTTTCCAAGAAGTCTTTGCCTGTGCCTATATCTTGTACGGTTTCTCCAATGTTCTCTAATAATAAATAAAGATTTAGATCTTTAATCCATGTTGAGTGGATTTTTGTGTAAGGTGTAAGGTGCTGATCTTGCTTCATGCTTCTGCATGTGGAAATTCCATAGCCTTGGCAGCTCATGACAAGAGCCTCGGGTGATTATTGACGTCATAAATAAGAGTGTCAATTGTTAAATCAACAACAGGAGTCACTGTGCACCTACTCTCCATGTAGGATCTCTGTCCTTAATGTGTTGTACTATGTGAATTAATGATAAAACTACTACTAAAACAGTACTGTATACTTTGTGTTTCTGTGTGAGTGTAGTCTGTTGAAATATTTACTTAGTATATACTAAATTGATCTTCTGTATATAAAGATAATTGAAAATGAATCTTGATGAAGAGTGGGAGATGGGATAGTTGTGTGTGGGAGGGAGGTTATGCAGGGAAGAGCCACTATAACTCAAAAGTTGTACTTTGGAAATTTATATTTATTAAATAAAAGTTGAAAAAACAAAATATAAACCTGAGTGCTAGTGGTGTGGTGCTGTGGGTTAAACTGCTGCTTGTAAGGGTAGCATCCATATTGGAGTGCTGGTTTGAGTCCTGGTTGCTCTGCTTCTGATGCAGCTTCCTGCTGGTGCACCTGGAAGGGCAATAGAAGATGGCCACATATCTGGGGCTCTGCCATCAATGTGGGAGACCAGGATTTAGTTCTTGGTTGTTGGCTTTGGCCTGGCCCAGACGGGGCTGTTGTTGCCATTTGGGGAGTGAATCAATGTGTGGAAAATTCCTTGTCTCTTTCTCTTTGCTCTTCCAACTAACTAAATCTTAAAACAAGAAAATGGTAGAAAACTGGTTTTATAAGCATTCATCTGGAGAAACACGGCAACCATCTACTATCTCCTCCTCTATTTTTTGGGTTAAAAAGGAAAAATGAGATGTAGTCTCCACATCTTGATAAACTATGAAGTGCTTGGTTGAACACAAATACTCTTTACTTCTCAACTCAACTCTCCCTCCCCAGGAAGCCTTTCTTGTATCCCTGGTTTAGGGAAGATAGAAAACTGGCAGCAAAAATTGCGCTCACCCAGGGAATTCATTCCAGCTTACAAGTGAGCATGCACTGATGTGACTGTCTCAGTAGTAGCTGTCTTCCCTGTGAGTTCTGCAAGCTTCTCATATGGCGAAAGTCTCGTAAGCATCCTTGACTCTGAATAAGGATGAGCACTCTGGGGTTCCCATTGTGACTTCCTTATCAGGTATCTGTCATGGAGCTTCCTGGTGTCTTCTGAATGGGCCACTTCAGTGCCTTGAAGTTGTGCTCACAACTCCAAGTGTTTCACACTTCTCCAAGTGGGCCTGAGGACTTCTCAGGCCATGAGCTTTTTTTTTTTTTTTTTAAATTTTCTTTTATTTGGAAGATAGAGTTGCAGAGAGAGGTAGAGCCAGAGAGAGAGGTCTTCCATTCCGTTGGTTCACTCCCCAAATGACTGCAATGGCCAGAGCTGAGCTAATCCGAAGCCAGGAGCCAGGATCTTCCTCTGGGTCCCCCATGCAGGGGTCCAAGATTTTGGGCCATCTTCTGCTTTCCCAGGTCGTAGCATAGAGCTGGATCAGAAGAGGAGCAGCTGGGACTTGAACTGGTGCCCATATGGGATGCCGGCACTACAGGCTGGGGCTCTAACCTGTTGCACCACAGCACCAGCCCCAATGGGCTCTTGATCCTCATCTGGACTCTTCCTTTCTGCCCAACTTCCTACCTGCTTGCAGCAACTGAGTTTCTCTAGTCTATATTTTTTCTTCCTCTGTGTTGCCTGCATTTCTTTTTAAGGTTTCATTTGCTTTACATGGCTACTCTAACAACTTGCCACTAACTGTGGCTTGAAACAACAGAAATTTGAACACCATCCACTGCCTTCCCAGGAATATTAGCAGGAAGCTGGATTGGAAGTTGAGCAGCCAGGACTTGAACCAGCTTGGATGATGGCATTGGAAGCAGTGACTTAACATCCTGTGTGACAATGCCACCCCTTGGTGTTATTTTAAAATTGGATAAAAAATTTCTTTTGAATACCAGATTCAAGGAACTGGGCCTTTAGGATCAGGCAGACCCTTTTCCCAAGCCAGAAGAGGGGGTCTTTCAAAGAGTTTGTATATTACAGTAAGTTCCAGGTAGGCCATGTACTTGTCCATTTATAAAATTGTGAAGAAATGAGAAGGAAATAGGTCTCTAATCTCTACATGCTGAATACTTTTCAAAGGAAAAAAATCAGTGGGTGGAATTGCAAATATTAAAGGATGTGTTTTATAACAACATATTTAAATTTCACTATGTTAAAAATATATTAAATGCACATAATGAAGTAGGAAAATATTTGCAAAAATTATTAGAGTTTTGATATCTTTGATAGAGTTAATATTGCCCTTTTTACTCCTTTCTCTAATGAAGAATAAACATAGCATTAATTAAACAATATCATTCCCTCAATAAATTCAAATAAACACAGCAGTGGGAAGAAAAATATTTTTCTTAAAAGGTAGTAACAAAAAGAGCTATCTTTCATTTAAAAAATCGGTAACTCATTTAGGATCATTTAGTTCTGAAAAGCTAGGTATAAAAATTTTTTTGTAAATAAATTTTTATTGGAACCTAGTGATGTACATTTATTTACATATTGTCTGTGGCTGCTTTCATACTGTAGTGGAATAGTTGAATGGTTTTAGCCAAGCTTATATGGCTGACAAAGCCTAAAATGTTTACTATATGGTCCCGTGCCAAAAAAGATTGCTGACCCTTAACCCAGACCAACTCTCTATTTTTATAAACAAAGAAACTAAAATCTGGAGAGATTAGATACTTTTTAAAAATAATTTTACGTATTTGACATTACCTCTACAATGAAATGACAGTGCTTTTTAAACCTAAGACATTAAGAGCCTTTGTATGAAGATTCTCTGATCACTACCTCTATCCCAACTACCTCCTCTATCTGCGTTTCTTATCAAATCCTCTACACTGAATTGAAATTAGTCTTTGTGACAAAACTCCATTTATTGCTTCTTGAAATTCAGTCAATTGATGGTAGTAAGCAGGAGAGTTTTTGGTTCCGATATGATAGTGACTGAGGTCAAGGACACCAGGAGACTAACTTGGAGTGGAGACCTCCAGGATGGCCCACTCTATCACTAGCATTTGGGCTGGTTTTGGATGTGAGCTTGGTGATAGCTTTTGGTGCGATGGGGGTTGAGGTGTCTCCTTCATGCAGGCCTCTCTATGAAACTGCTTAGACTTAGGCTCACACATTCTTGTGGAGGGTAACAGATGGGAACTCTCTAAATGTGTGAACGTAGAAATGGTAGGGCTCTCAATGCTTAGCCTTGTAAGTTACTGTATTAGTCAAGATTCTAGAGAAAAGTAGAACTAACAGGATGTATATGTGTGCATACTCGCTTGTACACACACAGATTCAAAAATTCATGAAACATACCTTATCTTTTAATTCCATTTTTCTTAAACTTCTAGAATAGATACCAATATGCACACAGATACCCCTCAATGAATGATGGCATTATATCCTGATAAAACAAGGAAAGTGAGATATTGTCATAGATCAAAGAGACTAAGGAGAAAGACTAAATACATGTATTTCCTGAATTCATTATAAGTTGAAAATATTACATGTCAGAATGCATTTCATCCACCTAAACTCTGAACATCTTAGCTTAGCCCTAGCCTAACTTAAACATGCTCTGAACAACTTCACTAGCTTATTTTTGGGAAAAATCATCTAACAAAAAGCTTATTTTTATAATGAAGTATTTTATATCTCTTGTAATTTGTTAAGTACCTTATTAAAAGTGAAAACAGAAGTCATGTGGGTATGCTTTTGCACCATTGTAAAGTTGAGAATTTTAAAGTTAAACCATGGCAAGTTGAGAATCTTCTATATATACACAGATGTTGTATTGGATTTGTTATGGTGAATTTGCTCACATGCCAATAGAAGCAGATAGGTGGACTGAAGAACTGGGAGAGCTGGTATGTCATTCCAGTTGGAAACCTTTCACGCTGGAGATGCAGGAAGAGTTGATATTTCAGTTAGAGTTTAAAGGAAGAAAAAAAAGCCAATATCTCAGCTTGAAGGCAATATCCAGCTTGGGCGGGAGAATTCCTCTCACTGGAAGGAGAGTCAGACTTTGTTCTTTTCAGGGCCTCAACAGATTGGATAAGGTTCCCCCACTTATGGAGGAGGACTCATTTACCCTGTTTGATACTGCAAGTATTAAACTCATCCAGTAATTTACAACCAGAATAATATTAACCAAATGTCTGGTCACTCTGTTGCCCAGTCAAGTTGGCATTGTGTTAACCATCAGAGTGTGTGGATTCACTTCTGCATTCTTCTAGTCACAGTTGATGTGAGCCAGGACTCGAAGGACTCTGTTTCTCAGAGCCTGTGTGTGTTGCCCTGGAGAGGAAATGATATCTCCATGAAGGATAGAAGATTGCATATTCCTATCCCTCCTTGATAGGATCCATTTTAATAAAACTTCATGAAGATTATGACTTTAGTCATAGTTTCAGAACCCACGTGGGTTATAGGAAACTCTATTAGTTTTGGATTCTCCAATTCTTACTTCTCTTTAGGATCTACACCTTTGTATCCAGCTATATCACCTCTGCATTTGTCTTTATTTGCTGCTTCTCCAATCCCATCTCAGTGTTATCATCTTAACAGTAATTTACCTGGTTATACATTTTTTAAAATAAAGATGGCTCTAAAAGCTGGTGCTTTTTTTTTTTTTAGATTTATGTATTTGTTTGGAAGTCAGAGTTACACAGAGAGAGGAGAGGGAGAGAGAAGAGAGGGAGAGAGGGAGAGAGAGCTTCCATCTGATGGTTCATTCCCCAGTTGGCCACAACCGCAGGAGCTGTGCTGATCCGAAGCCAGGAGCCTCTTCTGGGTCTCTCACGTGGGTGCAGGGGCCCAAGGACTAGGGCCCTCTTCTACTGCTTTCCTAGGCTATAGCAGAGAGCTGGACTGGAGTGGAGCAGTTGTTCTTGAACCGGTGCCCATATGGGTTGCTGGTGCTTCAGGCCAGGGCATTAACCCACTGTGCCACAGCGCTGGCACTGGTTATACATGTTAATAGATTTGGTACTTTCTCTTATTTCTTGTCTGGTTACTTCCTTTTTTACCTTGAATAGTTTGAAGTAAATTTTTACATTTTTGAGTAATTTATAAAAATAATTTGCAAGGATAGTACAGAGTTATTGTACAATTTTAACCCACTTTTTCCAATTTCTAACGTTTGGCCATTGTACATCTGTCAGGAATGAATAATTCACATTGGTATAATACTACTGACCACATGTTAGATTTTATATAGAGTTAACTAGTTTTTCCATGGTGTCTTCTTTCGTATTGCAGGATCAAATTCAGGAAATAAATGTATTTAGTCATTTCTCCTTAGTCCCTTTTGAACTATGACAATCTCTCACTTTCCTTGTTTTATATGAACTGACAGCTTAACACATTTTTAAAAAGTATTTTGTAGGATATCCCTCAGTTGGGAATTCTATGATACTTTCCCCCGTGATTGTATTGGAGTTTTGTGTATATTGAAGAATTATGTGGAAGTTCCCTTCTATTCTGGTATCAGGAAGTACATGAATCAGGATACTTAGCACTAGTGATATTAACCATCATCATTTGGTTAAGGAAGTTTCTTCTGGGCTTCTTTTCTATAGATTTATCCCTCTCGATCCTCTGTTTCTTGGAAGTGAGTCAGTAAGTCCGGTCCACACTCAAAGGGAAGGGAATTAAGCTCTATCTCCTTGGAAGGGTGTATATGATTGAGAATCCCATTGTAGGGAAGATTCCATGTAATATATGTATGGTCACTTAAATCAAGGGCAATTCAAGGTAGGGGCATGTATAAAGTGGGTAATCATAATAGTGATGTGCAGAACAAAATGAGGTCTGCTTTTTTGAACCTGTACAATATTTATACACCTTTTCCTCACCTGGGCCAATGGCATGGGTGACATCTTTGGAATTTATGAAAATATCATATACTGGCTTGATGAAGATTATTTTTGGTATCTTGAGGTCCCCAAGTAAGCTGCCTAAAACTAGACTTTTTACCAAGAAAAAAGACCATAGCATGAAAAGTACAATTGCCAGTGTCTCCGTGGAAACCGGAGTACAAAGGGGCTGTTTGCCTGGAGAGGTATGTTTATTTTATTTTATTTTTTTTAAACTATCAAGAATAACCCTTTGAGATGTGACATTCTGTTTTCACAAGCACACTCAAGGTGTCAGACAGAGCCCAATTTTATATTCCTTGAAAATAGAGTGTGCTGTAGTGTTTGCTGGACTTTTCAACATGTCACTTTCAACCAATTTTATGTACAAATGGGTTACAGTCCCAAGAAAATATTCAGAAAAAGAGGAAACTGTTTCAAAAAGGAGTTTTAAGTATTATTACATTGAAAGCCAGCTAGAGTAGAAAACCTTCCTGCCCAGACTCTAACCTTCTTGAAGACCAAGGTACCAGAGTATTTGTATAAAACAGGAGAGTCCCATCTTTACCAACCATATGGCCGAAGGGAGCTGCTTGTTAAATTGGCCATTCATCTCCCTTCCTTTAAAATTGTGCTGGCTTTGGTGACATGATTGTGGAGCCACTTTCAAAGGCACTCTTGGTTTCCTGCCCTCTGTGGTATGTGTTTCAATTCTCTCTTCAATATGGCTCCAGGATGCACTTGCTTACCCCAAGACCAGATCTTCAGACCTGGGGAGAATTTATTACATGAGATTTATTGAGAAACATTGGATTACAGGAGTCATTTCCATCGTTAAAATAATATATTCATTTAGAGTACCGAAGGCTGGCTTCTTAGATCTGTCATTTTAAAATATGTCCCCTCTCGCACGGATGCAGCTTTGATGCAACCACGTCTGAGCAACAGCCTTTCAAGGTTGTGGCAAGACAAGAAGTGGGGATAATTTAAGGTGACGGGTCCAATTTTAAAACAGAAGCCCAGTGTTTCTTATTTTGAGGACCAGGCTCAAACTGAGGTATTTTGCAGCCTCTAGACTTTCTTAGGGTTTCTCAAGTTTTACTCTCTGCTCCCAGGAAAATGGGACTTTCCACCAAGAGCACAGATAAAATCTGGGTCCCGAGCAGATTTCAGAGACGTAATCAAGGGATACTGTGTGAATTAAGTGAAGTTTCTGTTACTCCCTGTTCTTGCAGACTCTTTTCATATTGCAAATATTATGTACACCTATATTCTATACACAAATAATTTGTACTGCAAAAAGAAATATTCCTGCCATTTTCTCTTGCTATGTTATTGAAGCAAGGATCATAACGGGAAGCACAAGGCTGCCTCTTGGAGACACTGTGACCCTGTGAGAGGAATCCTTTCCTTCCTGTGCATTTTTCTCTTGCTCTTCCTTCCATGGACACCTGATGCAGTTCACTGAAGAGTGGCCCCCCACATATTGAAATTGTGACCCCTAGTACCTGTGAATAGGACTTTATTTGGAATATGGACCTTCGTAGATCCAAGTAAGTGAGATGAGATGGTCCTGGATTAACCAAGTGAGCTCTAAAGCCAGTCCACATGTCCTTATAAGACAGAGGAGAAGAACCCATAGATACAGAGGAGAAGGCCAGGGGAAGATCCGTGGGGAGGTGGAGGCACAGATTGGAGTTATGCATCCGCAAGCCAAGCAGGCATAGCGAGGATTTTCCCTTCAACTTCCATGAGGAAGTTAACACTTCCAACACCTTCATTTCAGACTCTGCTTCCAGAACTAATTTCTGTTGTTCTTAGCCACCAAGTTGGGTCTGGCTCCTGTAGGGGATGCATGTGCCTGTTTTCTCCACATCATTCTTGTTACTCTTGCTCCTTGGGAAGACTGTTTTAGGCCTTCATTTGTGCTTAGCATGGTGTAGGCCCTGGGACTATAAACACCAATTAGGCAAGCTGGTGACTTTGAGGAGTGTGTACTCTGGGAATGGTGGAAGAGTAGGATGTGTCTGTCAGCCCCAGTAAGCAATGCTAGATGCTTGTAGGTCCCAAGATTGATTAGTGTCTTCACATCTCTGTACTTTTCTTGTGACAGCTTTTCAACCTCAGTACCACTGACACTGAGATTGATAAATTTGTGTTGCTGGGGCTGTCTTATGCATTGTAGGTGGTTTTGCTGCAACTAAGGCCTCCACCCTCCTTGCATTGTGACAATGCAAAATGTATCTAGACATTGCCAAATTTGGGGGAGGAGAATTTTCCATGGATGTGAATCACAGTGTATGTCATTTCTCTGCCTGGAATATCCCTAGCCCTTGACCATTTGCAATCTCGTGAAGTCTTTCTTGGTTCTCAAATCTGGATGCTCCTTCTGTTTCATTCCTGTAGCACCTGGTATAAAACTCAGTTAAAGCAATGGCCATACCTGTTTTGCATTTTTCTGCCTGAGCTTCTGCCTTCCTGCAGAAGTTAGCTTTGCAAGAAGAGTGTGTCTTTGCATCTTTGTTTTTTTCCTGCTTCAAATGTTTATTGTAATAAGAAGGAAAGACCTACTGGGGTCACAACATGAGGCCTACAAAGGAGACAGATGTGCAAGGCACAGCAACTGAACATTTTACTACTAGAAAGAGCTCTGTCCCCATACCTAAGTGTAGCCTCCTGCTGAGCTGGGCTGGGCCTTGTGTGGACCACAATGACTTCTTTTGTGCTCCTGGCCTGGAGCCAGCAATTTGAGCAGCCTGAGCAACTTCTGATTCACTTCTCCCCCAGCCAACATTCCCCAATCTTGTTCTGTGGCTTAGCACTCCCTTGAGATGGTCCTTGAAGGAAGGGTCTTCATGGTCATTGACATTTAGGAAACTTTGCCTCCTAGATTTCCCTTCAGAATTTCATGATATACATTGGTATAGACTAAATATTGAGGAGGGAAACTTGTTTCATATTATTTAGATACATTTTCAAAACATAATGGACCATGGAATCTAAAACAGTTGAGAAATTTGTAGTGTCCTAAAGCATGACTTAGGAAATATTAGCTTAAATCCATATCCTAAGTTTATTTAAGGTAGCAGTTGTACAGTGATCTACATTATTTTTTTTTGTCTTAATATCTAGGAATCAATAGTTTTCACATAAACATAGGTTTTGAGATTTCTTAATTTTTCTTTTCCTATTTGGCATGGATTGATTGGAAACTGAATAATATGTTTTCAGTATACACATAGAAGTGCCTTCCAGAGCACCTAAAGCCTCACCATCCCCTTTTGACTCACCAACATGTACCTGTAATTAAATTCCCTCATCTTGCTTTCCCTGTAAATATAGGAATCTTCCTTTCAACAATGGGAATAGGGAGAGTAAGGCTTGGAAGCTTTGTTTTCAGAACAAAATGGAAGCAGACATCTTTCATGCCTTCTGTGGAGACAAGAGGTGAAGGAGAAAGAAGCCCTCCGAAAATTTCCTCAGCTGAAAGAAGAACCTCATTCCCTCAGGCCTGCCACTGCATCTCTCCCAGAAGTAGGCCACTCTCCCATGTCCTGCCAGGGTGTCCTTCACAGAAGCAGCTTTGGGCCCATTTAATAGATAGCTGGTGAGGAGGCCTTCCTTCTGCCGAACAGAATAGAATGGGCTGGTCACAGGCCTAGAACTGCAGAGTGTGTGGCAAGACCCATTAAGAAGTTGGGATGCATATGTCAATGTGGCTAACTACAATATTCGTTTCACTGTGTAACCAGAACATCACGTGGCACCTTAAATACATAAGGGAACAAACAGGAAAGTTATTCACAGCCCTGGGGAGATGGGATGAAGATTTGGCAATAGATACACTAAGAGAAATGAAAGACACAAAGAATTTCACAGATGCAGGCACACTGGATTGGAAAGACGTTAGTTGCTCCTTCCTGATATTTAAAACTTGGACAGATTTTATTTATTTTTTTCACATTAAGTTGTAATGGTAGTGAGACAACCACAAAGACCTAAACCAAAGTGGGGGAGTGGCAGGCACCAAGGAGTGGCTGGGTAGGAGGGGTCCTCTGAACAAAGACTCATCTTATGTGTGACTCTAAGCTAGCTGTGCCCAGGCACTACAGTGACTTAGGCCCTGTGTTGTTGAGTGGGCACTTGTGTACTGAGGACAGTGATGGTGTATTCTTCCTCCTTCATCCAGTCTCTATGAAATTGTTCACTCTCCCCCCTCCAAGAGTTACCGTAGCTCCTCAATGTGACCAGTGCAATTAAAACGTCATTCAGACACCCAAGGCTCTGGGTTTAAAGGACCTCAAATAAGACCTCATGGGCCCTTTAGGGAATGAGATAACATTGTTATTGGTGTGAAAGGAGGGTGAGGGAGCACAGGGTCAAGGTCTGACCTAAGGAAGATAAATCTCGCTGAGCCGAGGAGAGGCCTGGCCATCTCCCTGTGATGGGGACTTTATATACAGGATCTGACTCGAGATTCATTAAACTTCCCATTTTAGCCCCCAGTGCCCAGGAAGGCAGATCTGTGCAACCTCACATTCCAGGAAGTAAACGTAGCATCGCAGGCCAATGAAATTGACTGGGCTGACAGGAACATACAAGCAGCCAGGATGTCGGCTCTGCCCCCATCCCCTGCCGTGTTTATTTAGGAGTGGAGGTCCATTAAGTGCTCTGCGATGGCCTTCTGATAACACCCCCACCTTTGGAGGGCCAGCCAGAGCTGGCTGTCTGCCCTCAAATGTGACAGCTGACAGTTTTGGATACACTTAGAGATGGACTTGTCCACCACAGTGCAGAGGACAGAAACCACACATTTTAAAGTTACGGCCTCTCCCGCTCATGCTGAGGAACAAGCGGTTTTTTCAGGCTCTCAGTTTATGTGGAAGGTCTCTTTCCGCTGTCAGAATATTGTAAAACCTGGAGCTAGAGACTGGGAACTGGTGAGAGCAAGGTTTCGGCAAATATTTATTGGATGTGTAAGGAAAACACACATGATGAAATGCATGAGCGGTATCAATAGTGTAAATTTTGAGGGGCGTGGAAGTGGTGCAGAAACCCCAAATTCTTTACCCTCTTGAACTTGGATTCCTAGCAGCCAATTCTCCAAAGTGTTGGAGAGTGAATTGTGGCTTTTATACCCACCTCCTAAGTCATGTTTCTGTTAGGTCTTTGCAAGCATCTAATGCCTTCCCACCCCAACTCACCTTTGTGCTTTGTGTTTATTGTCTCCTGTCCTTCACACTGTTAAAAATGATCTAGCTGTTCTTTTAAATCATTGATTTATTTATCCAATATTAACTGACTCTCTGGCACTTTCCTAGTGCCCGGGATACTGCAGTAAACAACCAGGAAAATCACTAGCTCTTGTGCAGTTGACATCTGAGTAGAGCAGGGAGAGAGATGATGTATAAGTAAATAAGTCACTGAAGATGATAACTTCTGAGACAGATACTTGCTATGAATGCAATGAAGCGTGGAGATATGAAGGAGGATAGTGGTGGAGGTCTCACCCAGGAGGGAACCGTGGGCTGAGGTGGGGTGGGAAAGAGGAGGCCATGTGGCTTGGAGAAGTGTGCTTCCCTTTGGAGAGGTCGCGAGTGTTATGGGCACAAAGAGGGTTGAGAAATATTGGGAGCCTGGGAGTCAGGGATGAGCCATAGGAACAGATAAACAGTGTATAAAACAGTGTAGCAGATAAAGCGAAATAACTCGAGATCCAAAGAGTGCAAGGCTTTGAAGGTCATGGTTAAAAGACTGCATTTTGTTCAAAGTACATTGGAAAGTCATTTGGAAGGTTTACACATGGTGGGAGATGATCAGATGTGTATATTAAATCAGTAGTGCATCTCTGTTCATTTTAGGGCCTAATTCAAATATAGCCTGAGCTATGAAAATTTGTAGGTGGAATGAATCACTCCTGAGGCCTTGGTTTCACAGTGTGACTGTAGCTGGGTTAGAGTCAGAGTCTCCAGTCCCACTGCTGGTGAGTTCACAGAGGGTAGGAATCAAAGCCCCAGATAACTTTGCTTCTCTACGGTTACTTTGCACACAGTGCCTAGCCAAGAAGTGTGTACTGCGTTGACCTTAATGGTAAGCTCCTGGAGGTTAGGAACATTTGTGTGTGTGTGTGTGTGTGTGTGTGTGTGTGTGTGTTTTGTAAAATTCTAAAGGGCCCTTAAGGAAAGTTCTTTGATGATGAATAGGGCTCCTAGTTCAGGGGTTGAGGGGCGTGAGTCAAGCATCACACAGGTGCCTCCTTCCAAGTTGGGAGCTAATTGGTGTTAACTGAGAGAATATATTCAAATTACTTCTTTGGTCAGTTAGTTTCTTACAGATGATTTTAGTGTATTTCTCAAATGTGTCAGTGTTTAGGCAATGAAATAAAGATTAAAAGCCCAGACTCCATGTTGTGGGTCCCAGCAATAACAGACATTTTAAAGGCTGCTCTCTCAACTTCAAAATTCACCATATTACATTCTTGGGAGTACGATTTCAGCTTCTTTACGTTTATGACACAAATGGAGCCATTCGCCCTCACTGCAGTCTATAAAGGCAAGACTCACTAGGAGGAAATTTCCTTTATCATTAATAGGCCACACTCACATGATAAAAACGTCTCCACTCCTCCCACCTCCTTCCCCAAGCTTCGATTCTCATTTTAAGCAGTTCCCACATAGACTATTTATCTTCCACGTTTTCCCAACTCTCAATGGCACCATTATATCCTTTATTTGGAATCATAAAACTTTGAGAATAAAAAAGGAGCAAATTAATCCTCCCAGGGGGAAAAAGGAAGACGGGTTCTGCCAGCTTTTAAATTGTAGGATTGGACTGGCCTCGAAACACAGTTTTCTTTTTCAACAACTTAGCCGGTAGGGGGAAATGAATGGTTATGACAGAGAATCCTGAAATAAAATGCAGAATTATGCAAACGTGTTAAAAACTGACATCTCGAAAGAAAAAAACTGTTGAAAGCCTGAGGAATAAACAATGCGGGCTAGAATGGGAAACTTTCGAAGCTACAAATGGGTTACTCTGCTTTTATTATTCACAGCGGAAAAATAACCTCGATCATGATGTGAAAACCACAATTTCCTTTATTTGTGGATCATGCCAGATTAAAAAGCATTCAGGGAGGAGGGACGGCTGGGAGAACCGAGCTCCATCTGAAGAGGCGAGGCCTCTGGGTCCAGGATCCTGTCTGGGATCCTGGATTGCTCCCTCCCATTGCATAAGTCACTTAACCTTCTGGTGACTTCTTTCCCATCAGCAGGCTGGGATTAAGGAGCTGGCCTTGCCTCTGAGGGCCAAGAGCTAGATTTCCTAAGTGCCAATTGGACAACAGCCTTTGCCATTTCAATTTGTTCTAAGGAGTCTCAAGGTTGTTGTGAAAACAAAGGATAGAAGTCAGTTCACAAAGCTGGCTGCCTTCAGAACACCAAGGAGGACACGCAGGGCCACAGAGCGTCTCAGGCAAGCTGCAGGCATGCCGCTCTGGAAGTAGACTCCACTGCTAGTAAAGCCTTTATGATTTGACTTTATTCATTCCTTATTAGTTTTTAAATTGTGAAGTGCCGTCCCTGGGTAATCAGTGGATGTTGTGTTCTCATAAAGTAAAATGAAAATCACTGAGTTGAGAAACCATATACAGGCAGAATATTAAAGTTTGAAGGATCTTGGTGATCATCTGGTCCAGCACTTCATTTTGCAGGAGGAACCTGAAGATGCAGAGAGCTTAAATGACCTACCTCTGTTCCTGGAAGCATAGGACCCATGGCTGTTGCCAGCTTTGAAATATGATTTGACTGTGGTTTAATTAATCCAATAATGGACCAGGAATCTCCCAAGGAGGCTGACAATACTGGAAGTTTTTACATAACAGTCAATTTGACAGTGGACTAGAGTGATTCTGGTGCAATGTTGCATAATGTCTTTTATTCTGAAAATAAGTATTCAGAATCTTAAAGGAGGCACCTTTTTTTTTTTTTTTTAAATGATAGAGACATAGCTATTGACTGCAGTGTTTAAAATGAAATCATTTTGAGGTTTAAAATGTCCCTCTCCTCTTCCTTCCTTTCTTCTCCCACCTCCCTTTTAAAAAGAATTACTTTGAAGAGAAGTTCTGGAGAGAAAGTAAAGCAAATCTGGGCATCAGTGACCAAGCATTAGAGAAAAACTGAGAACGTGGAGGGAGTCACCTGGTACATAGGAAAAAGCTCCCTGTGATTTACTCTGACTTGCTAATTTTCAGAAGGAAATTAATAAAATTGATTCCAGCAAAAACTCTAAGTGGACAAATAGAAGAAAAACAGATCAAGAGTTGTGGATATTTAGGGCAGAGAGAAAGTTCTTAGAGAAATCTTTCCCTCAGGGAGAAATAAATATTTAGGAGAAATCACTAACTCTCAGGGTTGTTAAAGCAAGGATCACTCATGGGGTAGATGCAAACCCTCCCACCAACTGTTAATTCCATTCCTAGACTTGGTGGCAATAACGTGATTAGTTATTGTGGGTTCTGGAAGAAAGCAGGCCTTTGGCAATAAAGCCTTGGAAATATGTATTTTTAAGTACTATAAAAGATGTGGAAAGCAACTTTTCTTTTCATCCTGGGGACTAGAAATAATACACCTGCAAGGACAGATGAGTGGCACAATGTTGGCACTCAATGGGGCATTAAACATTTTGCACCACATTTATAGGGTTTTCCTGTCATTAATTCTAGGTAAAATAAACTCTTAAAAATGTTTTGTTGTGTTTTTGGACCGCGTTTACTCTTCACCAACCCGCTTTTCTTTGTCCTTTTTTCTGCCAGATTTTTGTGTCTAGTATGTTTTCTTGTGTCCGTCATGCTCTTGGCTGCATTCCGAACTGGCCTCCCTCTACCTCTGAGGCCTTTTTTTCCTCTTCCCCCTCCCCCCTAGCATTTTTTCTTTCAGCTCTGCTGCACATGTTCAGACCCATGGCGGGGTCGGATGTGGTTGGTTCGGCTGGCCGGAGTCACTGTGGTTTGCCTGTGGCGCCCTAGGATTGGCAAGGTCTTGGGTAAACGGTCTAGGAGCTGCAAAGATTGGGGCCACCTGAACCTCTCCGTTGCTAGAGTATCCAGTCTACAATTGATTGTGATGGCAAGGCCTTGCATTTCTTCCTAGTTTAATTTGTGGACTTCCTCTTTAATTTTGTCTGCCTCCTTTCAAACTATTTCCTTCCCTATGAGCTGTACACATGCTTTCCTTTTTAAACTTGGTCAGATTTGCAGTGAATGGAGAAAGGGTGGAGTTTGAGGAGGAACAAAGAAATGGAGTCAAAATACCTGGGTTATTTGCCTCAGTTCTACCACTTACCCATTGAGGTGTGATATTGGAGCAAATATTAAACTCTGATGTTTCCTGCGAGAGTCGGATAAGATCATTGAGTCTCCACTTGAGTTGTATAATATAGCTGAATTCTGAAGGCAGGATAAGGAAAGGAGCAAGAGAGAAAGCAACAGGAAAGAAGCCTGGCAGACCACACTGTCATGATGACATGGAACAAAGACTGGAAAGGGTGGAGTTTGTCTTAAGGATCTAAGGCCTGGGGCTCACAAAGTGTGCTTCAAGGACTAGCTTTTGGAGACTCCTTGGAGCTCCTGTGAAAAGCTGATCAGTTAACTCAATAAATAAATATGGGATGCCCGTGCAATGCCAGGCTCTCTTTGAGGAACTTGGCCGATAGCAGCAACAGAAATACACATCCCTGTGCTGCGAAGCTTAACCACAGAGACTATTTCAGGTGGTTATAAAGCGAGGGAGGAATTGGAGGTGCAGCTGTCTCACACAACGTGACCAGAGAAGGCGCTCTCAGACAGTGGCGTTGGAGTTGGAGAATGGCATGAAGCGATGAAAGGAACTATGTGGATGGTTAGGCAAGGGGAGAGCTGGTGCTAAGGCCTTGAGGTGAGGAGTAAGTTTGAGGAAGAGAAGATACGGCCAGTGTGGCACAGGGGCGGAGGACTCCTGGGCTCTTCTACTAGATCTGTCACTGTATCTAGAGGACCTCAGGTGGAATAGAGTTTGGGTCCTCAAGAGGTGCTCCAGTCATTTCTCCTGCCCATTCAATCCTTGGCCCAAAGGCAGGTGACTGGGTGGTGGTCGCTGGCTCTTCTGGCCCTGGACCCTTTGGGCCTGTCAGGCCAGTCACTGAACATGCATTTGAAGACATCCTCCACAACTTTCAGTGTTGGCCTCGCTGGAAACGTGTTCTGGAAGTGTGAGGCCAATTTCAGCTTTGACGCTCAGTATAGATTCTCAGGCTGGATTTCAGGAACATCCAGGTTTCATTGTTGAACTGAACCGATCTAATCTGATGGAATTGTAGTCTCTACTGGTTTCAGGTGATGGGTGCTCCTGGGACTTAGCCACTGCTCAGAGGACTTTGAAGTGTGGCAGTTCATCTTCACATCTTTGTTAAGACCCTTCCCTGTCTCGGGAAATGAATCCCTCTTAGTTACGCGCCTGACTAGCAAGGATTTGCGGAAAAGCACCTGAGGAACATCAAGGATCCTAATTTAATAGGCCCCTCACTGGCGGGTTATAGATAAGGTCAGTTTAGCTACTGTTTATGGTCAGAACCTTCTGGTAATGACTTGCCCACTTTTGTGTGAGTGGTCTTGTTCTCAAGACCTCCAATGTAGAGACCACACTGCTTGCTGGACACACACCTGTCTCGTGGATCCCCACGCAGCAAATGTCTCCCAGATGCACCAGCCGCCCCTCTGCTCACTAAGCATGATTGGGCAGCTGTGATATCATCTCTGGGCTTTGATTCACAAAGTGTCTCGGCTGGAAATCCACTTCTCACTTCACCCCAGATGTCCCTGATGGCTAGTGATCCTGAACATTTTTTCATGTGCCTGTTGGCCATTTATATTTCCTCTTTTGAAAAATGACTATTGAGGTCTTTGGCCCATCTCTTTCATGGCTTGTTTTGTTGTTGTTGTTGTGGAGTTTCTTGATCTCTTTGTAGATTCTGGTTATTAATCCTTTATTTTCAAACTATGCAACAGATATTTTTTTCCTATTCTGTTGGTTGCCTCTTCACTTTCCTGACTGTTTAATTCTGTCTTTCAAATAAATAAATCTTAAAAAAAAATAATAATGCATGTTTAAGTCCCTTGCCCATCTTTTCTGGGCAGCTTGTTTTGTTGTAGAATTTCTTGAACTCTTTGTATATTCTGGATGTTAACCCTTTATCTGTTGTGCAGTTTGCAAATATTTTCTCCCATTCTGTCAGTTGCCTCTTCATTTTGCTGAGTGTTTCTTTTGCAGCACTGAGGCTTCTCAGCTTGATGTAATCCCATTTGTTAATTTTTGCTTTAAGTGTGCTGCTGGGGTCTTTTCCAAGAAGTCTTTGCCTATGCTAATGTCTTGTAGTTTCTCCCATGTTCTTTAATAATTTGATGGTATCGGGTTGTAGATTTAGGTCTTTGATCCATTTTGAGTGGATCTTTGAATAGGGTGTAAGGTGAGTATGTAATTTCGTACTTCATGTGGAGATCCAGTTTTCCCAGCAAGCAGCATTTGTTAAAGAGACTGTCCCTGCTCCACAGACTGATTTTAGCTCCTTTGTCAAAGATAAGTTGGCTGTGGATGCATGGATTGATTTCTGGAGTTTCTATTCTGTTCCAATTGTCTATAAGTCTGTTTTTGTGTCAGTACCAGGCTATTTTGATTATAATTGTCCTGTAGTATGTCTTGAAATCAGGTATTGTGATTCCTCCAGCTTTGTTTTTATTATATAAGATGGCTTAAGCTATTTGGGATCTCTTTTTTCCATATGAATTTCAGCATAGTTTTCTCTAGATCTGCAAAGAATGTCGTTGGTATTTTGATTGGTATCACATTGAATCTGTAAATAGCTTTTGGTAGTATGGACATCTTATGAAGATGATTCTTCTAATCCATGAGTATTGGAGATTTTTTAATTTTTAATGTCTTCTATTTCTTTCTGTAGTGTTCTGTCATTTTCATCATAGAGATCTTTGCCATCCTTTGTTAAATTTATTCCAAGGTATTTGATTCTTTTTGGAGCTATTGTGAATGGTGCTGAAATAAAAAGTTCTTTCTCAGCTGTGACATTGTCTGTGTATACAAAGGCTATTGATTTTTCTGTGTTGATTTTATATCCTGTGACTTTACCAAACTCTTCTATGAATTCCAATAATCTATCAGTGGAGTTTTTTTGCATCCCTATATATAGGATCATGTCATCTGCAAATAAACACAGATTGACTTTCTCTTTTCTAATTTGTATCCCTTTAATTTCTTTTTCTTGCTTGATGGCTCTAGCTAAAACTTTCAGGACTAAATTAAATAGCAATGGTG
Source organism: Oryctolagus cuniculus (assembly GCF_964237555.1). Lineage (NCBI taxonomy): Eukaryota > Metazoa > Chordata > Mammalia > Lagomorpha > Leporidae > Oryctolagus > Oryctolagus cuniculus. The sequence goes on along the minus strand of NC_091433.1, from coordinate 8,194,878 downwards.
AGAGTGGGCATCCTTGTCTGGTTTCAGATCTTAGGAGGAATGCTGCCAGCCTTTTTCCATTCAATAGGATGCTTGCCATGGGTTTGTCATATATTGCCTTGATTATATTGAGGAATGCTCCTTCTATACCCATTTTACTTAAGGTTTTATCATGAAAGGATGTTATATTTTGTCAAATGCTTTCTCTGCATCTATTGAGATAATCATAATTTTTATTCTTCAATTTGTTAATGTGGTGTATCAGATTGATTGACTTGTTAATATTGAAATGTCTCTACATATTGGGAATAAATCCCACTTGGTCAGGGTGAATGATCTTCCTAATGTGTGGATTCGATTAGCTAATAGTTTGTTAAGGGTTTTTACATCTGTGTTCATCAGGGATATTAGTCTATAGTTCTCTTTGTTGCATCTTTTCTAGTGCTGGCACTGTGGTGTAGAGGGTAAAGCTGCCACCTGTATTGCCAGCATCCCATATAGGTGCCAGCTCAAGTCCTAGCTGCTCCACTTCTGATCCAGCTCTTTCTTATGGCCTGGGAAGGCAGCAGAAGATGGCCCAAGTGCTTGGGCCCCTGCATCTGCATGGTAGACCTGGAAGAAGTTCCTGGCTTTGGATTGGTGCAGCTCCTGCCATTGTGGCCATTGTGGCCATTGTGGCCTTTGTGGCCTTTGTGGCCACTGGGCGAGTGAATCAGTGGATGGAAGACTTCATTCTGTGTCTCTCTCTGCCTCTGCCTCTCTGTGACTCTGCCTTTCAAATAAATAAATCTTAAAAAAAATATGATGCAGGCCTCATAGAAGGAGTTTGGGATGATTCCCTCCTCTTGGATTGTTTTGAATAGCTGGAGAAGAATTGGAATTAGTTCTTTAAATGTCTGGTAGAATTCAGCAGTGAAGCCGTCCAGTTATGGACTTTTCTTTGTTGGGAGAGTCTTTATTACTGATTCAGTATCCTTCTTGGTTATTGGTCTGTTTATGTTTTCTGTATCTTCATGACTCAATTTTGATAGATTGTACCTATCTAGGAATCTATCCACTTCTTCCAGGTTTTCTAATTTGTTGGCATACAGCTTTTTGTAATAATTTCTGATGATTCTTTTTATTTCTGTGGTATCTGTTGTTAAATTTCATTTTTCATCTCTGATTTCATTGATCTTGGTCTTTTTTCTTTATTTTTTTTTGTGCCAATGGTGTATCAATTTTGTTTACTTTTTCAAAGAACCAGCTTTCCATTTCACTGATGTTTTGTATTGATTTTTTTGGTTTCACTTTTGTTTATTCGCTAATTATTTGTTTCCTCCTACTAGTTTTGGGTTTGGTTTGTTGTTGATATTCTAGGTTCTTGAGATGCATTGATAGCTCATTTATTTGGTAGCTTTCTAGTTTTTTCATGTAGGCACCGATTGCTAAAAATTTGCTGTTAACACTGCTTTTGCTGTATCCCATAGGTTTTAATATGATGTATTGTCATCTTCATTTTTTTCAGAAATTTTTATTTCTCTTTTGGTTAGTTCAGGAGCATGTTGTTCAGCCTCCATGTGTTTGCATATGTTCTAGAGAATGAGTTGTTGATTTCCATCCTTATTCCATTGTGGTCAGAGAAGGTACATGAAGTGATTTTGATTTTTTTGATTTACTGAGACTTGCCTTGTGGCCTAGCATATGGTCTCTCCTAGAGAAAGTTTCATTCACTGACAAGAGGAATGTGTATTCTGCTACTGTGGTGTGAAAGGTTCTGTAGATATCCAGTAGGTCCATTTGGTCTGTAGTGTTAACTCTGTTATTAATCAACTTAGTAGTTTTCTGTCTGGTTGATCTGTCCATTGCTGTAAGTGGAGTATTGAAGTCCCCCACTACTGTTGTATTAGAGTCTATGTCTCCCTTTAGGTCCATTAACATTTCTTTTAAGTAGTCAGGCACCCTGTAATTGGGTGCATATACGTTTATTATAGTCAGGCCTTTATGACTATAATAAATTATCCCTTAATCATTACATAATGCTCTTCTTCATCTCTTTTAACAGTTTTTAATGTTAAAGTTTATTTTGTTTGGTATTAGGATGGCAATACCAGCTCTTTTTTGGTTTCTGTTAGTATGGACTATCTTTTTCCATCATTTCACTTTCAGTCTGAGTGTATCTTTGTTGGTGAGATGTGTTTCTTGTTAGCAGCAAATAGATGGGTCTTGTTTTTTAATCCATTGACCCAGTCTGTACTGAGAATTGAGGCCATTTACATTCAAGTGACTATTGATAAGTAACAACTTGCCCCTGCCATTTTTTCCATAAATATGCCTGTTGTTTATTTTGGATTTGTTTTGTACTTATATTGGGATGTTTTCTGCCTTCTCTAATTCTTTAATAATGATGGCTATCTTTCTGTGTTTCTGTGTTTATCACATCCTTAAGAATTTTTTGTAAGGCTACATGAGTGTTGACAAATTCTTTCAATCTCTCTTTGTTATGGAAGGTCTTTATTTTACCTTCATTGATAAATTCAGGCTTTGTGGGGTACAGTATCCTGGGTCGACAGCTTTTTCTTTTAAGACTTGGACTGTAACTCGCTGTTCCCTTCTAGCCTGTAGCATTTCTTACTTTTTTTTTTTTTGATTTATTTATTTACTTGAAAGTCAGAGTTACACAAAGAGAGAAGGAGAGGTAGAGAGAGAAGTTGCCCATCCACTGGTTCACTCCCCAGATGGCTGCAACTGATGGAGCTGTGCCAATCCGAAGCCAGGAGCCAGAAGTTTCCTCTGGATCACCCACATGGGTGCAGGGGCCCAAAGACTTGGGCCATCTTCCACTGCTTTTCCAGACCATAGCAGAGAGCTGGAGCTGAAGTGGAGCAGCTGAGTGTCAAACCAGCACCCATATGGGATGCCAGCACTACACGCAGCAGTAATTTGGCATTTCTCTGGTGCACATTTTAGAATCTTTGTGTTTTACTATGTAAAATTTGACTATAATGCGCCATGATGAAGATATTTTCTGGTCATGTCTATTAGGAGTTCTGTGTGCTTCCCTTACTTGAACATTCCTGTCTTTTTCCAACTTGGGGAAGATTTATGTAATTATTTCACTAAATAGCCTTTCTTTTCCCTTCTCTTTTTCCGCTCCTTCAGGAACTTGTGAGACCTCTATGTTGGGTTGTTTGATTGTATCCCATAGATCTCCAACACTGTTTTTAAGTTTTCTATTCTTCTTCTTTTTCTTCTTCATATTCTTTTTTGTCTGACTGTAAGATTTCCAAAGATTTGTCTTCTAGTTTGGATATTCTTTCTTCTGCCTCATCAAGTCTTCTGTTAAGGCTTCCCACTGGAATTTTGATTTGATTTATTGAATTCTTCATTTCTCATATTTCATTTTGATTTTTCTTTAAATTCTCAATTTCTGGGAAAATTTTTCATTTGTTATATGTGGTTTCCTATTGTTAGTGGATTTACTTTAGATTTTTTTGAGTAATCCTATGATTAATTTTCTAAATCCCATTTCTGACTTTTCTTCAATCTCTATCTTTGCATTCTAATATTGAAATGCTGTTATGTTCCTCTGGGGGAGGGGGTCATGGTGTCTTCCCTATTCTTGTTTCTTGAATTTCGGCTCTTATTTTTCAGCATTGTGGAGTTGATTTTTAATTTTTTTCTTCTGATGGCTTTTATCTTTGGGGCTATGCTTCTGTGGCTTAGTGGAATGTCTGCACTTTCAATGAATACCAGTAGATGTGTTGTGGGTGTGGCCAGGGGGCTCTGGTCAATGCTCTAAGGTGGGGTGAGTTTCCAGGGTAACACCCAATTTGGGCTTAGTAGAACTCAATATCCAGCTATACCTTACACCTTCTCATGTAGCCACGAAGTCCCCAAGGTCTCAGCACACAGGATTCCCACAGTTGCTGAGTCCAGAGGGCGCTGCTGGCACAGGGCCCCTCTCCCGTTCATGGTTGCCCAGTCACCTCCCAGCCAAGCTCTGAGTCAGTGGGGGCTGTGGGCTGTTACTTCCACTTGAAGCTCTGGATCACATGAGCACACTACAGCCACTGGCCAAATGCCTGCTTGCCACTGCCACCAGCACCACATTCAGGCATTGCTTCTCAGTGAGCTGTTATGTGCATGCCTGCAGGCTTCTGTAGCTGTTGGCCTATTGCAAAATAATGCCTGTCCTTACTCTGTTCTATTTTGGAGGAATTGGTTTGAATGGAACATCCCTTTCCACTTCCACTGGGCCCACAGGGCAGGGCCAGCAACTGCCAGCTCTCAGGGCTCCAGTCTAGACCCACACCATTCTCTCTCTCTGGCTGTATCCCCACTGATTGGTGCAGATCAGCCCCTCCTCCATCTCTAAGATGCCAAGGGCTCCGGCTCTCCGCTGCTGCAGCTGTGCAGGCTGCACACATCAGCACTCACCACGCATGTTCACGCTGTTTCACCTCCTCCTGGGGGGCTTCCCCAGGTTGTTTTCTTTCCAATTCTCCATCGAGAGTGTACGTCCTACACTTTTCTTCTCACTGTTTATCCCAGCCCTTCAAGCCTGTTGCTCCCTAATCCGCCTCTCTTTGATCTCTCCAAATATCTTCATTATTCAATAGCTATAATAAGTAAGAGGAGAGCTGAGTTACAGCTATGAGAGCTGAAATTAAGGAGTCAGGAATATTTTTTGTCCTTTGTTTCATCCTCCCTCGTCTTTACATTCTTCATCTACAAAATGAGCATCAAAGTTTGTACCTGTTAGGATGAGATATAAAGTCCCAAAACATATCATTGTGACAATGAGATACACACTCCCTGATGTTTATTGCAGCACCATCTATAATAGCTAAGATATGGAATCAACCAAGGCATTCATTGTCAGATTAATGAATAAAGAAAATATAATATAAATTCACAATGGAATACCATTCAGTCATAAAAAGAATGAAATTCCGTTATTTGCAGTAAACTGGATTCAACTGGAGGACATCATATTGCGTAAAATGTCAGACACAGAAAACCAAATACTGCATGTTCTCCTTCATAGATGGGAGCTAATAAACCCCTCAGTCTGAACAAAGAATATTGATTACTAGAGACTAGAACACAGAATATTGATTACTATTACTACTAGGGGTAGGATGGATAGAGAAATTTTAGGCAAGAGTGAGGAAACTGGGTGTGGTAAATTAGTTGTACAAATATGTTGATGTGAGATGTTAATAGCAGAAACTGGAAGTGAGGTATCTGGGAACTCTGTACTACTTCACAATTTTTGTAAATTTAAAATTTATTCTGAAATAGTTTTTTTAACTTTTATTTAATTAATATAAATTTCCAAAGTACAGAATATGGATTACAATGGCTTCCCCCCCATAACGTCCCTCCCACCCGCAACCCTCCCCTTTCCCACTCCCTCTCCCCTTCCATTCACATCAAGATTCATTTTCGTTTCTCTTTATATACAGAAGATCAGTTTAGCATACATTAAGTAAAGATTTCAACAGTTTGCTCCCACACAGAAACATAAAGTGAAAAATACTGTTTGAGTACTAGTTATAGCATTAAATCTCAATGTACAGCACACTAAGGACAGAGATCCTACATGGGGAGTAAGTGCACAGTGACTCCTGTTGTTGACTTAATAAATTGACACTCTTGTTTATGGCATCCGTAATCACCCTAGGCTCTTGTCATGAGCTGCCAAGGCTATGGAAGCCCCCTGAGTTCACTGACTCTGATCATATTTAGACAAGGCCATGGTCAAAGTGGAAGTTCTCTCCTCCCTTCAGAGAAAGGTACCTCCTTCTTTGATGACCCGTTCTTTCCACTGGGATCTCACTCGTGGAGATCTTTCATTTAGGTTTTTTTTTTTCCCCAGAGTGTCTTGGCTTTCCATGCCTAAAATACTCTCATGGGCTTTTCATCCAGATCTGCATGCCTTAAGGGCTGATTCTGAGGCCAGAGTGCTATTTAGGACATCTGCCATTCTATGGGTCTGCTGTGTATTTCACTTCCCATGTTGGATCGTTCTCTCCCTTTTTCATTCTATCAGCTAGTATTTGCAGACACTATTCTTGTTTATGTGATCCCTTTGGCTCTTAGTCCTATCATTATGATCAATTGTGAACAGAAATTGATCACCGGGACTAGTGAGATGGCATTGGTACATGCCACCTCGATGGGATTGAATTCAAATCCCCTGGTATGTTTCTAACTCTACCGTTTGAGGTAAGTCAGCTTGAGTATGTCCCGAATTGCACATCTCTTCCCTCTCTTATTCCCACTCTTACATTTAACAGCTATCACTTTTCAGTTAAGTTTCAGCACTTAAGAAGAATTGTGTATTGATTACAGTATTCAACCAAAAGTATTAAGTAGAACAAACAAAAAATATTAAGAGGGATAACATATTAAGTTGTTCATCAACAGTCAGGGCGAGGGCTTCAGTATCAACTCCAAGAGGGGTAGTCTGCAATGCATCTTGGTATTTGGTCCCCCAGATATCCTCAGCCTCACCTCCTGCACCTTCTCTCCACAGTGTAACTCATTCAAGTTATGTTGCACAGTTTGCTACTGAGCATGCAGATGCTCTCACAGGGCTGTGCTTTTCTGAACAGGTGATAGAAGGGGTCTTCAAAAATTCATGGAAAATGCAATGAAGAAATGAGCTTATTTTGGTACATTTCTAAAATAGATAATTTTTCCATGAACTTTTTTATTTAAAAAATATTTATTGGAAAGACACACACACACACACACACACACACACACACATATACACACATGTCCACACAGCAACCATCCAACGGTTCTCTCCCCAGGTTTACACAACAGGTGAGCCTGGGCTGGGGCCAAACCCAGGAGCTGCAAACATAACACAGGTCACAAGGGTGGCAAGAACCCAATGGCTTGAACCATCACCACTGCCTCCTAAGGTCTGCATTGGCAGGAAAGTGGAGTCAGGAAATAGAGCCAGGAATTGAACTCACACACCTTAATATTGAGATATTGGCATCTCAACCTCTAAGCTAAATGTCCTCTCCTTTCCATTTTGAAGACTCTTTCTGTATATTCTCAGTTGTGAAAATTTACCTTCGGTCTCTCTCTTCCTAATAATTCTCCCAACAGCATTTTCATACCATTTTTCTCCTTGAACCCTTTCTGGTATTCCTAGGTGGAGCAAGCTGCTGTTTCGTATGTCCAGGAGCACTTTAGAGAGGACCTTGTGTAAAATACCAGAATAGGATGAAGTAGAAATCACATGTGATTCCAAGAGGGACAGAGTTGACCATGAATCCTGGCTCTGGTACTCACAGATTCCTTAGCCATGGTCTGGCTATCTTTTGGGTCTAAATTCCTGCCCCTTTCAACCTCTATAGTTGGTGACAATAATGCCTCATTGAGCATTGTGGGGATAATGGAGGCGTTGTGAGGAGGGGAGCTGATCTCTGCCTTGCACTTGTACTTTTTCACTTGGCTTCCCCTTTTTGTTTTTCTTGGTATGCCTGGCTCCATCAAGATAGCTGATTAGTATGTTTGTATCTTCTACAACATGCAGTGAACACTCACTTCTCAGAAGCAATACAGCATAGTGGCCTGGAGCAAGGATCCCGATACCATACTGTCTGGGCAAAGCCTGGGTCTACCACTTCTCAGTGATGTGGACATGGGGAAATTTCTGTCTCTGTGACTTGGTTTTCTCACCTGTCAAATGGGACTACTAATACTTGCTGCCTTGTGAGGATATTATGAGGTTTGCATAAGGGCCTGGCCATAGTAAGCCCCCATTGATGTTGGCTATTATTAGTAGTAGGTCAGGAACTGTTTATTGAGAGCCAATGAATAGAGTTCAGTGTGTGGTGGTTTCAGGAAGTCTAACATGAAATTGTTTATTTGGTCCAGAATGTCTGTTTCTTGACCCAAGTATAATTAGTTTCTATTAGTAGGTTATTATTAAGTTGAGAGGGATTACTTTCTTGTGATGACTAGTGTCTTGAAATATTGAAAGTTAAATGCTATGGATGCTCCTCACATCAAAATGGAAACTATTTTGTTGGTTTTAGTAACATGGATAAGTTCTAAGGTGATGAGCTGGTCAAAAGTAGAGGCTTTCCTGTAAAGCAGTGACCAGAAATATCTGGGCCGTGGTCTCTGGGGAATGTTTAGAAACATTCTCCTCAATCCTTAACTCTCTCACCCCAAAGGAATCCATGCTGCCGGGTCTTTGTTGGGGACATCCAAATAGATGGTAAAAGTCCTGAGGGGAGAGGCCTATCTTATTTCCCTTTATCCCATTCAGCTTCTGGAAAAATCCACCTGGTCACCTTACTAAAAAAAACAAAAACAAAAACAAAAACAAAAAAACAAAAAAACAAACCGGTAAGATAACAAAAATGTGAAGTTTTCTTTTTTTCTCCAGTATAGAATTCACTCTGAAATTTCCGTTTGATCATTACTGGACCCTGAGGAAAGCACCAGTGCTGTTGCAGGCACACAGCACTGACCACGAGGTTTTAAAACAGTGTGAGTACTTCAGAAAGTTTTTGGAAAATGGAATTAAAAGATAAATTTATTTTGGCTTAAAAATGTGAAATCTGTGCATATAAGGGGCCTTAAAAGTTTATGGAAAATGTGCATTGTGAAAACACTATGCATGGATTTCAAAATATGAAGTGGTGGGCATCCATTAGGATGATAATGGGTGAACTCTGAATGCACGCACTGTGCTGGCATTTGGCACAGTGCCTTAGAAGAAGCTTCACATTAATTAGCATAGCAGTCCCCAGGACCAAGGATGTTTACTATCCTCATGGTAGGTGAGGAACATGGCACCCCTTGCCACAGGTGTAACTACCAGGATCAGGGCTGGAGCTCAGGCTGTTGGTGTTCCATGAATCTATGAATAATCATTGGTTGGTGACAAAGAGCCGTATAAGAATGGGGATTTTCAGGAAGGATTAATAGGTGACTTTCCCCATATGTCAAAAAGAACATTCACCTCTTCTCCTCTACTTCTTTCTCTCTTCCTGCCTCCCTTTCCCCCCACACTTCTTTAGTCAAATTTTCTAGGATTAATTTGCACTTCTACTTTGTGCCTATTATAATTATTAGATAATTATTCACTTAGTTGTTTAAGGGTTGTCTTTAAACTGTAAGACTCAGAAGAACAGGGCTGCCTCTTTATATTTAGCCTGAGTTCAGAGTTCATCTAGTCCAGGAAATTAGGCTGATGAAAGAATGTTTGCTAGAAGCATGAGACAGTGAGCACCTACTATGTGCCTCACAGTGGGGAAGATAAAGAAAGATGGCAACATTTTTATTCAACCCCGGACCTCTCTACTTACAGATTTTCTTTATTTCCTTCTTTCTTTTAAGATTTATTTGTTTACCAGCGCCGTGGCTCAATAGGCTAATCTGCTACCTGCGGCACCAGCACACTGGGTTCTAGTCCCAGTCGGGGTGCCGGATTCTGTCCCGGTTGCCTCTTTTCCAGGCCAGCTCTCTGCTGTGGCCTGGGAGTGCAGTGGAGGATGGCCCAGGTCCTTGGGCCCTGCCCCCCCTGGGAGACCAGGAGGAAGCACCTGGCTCCTGCCTTCAGATCAGCGTGGTGCTCTGGCCGCGGCGGCCATTAGAGAAAGGAAGACCTTTCTCTCTTTCTCTCTCTCTCTCTCACTGTCCACTCTGCCTGTCAAAAAAAAAAAAAAAAAAAAGATTTATTTGTTTGTTTATTTGAAAGGCAGAGTTACAGAGAGGGAGAGACAGAGGCAGAGAGAGAAGTCTTCCATCCATTGGTTTACTCCCCAAATGGTCATAACAACTAGTGCTGCGCCAGACCAAAGCTAAGAGCTGAGAGCTGCATCCTGATCTCCTGTGTGAGTGCAGGGGCCCAAGCACTTGGGCCATCTTCAGCTGCTTTTCCAGGTGCATTAGTGTGGAGCTGGATTGGAAGTGGAGCAGCCAGGACTAGAACTGGCTCCATATGGGATGCTGGTATTGCAGACAAAAGCTTAACCCGCTAGGTGACAGCACCAACCCCTCACACATTTTTTAATTATATACTTTTCCAATGGTAGGTGGTGGTGAGCAAGTGAGCATGTCTCACTGAACCATGGGGGTCAGGTATGTTCTAAAGGATACTTTCTGGGGGCTTGTGTTGCAAACATTTGGGGATTGAACAAGCAGATGGACGGTCACCGTTTTTTCTCTTTCTGTAACTCTACCTTTCAAATAAATAAATCTTAAAAAAAAAAATACATTATAGGGGATGGCGTTGTGGCATAGTGGGTAAAGCCACCAGCTTCAGTGTTGACATCCCATATGGACACTGGTTTGAGTCCTGGATGCTCCACTTCTGATCTAGCTCTCTGCTATGGCCTAGTAAGATAGTAGAAAAATGGGCCAAGTGCTTGGACCCCTGCACACATGTGGGAGGCCTGGAAGAAGCTCCAGGCTCTTGGCTTTGGAATCTTCCCAGCTCTGCTCCTTGTGGCCATTTAGGGAGTGAACCAACAGATGGAAGACCTCCCCCCCGCTCCCCCTGCCTCTGCCTCTGCCTCTGCCTCTCAAATAAATACATCTTTAAAAAATACGTTGTGGTGGAATGGAAGTCATATTTGATGAATGTTAAAATCCCTTATGTGCACCTGTTCACTAGTTTGTTCATTCCTTCAGTCACCGTTATAGACAATCATTACTTCCATGAATGTTTACTGAGCACTATGCTAGTTGCTGGTGAGACTATTGTGAATAAAAGCTGTTCATTTGGTGGGAAAAACATATTAGTTGTCATTTGCCGGGTACCTCTTCTGAACTGTAAACTATTTTTACCTTGTCTCTGATCCAACTTGCAGGTTATTTTCTGTGGATGAGAAAATAGGCTCAAAGAAGTTGAATAATCTGACTAAGGCTACATAGATATCTAGGGGCTGGCTGAAAAGAATTCAAACTGAAGATTAAGATTTTGGATCTTTATGAGAACAAAAGAAAGTGCAACTTCAGGGTGGGTGGCATATTTGTAGAACTTTTGGAGCTATTTAAGAAACACATCTACTTATCTGTGCCAAATATGCCTTTTAAGAAGTGGCATTGGGGCCAGCGCTCACTTGGTTAATCCTCCGGCTGTGGTGCCGGCATCCCATATGGGCGCCAAGTAGTCCCGGTTGCTTCTCTTCTTGTCCAGCTCTCTGCTGTGGCCCTGGAAGGCAGGGGAGGATGGCCCAAGTGCTTGGGCCCTGCACCCACATGGGAGACCAGGAGGAAACACCTGGCTCCTGGCTTTGGATCAGTGTAGCTCTGGCCATAGTGGCCATTTTGGGGGTGAACCAACGGAAGGAAGACCTTTCTCTCTCACTGTCTATAACTCTGTCAAATAAATAAAAATAAATAAATAAAAAATAGAAAAAAAGTTTTTAAAAAAAGAAGCAGCATTGATATGTGGAGCTCTAATTCCACCCATAAGAAGGTGACATTGTAGAAGGGGATAAATGTAGGCATGCTGAAGGCAGGAGGTAACACTAAGATAGTCTGAGAAGGAGCAGGAGGCCCATAGATATGTGGGGATTAAGGCAAAGGAAAATCTCACCTGTGAATCTTTCTTAAAAATTATTTTGAAGGACAAAGTGTAGTATGTTTCTTCTGAGGTTGCTACACTGAAAATCCACCCTCTCTATCCTGTCAACCCCTTAAGTCCCAATGCTGGATGATGTTCTACCTGGCCTCAAATGAAGAACTTTTTAGAACTGTTATTTTTGTTATTTTCTTTTAAAGATTTATTTATTTATTTGAAAGGCAGAGTTAGAGGCAGAGGGAAAGAGAGAGAGACAGACACTTCCATTGGGTGGTTCACTCCCCAGATGGCTGCGTGGCTGGAGCTGCACCAATCCAAAGCCAGGAGCCAGGATCTTCTTCTGAGTCTCCCACATGGGTGCATGGGCCATCTTCTATTGCTTTTCCACGTCATAGCAGAGAGCTGGATTGGAAGTGAAGCAGTCGGTACTCGAATTGGTGCCCATATGGGATGCTGGCCCTGCAGGTGGTGGCTTTACCTGCTATGCCACAGCGTTGGCCCCAGAACTGTTTTTTTTTTTTTTTTTAACTACGTTTAGACAATGGCTAGCCATCATGATTGAAAATTCAACCAACTAAGTTAGCTCTCAATGAGGAAATAAGTACATGTGGCAACCAGAGCATGGTTTTCATGCAAAGAATCCTGATTTCTGGCCTCAGTATGTCCTGGTTGTGGGATTTGGGGGCTGGTCTAATTGGGTCATTTTTAATAGAATATTAGGCAGTGGAAGGCTTGGAGACAACAGACACTGATTTCTCATGGTCTTGAGACTGGGAAGTTTGAGATCAAGGTGTCAGCAGATTAAGTGTCTGGTGATGGCCTGCTTTCTGGCTCACAGATGATATTTTCTTGCTGCGTACTCATGTGGTAGACAGGGCAAGGCTGTTCCCTGGGGCCTCATTTATAAGGGCACTACTACGGTTTGAATGTCTTCTCTAAAACTTACATTGAAATTTAACTGCCATTGTAATAGTATTAAGAGTTGGGACCATTAAAAGGCAATTAGGTTAAGAGGACTCTGCCCTTGTGAATGGATCAATGTCATCATCCCGAGAGTGGACTACTTATCCTAAGAGCAGAAAGCGTTGCTGTAAAACTGGATCTGTCCCGCGGTCTTTTCCATGTGATTGCTTTGGGTAACAATTGAGGTCTGAGGTGGGATAATAAACTAGAGATTGGAGAAATCCCCACCCCATTCCTGCTTGAATCTAACTGTTCTGCTCTTGTTTGCCTTTTTAATTTATTATTTAATAAATATAAATTTTGAAAGTATAACTTTTGGGCTGGTGCTGTGGCTCATTAGGCTAATCCTCCATCTGCGGTGCTGGCACCCTGGGTTCTAGTCCTGGTTGGGACGCTGGTTCTGCCCCGGTTGCTCCTCTTTCAGTCCAGCTCTCTGCTGTGGTCCTGGAAGGCAGGGGAGGATGGCCCAAGTGCTTGGGCCCTGTACCTGCATGGGAGACCAGGAGGAAGCACCTGGCTCCTGGCTTCGGATTGGCACAGCGCACCGGCCATAGCAGCCATTTGGGGGTGAACCAACGGAAGGAAGACCTTTCTCTTGGTCTCTCTCTCTTTCTGTCTAACTCTGCCTGTAAAAAAAAAAAAAAAAGTACAACTTCTGGATTATAGCGGTTTCCCCCCCATAACTTCCCTCCCACCCTCAAATCATCCCATCTCCTACTCCCTCTCCCATCCCATTCTTCATTAAGATTCATTTTTAATTATCTTTATATACAGAAGATCAACTTGGTATATACTAAGTAAAGATGTCAACAGATTGCACCTACACAGACACACAAAGTATAAAGTACTGTTTGAAGACTAGTTTTACCATTAATTGGCATAGTGCAACACATTAAGAGATCCTACATGGAGAGTAAGTGCACAGTGACTCCTGTTGTTGATTTAACAATTGACACTCTTATTTATGACGTCAGTAATCACCCAAAGCTCTTGTCATAAGCTGCCAAGGCTATGGAAGCCTCTTGAGTTTACAAACTCTGACGTTATTTAGACAAAGCCATAGTCAAAGTGGAAATTTTCTCCTCTCTTCATAGAAAGTTATCTCCTTCTTTGATGGCCTGTTCTTTCCGCTGGGATCTCACTCACAGGTTATCTCACTCACTCACAGGTTATCTTTCATTTAGAGGGAGGAGACGTATAGTTTGGCACATGCTCACTTGGACTTACCCTTAATGGTAGAGCTAGAAACATGCCATGGGACTCCAAATTTCATTAAGTTGGCAGGTACCAATGCCATCTTACTAGTTAAAGTGATCAGTTTAAATTCAAAATTGATCATAAAGATAGGATTAAGTGTCAAAGGATCCCATAAATAAGACCAGTGTCTGCTAATAATAACTGATAGAATTAAAAAGGAGAGAATGACCCAACATGGAAAGTGGGATACATAGCAGACTCATAGAATGACAAATGCCCTAAACAGCATTCTGGCCTCAGAATCAGCCCTTAAGGCATTTGGATCTGGCTAAAAAGCCCATGAGAGTTTCTCAGGTGTGGAAAGCCAAGACACTGTAGCAAAAAATGCCCTAAATGAAAGATCTCTGAGTGAGATCCCCGTTGTTGCCTTTTCTATTGGAATCTTGCTTAAGGTTTTATCTGAACAAAGGTTTCTCTTCTTTAAATGAGATGCACTAGGACCCAGTAATGATAGCACTTCTAAGTAACTTTCTAGGGGGTCCTGGCCACCAACTGTGTCTTTGGCTTAGGCTTTTGCACTATACTTGGAGGTTCAGTGATTTTGGACACCTGTGAGTCTGTTCATGAAATTCTGAGAACTGGGATTTGGCTTGAGTTTAGGGCTCTGGCGCTATCATTGTGGACTAGGGCTTGAGCCCTGGGCCTTCCAGAGATTGTAACTTTCTGAGGGATGCAGAGGAAGTTTAGCAAGTCATTAAGGAAAAGGCTGGTGAGCAGTGCGTGATCTGTGGCTAAAATAGGCTTATTTGCATGACCAGTGGTTGAAACAGGATCCTGCCTGTAGCCTCCCATTAAATGGCTCAAAGCCAGCTCCTCGAAATCTGTCTCAAAAGCTTCTAGGCCTCCATGCATCATAATTACTGGAGCAACTGCACATTATGTAGTTCAGAGACACCAAAGGGAAAAAAACATATAAAAATAAAAAGGATGTAGCCAGAGAAAGACGTCCTTTGTGGCTTCTCTGACAGATGAAGACTGGAAAGTGCTATTCTAAACATCATGTAAAGAGATATTACTCAGTAGAGTTCAGTGGTTAGGGTTGGCATGCATGACTTTTCTGAATATAATTTTCTTTGTTCTCAAATTATTTTTTAAAAAAATTTTGATTAACCTGTAATACTTGTGCATTTTTATTGCATGTAGTGTAATATGTCAATACATATACATAATATATATCAGTCGAACCAGGCAGCTGAACTTCTCATTTGTTTCTTTTATTTGTGTTTAGGGCCTATTAGCTTCTATCTTCCATTTGTTCATACAGTATACAATATGTTGTTATAATGCATAGTTGCCCCATTGTGCTATGAAACACTAGAGCCTGTTGCCTCCATGTAACTGTGTTCTGGTACCTGCATTCCAACCCCCATCTATCTCCCCTTGCCTGACCCCCTCCAAGCCTCAAGTAATCTTTTCTTAATTCAGATAAAAAAATACTTAAACATATGAGGGAGAATATATGATATTTGTCCATCTGCATCTAGTTTATTTCACTTAACACAATGGTCTACTATTTTATTTTGCTGTGAATATCAGAATTCCATTCTTTTTCATGGATGAATTACATTTCTTTATATGTACCATATTTTCTCTATCCATCTATTGATGATCACGTGGATTGACTATATCTTAGCTGTTGTGACAAGTGCTGCAATGAACATGAGAATGCAGATATATCTATTTTCATATGCTGATTTTATTTCTTCCAGATATATACCTAGAAATGAGATAGCTGAGTCATATGGTGGATATATTTTTATTTTTTGAAGAAATTGCATATTTTCTCTATAATGGCTGTACTAATTTGCATTCCTACTAACTGTGTATAAGGATTCCATTTTCTCCATATCCTTGCTGGCACGTTTTTTCTGTGTTTTTGGTAATATCCATTCTAAGTGGAGTGAGAAGATACTTCACTGTGGTTTAATTTGCATTCCCCTAGTGATATTGAGCATTTTTCATGTATTTGTTGGCCGTTTGTATTTCTTCTGAGAAACATGTGTCCAGATACTTTGCTGTTTTCTTAACTGGATTGTTTTTGAAGTTTTTGAGTTCCTTGTATATTGAAGATATTAATACTTTTTCAGATGCATAGTTTGCAAATATTTTCTCCCATCTTACCAGTTGTTTCTTCACTCTGTTGAATGTTTCTTAGTTTGGTATAAACCCATTTGTCTATTTTTGCTTTTGTTGTCTGAGCTTTGGGGGACTTATATAAAAAATCTTTTGCATTGCTAATGTCTTGAAATGTTTCTCCTAAGTTTCCTTCTAGTAATTTCATAGTTTCAAGTCTTACACTTAACTCTGATCCATTTTGAGTTGCATTTTGTGTAGGGTGAGTCTGTTCAACTCTCAGTCAGAGAAACAGAGCTCCTATACCATTTCATTCTCAAAATGCCCACAGTAGCTTGGGGCAGCACTGGTATCATAGCCAAGAGCCAGGATCTCAATCTAGATCTCCCTCTTAGATGGTATAGACACAATTATGTAAGTCATCATCTGTCGTCAGTGTCTACATTGATAGGAAACTAGAATTGAGAGCCAGAACAAAGAATCAAATTCAGGCACGCCAATGTGAGATGTGGATATTTTAATTGATGTTTTGAATGCTAGCCCAAATGCCTGTTGCTCAATTGTATTTTTTGACTTTATGAGTTATTCATTTTCAAAATTTGTTTGGTTCTATATTAAGATCTCAATCTCTTTGACAAATTATCATTCATAGCATGCATTGCTTTCCTGATTTTGTTCAATGTCCATATTCTCTCATATTGCTTTGAGTACTTTTATAACTAACTGAGCACCAAAAAGGAAACCTGTTAAAGTGAAATGAACATTCTTCCAAATTCTTTATCAAGCCTTCATAAGTCTCATTTTCACTGAATCTGTCACTAAAATATCATTGTGTTCTTATGAAAGCATCACAGGGCCTTGCTTAGTGATAGTTTCTCTGTTTCTACATTGATATTTGTGCTTTGGGCAGATTAGTTGTTTCTGTCAATTCATGGTAAAAAGGCTTTTTCCTGATGATGTATCTTTGGGTGTCAGCTTGGTAGGCCATTTTGTCTTTATTTCCTTGGCTGCCATAATATAGTCCCCTCATGTCTTCTGCAATGGATGACAGCAACAATGGGAGTATGGGAGCATGCCTCTCAGTTGTAGGAGGTGTGCATGAGTCTTGGTAACAATCTGTGTTGCGAGATCCAGGGTGGTGTGTATGTGTGTGCTAGCCTTCAGTCCACTGTAGCTGGTGTTGTAGGTATACTGACTTGGAGACCTGGAAGGATCACTCAAGTGCCAGCATTGGTAAGGGTGTATAGTAGGGGTCATGGTATCACCAGTCCAAAGTCCAACAGGGTGCAGAAATCTGAACCCCAGGTTTCTATGCACTATCATGGCACATACCTACTTTTTTTTTCCTCAAGAAGACAAAACTCCTGCCTGAGGGTTGGGGGAGCAATGGAATGAACAATAGTATGGTCACCTAGAGCATCATGCTAGGTCATCTCTGGAGCTCCCAGCCTGCAAAGACCAACATAGCGTGGGGTATGGTCAAGGCCCACTTTTCGAGGGACTGCCTGCTGCTGAAATGGGCTTGTGGAGCCACTGCAACAAACCACAGGTGATGCTGGCTAGGATATGTCTCATTGACTGATGCCATGAATCTCCAGCAGCGACCAGTGATTGTTCAGGACCTCCATCCACAGGCACTGGCCTAGGGACAGGGAACATTTTCCCAGAAATAGTTGTACCAGACTCAATACACAGTCCTGTGCTCCTTTGGTA
Source organism: Oryctolagus cuniculus (assembly GCF_964237555.1). Taxonomy (NCBI): domain Eukaryota; kingdom Metazoa; phylum Chordata; class Mammalia; order Lagomorpha; family Leporidae; genus Oryctolagus; species Oryctolagus cuniculus. Next base: position 8,177,342 of record NC_091433.1, on the reverse strand, counting down.
CCCTGCTTCCTAGTGGCTGAAGTGTTGCTCCTTGCTGTCTGGCCACAGTTAGGGGAGGGATTATGAGGCTGTCTCTTGGCCATCTAGGCTAACAGTAAGCTCTGTTGTACATAGCAACTGGGGTTTTTTGCCATGTTGAGGATGCACGCCAAGCCCATAAGAAGCAAGATGTGATGGAGACTGAAACTTACCTATCCTACCAGCCCACAGGTCTCTGCCTGATTGCAGGGCAGGTCTTGAGGTTGTCTGTGAGTACTGGCCTGGAGATAGGGCCTCTGGTCTCGCTATTGTGGCAGATGTCACTACAGTAAGACTGGCACTGAAATTCAAGCAAGGGCCCAGAACTCACTTTATTATTCCTTGGCGTCTGCCTGGTACCGGGGGAGGGGTGGTAGGGACAGTCCCTAAGCTTCCCAGGCTGCACAGTCACCAGGTTCTGTGCAGTCTTGGGTTTACACCAGGCCTGAGTGATGCTACTGTGATATAGGCCCAAATGAGTCCATCTACTGGGGCTCAGGTCTCTGCCTAATGCCAGAGCAGATCTAGAAGCTGCACCTGTGAAGACAGAGCCCTTTAAGCTTTATTTGGTGCTAGGTCTCGTCATGGCAAACCTGACACTGAGCTTCAAGGTAAAACTCTAAGTTCACTTTCTACTCCCTAGCTGCTGGAGTCTGGTTTCACTTTTTGCCCAACTTTGGAGGGATGATGCCGGCAATCCCTTGGCCACATAAGGAAGAAACAAAGAAACAAAGGCTCAGTCTGCTGTTACTGGCCTGGGGCAGAGGCTGTGGGGTTCTATCAGATTCCAGGTTTCACCACAGCAGGCCTATTCCTAGATTTCAAGTCTAAGGTCTGGAGCTTATTCCTTCTACCCCCACCATGTAGGAGGTCTTTCTCTTCATGCTGTGCTACTTGGAGTTGGGGAAGGGGTGTTGTCGCTCCCCCTCTTCATGGAGGAACGACACAGGACCCTGCGCTGTTCTTTTGTCTGCTCGGCCCTCCCCGGGTTTGCTGCTGGTTCTTCCTGGGTTGGCTACCGTCCCTTCCACCTCCGTGGAAGGGCAGTTCCCCCTAGCTACTTTCCCCACTTCCGCGGGGGAGTGGCACACCGCCGGCCAGCTCTCTCGGGGGCTGCTCAGGTGTTCCTTCAGGTAGATGTTCCTGGTGCATGTTGTCTCTCTCCTCCTTTATAGTCCTCTTCCACCAATCCCAACTCTGCTACCCACACGCCGAGTATGCTGCTCTCCTCCAATCAGGAGCAGGTCCTGCTGTTTATTGGTTGAACTGGAGGCAGCTGTGTAGAAGTTGTTTCCTCCCTTCTCAGTGCCGTATTGTGGGAGAGCAGATGCATAGAATAAGTCTTAATTCCAGTAACTTAGTCTAGTCCGAGTTGCTCCCAGTTGCTCCCCACAGGGTGTTGTAGCAACTCTTTCCTTCCTGCCCTATTTTCTTACTATACTAAAACTAGGTGCTGTGGTCTCTCACCTGGCTTCCCTGTTTTTTGTTAAGGTGACTTGGTATTTGGATAGGTGTTCAAATTGGTGTCTTTGTTGGTACACACTGGCTTGAATGTGTTACTCAGCCATCCCCATCTCAGTTTCTTCATCTGTAGAATGGAGATAATTATTGTATATATTTCACAAATGGTTAACATTTTGCATGACAGAATATCCATATGACATTTAGTGTTGAGACTGCTACAAAGAAATTATATGCATATTTTATCTATTATTTGGTCTTCTGGAGCTTCAATCTTTTGAATTCTAATGATGGTAAAGATAATGGATGAAGGTGCCACTGACTTCTGTGCCCGAGAGACAGTTGCTGTATATAAGTCTGAATGTGTGCTCATGCATACAGGAAATTCTCATATGTTGCAGAGAAATCATGGAAATGTACGTATTTAAATTCTTCATACCTTTTCTAATCACACCGAAGGGATAAGGAAAATCTCTCAGGAGTTCACACATGCATTCCTGCCTAACATCAAACTCTTGTTTATTTAAAGAATCCTTATTGAGTGTCTACTCCATGCCAGGCATCATGCAACTGCTGAGGGTAGTTATGGGATTCCTTACACAGTGGTTTTCTGTGACACCTGGATAGACATCTATACAATAAGTACTTCCTTAATGTCTATTGTGTGTCTACTATTATTCTAGATATAAAGAAAACAAAGAAAGCTGGGGCCCTATTAGGAGGCATGAGTTGTAGTGCAGCAACAGTGTATTATTCGGTCTTTCAACACTCTAGTGAAATACCTAAGGCAACTAACTTCATAAAGAGGTTCATTCCAAGACTAGGTGTCCGCAGTGATTTGGCCTCTGTCAGGGAAGTGGATGGTAATGGCAGAGGATGGGTCACATGGTGAGCCACAAAGCAGAATAGGTGAGTCGAGACTATCACAACAACCCTGGTGGGAGAACTCAAATGGACACAAAAACTGCCTTCCTAAGGGATGCCCCAGTGACTTGAGGACCTTTTACTAGTCTCCCCATGCTAATAGATTCACTGCCTCCCAAGAGGGCTACCCTGGGGACCAGGCCTTACGGAGACAACCAAATTAATATCCAAACCACACCAGTTAAATCACTAAGAGCAGCTCACCAAGAGCTCCACCTTGATATAACATGCAAGGACTCCCACAGATGATTCTTCCAGATAAAAAAGGTTTGTTTGTTTATTTATTTATTTATTTTTTGACAGACAGAGTGGATAGTGAGAGAGAGAGAGAGACAGACAGAGAGAGAGGTCTTCCCTTTGCCACTGGTTCACCCTCCAATGGCCGCCACGGCTGGCGCGCTGCAGCCGGCACACCGTGCTGATCCGAAGGCAGGAGCCAGGAGCTTCTCCTGGTCTCCCATGGGGTGCAGGGCCCAAGCACGTGGGCCATCCTCCACTGCCTTCCTGGGCCACAGCAGAGAGTTGGCCTGAAAGAGGAGCAACCGGGAAAGAATCTGGCGCCCCCACCGGGACTAGAACCCTGTGTGCCGGAGCTGCTAGGTGGAGGATTAGCCTAGTGAGCCACGGTGCCGGCCAAAAGGTTTATTCTAAGAGGGACTTGGCAGGTGTAACGTCAGAAATATAAAATGCTAGCAGATTGTAAATATGAATCGCTGTCAAAGGTTTTTCTATCAGTTAGGAAAAAGTCAAATTTATCAGGTCCCCTAGTTACCCAAATTTCTTAGCCAACTTCTTGTCTAGTTCCTAGAAGAGGAAATGACTATATTCATGCTACACAAAAGGGGTCTGAGATGCACAGGGAATTCACAATACTTGCTCTGGTAGCATTGGGCTTCCTCAACAGTGTTGAGAGTCCAGGCAGGGGGTGCAGGCAGCAGCAGTTTAGGGGGCTTCTAGGAGGAGCCTGGCTTCTCACAGCCTCACTGAGAGAAAATGATACTCCCTAGCCGCTCATATTCTTGCTTTCCTACTTCTATCCTCAGGAGGAATTTAGAATCTCTTTTGAGTCATCGCTCTTTGGTGGCCAATAACCTTTTCTCTGGCGGCTGTTTCTGCTTCGGTCGCCTCTTTCCCAGCTGCCTTCTCGGCTGTAGCTCAATAGATCATTTCTCTCCCCGCCTCATCCATTTAGATAGAGTCCTTCTCTCCCACTGTGTCTATTTTTTATTTTCCAAAAGCCCTGTGTGCTAGAATTTTAATACTGGAGCCTGTTTCCCGGTTGGGTCTTGTCTCAGCTAGCTAATGATATCATGTTTCTTTTAAACACATGGCCAGTGGTTCATTCTCTTCCACATTTGGATGCTGTTTATAGCTTCTGTGAGGGAAAGGTTAATTTCCCTTCTTGGTGTCTGATTTTCTTCTTTTGAGACATAAATAGCTGGCTTGGTTTTTGTCAGAGTCAGATGACTCTGTGTTGACCTGAACTCATAGAGCCTCTGAATAATGTTCAATAGTGCTTGACCAACAATGTGGTGAGCAGGCTTTGCAGTGATGCCGCCTATTTATTTTGGCTTTCAAGTCCTATTGTGTCTACCTCCATGAAAATCTTTTGTCTGTGCCCTCTTTTCCGTATCCCCGTGACTGCCTTCTCCTTGCGGGCCTCTGTGCCTTTCTTTTAGGCAACCACGGTGGCTTTGGTCTCCTTGCTGCGGTTCTTTGCCTGTGTTCTGCTTTCTCATCCATTTCTGCCAGGTAAATCTTCTATAAGGACGATTCTGATCCTCTCACATATCTGCTGAAAAACTACTCATGACTTCCCATTCCCTACAAAATAAAGTCCAAGCTCCATATCGAGATTTTCAGTTCAACATTGAGATTTCCATGGGATTTTCTAAGTCTCTTACCCAAGCGGAATATCATCAAGGCCCTCCACAGTGTACTCTTAGCCCCTTGCCACATATGGTTCAAGCATTCACTCTGCCCAAGATGTCTTCTCTCTTCCTCTGTATCTCTTCATAGCTTTGATGTGCTTCAAGGCTTGATTCAACCGAGTACCTCCAGCAATGTCCGATTTTCTCCAGGCTACCTTCATGCTTCTGGTGTCTGTCTTGTTTGAATCACATCAAAGTGACTGCAGCAGTGCTTCCTAGTGAGCTGGTCTCTAATTTCATGCATGAGCCGCAAAATCTACTGAATACAATCTTTCTCCTGTTGATCCAACTGCAACTGTTGAATTGGGATTATAACTTGGCCAGTTATAATTAAACTGGGTACTGAAACTTCTCTCCTAGATCCTTGTGGCCTGGAAATCAGTAAAAGATTGTGGTGGGCTAGGTAGTATCTCAGAAAAGCTGTATTCATTCTAATGTGAGCCTGATGAAGGCAGGCCCATGCATGCATGTTGGCCCACATCCTCACGTTACCACTAACTCTTCACTCAAAACTGTGGCACCACACACACGCAGATGTTATATAATCCCCTCTCCTCCCTACAGTCTAAACTAGGCATTTATGAACACAGTCTGTGCTTCATTGACACTCCCCAAGATTTACTGTTTCCTTCTTTGGCACTTTCATACTTCTGCCATCAGCCCACTTCCTAACCACTTCCTAAATGTGTCCCTTAACTCATTGCACATGGTGTCGATGTCCATATCCCTTCATTGCTCAAGAACTGCCACGATTCAGGAGACCTTCTATATTTATACATGTGAGCACTTCGACCCCTGGATCTCTCAGCTCCTTGTTCTTTTCACCCCAGTGGCTTCTCTACCAGCCACTTCATTCACCAACTCTGATGGCCATATCCTGAATTTGGTTATATTCTGAGAATGCTCCACCTTGAAAGTTACAATATTCACGCTTCCCATACTCTGACTACAGCTTTCCCTTCTTTCCTACTCACTCACTCTCAACTTTCTGGCTCCTCAACTTTAACTTCCAATTCATTGATCTCTTTTGTCCTCTAATATCTGCAGCTTTTGTCTCTGCTCTCATCCTATTCAAATAGAGTCCATTGTCCATCACTTCAACAACCTGTTCAGTATAATGCCATTGACTTGTTGTCTTTCTGTCACACACACATCACAAACCAAACCTGAGTGCTTCTAATAATTGGCACCCCTGCCCAGGCTGATGAATTACAGACTATAGATTGAGGTCACTATCAGTTGATACACTTGAACCTCAACAGATGACTCAATGCTACCCAGAAACTATAAGCTACTTTGCTTTTCAGATTTCTTTTCTGTTTTCCATTAGGTATTTCAAATTTTCTATTTATGTATTTCTTTTTATTAATTTGGAAGGCAGAATAAGAAAGACAATGAGATCTTTAATGCATTGGTGCAGTCCTCAAATGCCTGCAACAGTTGGGGCTGGGTCAGGTTCAAGTCAGGAACCTGGAATTCAATCCAGGTCTTCCAAGTGAATGGCATGGATCCAAGTACTTGAGCTGTCACCCACTGTCTCCCAGGGTACACATTGGCAGGAAGCTGGATCAAAATCAGAGGCGGGACTTGGACCCAGGCACTGAGATATAGGACATGAGAGTCCAAGTGTCATCTTAATCACTGTGCCAGTTGCCCACCACCATTTTCTTCTCTTCTCAAACCTCCACTTCCACCTGTTCTCTCATGTTTCGTGCATAAGGAGATCCCCATAGGTCTCTCTTCATTTCCAGTTGTGAAACCTATTAACTGTCATGTGCCCTTGCCCTTCCTTTCCTCTCTAAAGTCTTCTCACCTGGTTCTCCTGGTGCACGTACAGCCTTGTTGTTTCACTTACTCCTTCTCTGACAGTTTCTTCACCATCTCCTTTCCTTGACCAATACGTCGTACCAGCATTTAAAAAATAAATATTAATTTATTTCCCATCATTAAAGAAAACAAATGATTTCCTAGTCCTGTATCCCATTCTACCTATCCCCTCAGCCAAAGGGTGTGGAATCAAACTGCTTTGCTTGGGGGACAAGTTAAACACAAATGGAACATGTGGTGCCAGGGTTGAGGTTTGAGAGAGGAGGCTGTAGTCTGATGCTTAGCAAATATTGGTTAAGCTGCACTGAATGAGCAATGGTTTATTAGAAGGCAACATTTTAAGTTAATAGGCTGAGGATTTGGTAACAGCATAGATATGACACCAAAACTAATTTTCTAGCTAGGGAAAGTGATCATTATTACCTGAGAGATGAGGGTCCAGGATAGATGCTGACTGAACCAGCTCATTCTTGAATGTATGTTCCAAATCCCATGCTTTCTGACATTTTCTCTGTCACTACAATGGTCCGACTCATTATCATTCCTTTCCTGGGTTATTTTGTTAGCCTCCTACTTGGTCTTCCTGGTGACATTCTTTCTTCCTTTTGGTTAATCCATCTTTTAAAATATATCCTGTCCCGGCGACTTCTCTGGCCCCTGCTCTGTTGCTCTGTTGGGACTGGTGAACCTCGCCCGGGAGAGGAACCCCAATAAAAGCCTGTGAATGATTTGTCTGCCTGGGAAGATTTGTTATGCGCCGGACACCTTACAGATGGTGCTGAAACCTGGGAGCTGAGGTTTAGAGCCTCCCCTTTCTGGGTTCGAGGCCCCCTTGCTCATTGAACCTGTCTGGTGCCCCAGGCTAACTATGGACCACGCTCGACCAACTGTAAGTAACTCCTCCCTTGCTCTCCCTCCCTCCTCTGGGTTGGCGCAGTCTCTGCAAACTCTGGCTAGCTCTTGGTCCGGACAGACACCTCCAAATTGTGAGCACGTGGCCTCTGTTCTCTGCTGTTTAGCCTCCCAGCGGCTTGTGGAGATGTCCCACCGCTGGCTTGGCCCCGTAGAGGACTGACCTCTAATCCGTCTACTGAAGTCTGGGACAGGGGATGCCTTGATCGAATTTCAGTAGATCCGGGCTACCGGGGAGACGATGGGATCTGGCCAATCCTGAGGGTGGGACTCAAAATGCCCTCTGGCCTGCCTCCTAAAGAACTTGAAGAAACTGGAACTGGCCCAGGACCTACAGCGTAAATGCCTAATCTTTACTCCACCCAGGCATGGCCTAATTACCTTGAGAATTTCTGCCTCAGGGAAAGAAAATGGTCAGAGGTCCCATATGTCCAGGCTTTCTGTAACCTCCACTCCCGTCCTACTCCCTTCTCTCCTACTTTCCTCTCTGCCTGCTCCATGGCCCAGGTCTTGCTGGCCAAGATCGGGCTCCCACCTGCTAAGGACGCCTCTTCTGTGTTACTGCCAAACTCTTGACTCTCCACCTTTTCTGACCCTCCTGAGTTCCTGGGGACCCCACAGCTAGCCAGGAACCTCCAGCCCCCATATGCGCATTCTTCTGCCCTGCCGCACCCCATGTCCTGCCTCTCCCCACCACCATTGCTGGAAGCCAGGTATCCACGTGGCACAACCACCAGTGTCAAGCTCCACCCCGATCTAAATGGGATTCGCTGCTCCTGCTTCCCTGGCCGTCCTCCAGCAAAGTTTTAAAAGGACCTGTTCCTGAACACGTGGCTCTCTAGCCTCCTCCTCTGGTTTCCTTTCTTTGAATCTAGGAAGATGACTACCTTTGAAAATATTGCTTTATAACTTGCTGAGCTTATTTTTGCAATTTATTTTAACAGGTTTCCGGGTAATCAGTACTCAATGAAACAATGGGTAATTAGTACTTGTTTTAGATGAATGCAATTTTAATTTTAATTGAATTCAAGTAGAGATATGTCATATCAGCATCTTAAGTCATTTAGGTGTAACTGCTAATTTATTGTAAACTCTTGTATACTCAGCATGTTAAATTTGTGTTAAAAATGTTATAGAAATAAATGTGCATTTGGTAAGGAAGGTTAAAAGGAAAGAGTTATTTTGAATAAAGAAAGGACAAAGTTTGTAAGATTGACTTCATCCTGGTGGCTAGTTTACTCTAGACTGGAATGGAAATGATGGAATGTTTCATGTAAGTTGAAGAGGGTGTGTGGAAGTCACAGAAAGTTATGAAAGAAAGAAATCTTGGATCTTAATGAGAAAGCCACAGAGGCCTAAAGAGTTAAATGTTCTGTAAAATCCTACAGATGCTTTCAAAAATGCTATGTGAAGTAAGCAAGTGCCTCTTGTTGAGTTTATAATGAGTTTATAATTTTAAACGTGGCAACTGAAAGTCTTTGTCATCCACAGTTTTATATATCAGATTTGCTGTTCATAAAAGTAAAGCGTTGTTGGTTCTATGCTTAGCTGTCCTCCTATAGGTTCTGATGGACTTTTTCCAGCCACTTCTATTGTATTCAGTACTTTGGGATGGCGCTGTAAACAGATGAAGCCAATAATGTACTACAGGTACCAACTGAGAGAAAGTATGGTTAACTGAGGTTACTAAGAGCAGAAAGTAATTCGAATCAATTGGTAAATTCAAAAACAGTTAAAGAGTTTAAAAAGCTAGTATTGAAACTGCTATATTTGGCCGGCGCCGCGGCTCACTAGGCTAATCCTCTGCCTTGCGGCACTGGCACACCAGGTTCTAGTCCCGGTCGGGGGGCCGGATTCTGTCCCAGTTGCCCCTCTTCCAGGCCAGCTCTCTGCTATGGCCAGGGAGTGCAGTGGAGGATGGCCCAAGTGCTTGGGCCCTTGCACCCCATGGGAGACCAGGAGAAGTACCTGGCTCCTGCCATCGGATCAGCGTGGTGCGCCGGCCACAGCACGCTGGCCGTGGCGGCCATTGGAAGGTGAACCAAAGGCAAAGGAAGACCTTTCTCTCTGTCTCTCTCTCACTGTCCACTCTGCCTGTCAAAAAAAATAAATAAATCTTAACAAAGATAGCAGTTTCTTTTTTTTATCTGATGATTTAAACTGCTTTCTAAATTTTCATTTGATATTGCTATTGTCAATAAGTGATCTGGGACTTGAGCACCCCCTTGACTTGCATCCTTTGGTCTGCTTTAACGAAAATCAGGAGGAAAAGAAAGCTGGACATCAGAAATGGAAAGATAGCTGGCAGTCTATTAATGGCTGTTCTGTACTGTGATCTGCCCTCAAGTAGACCCAACAGGCCAATCCACTGCAGTGGCTTTCCGTGTGGTAAGCGTGGGCTTCAGCAGAAGTCAGCTTGTGAAGAGCCCTGGCAGCTCTGCCAGCCAAGAGTTGGATCACTGGAAATGGACCTGCCCTGGAGTCGAAGGACTTCAGGTCAGAGCCACAGATCTCATTGGCTCTAAGCTGAAAAGCCCTTCACTCAGCCCAGCTTCCAAAGTGACTACCACAGCTGAGGAGATGGCCAAGTAGGGTCAGCAACACTGCAGGAAGAGCTGTAAATTTCCTGCTAGAGATGCCACCTGCCTTTACCTGGCCAGCTCTCCTCCCAGGCCAGCTAGGTAATGGAAGTCAACAGGGTGCCTTCCCCAAGCAGGTTCATACCTCCCTTAGGATGTACCCTATGTGAAGAGATAGGTCTGGGCCTCTTAACATACAAGGCCTAAAGCCCACCAGATTATTATCAAGTCCCTTCTCTCAGGTTCTATTTGCCTCTCAATCAGAAAACTTAGTTGACTCTACTCCCAACCTGTGTGTATTGGTGGTCCTCTCCTCCACTTAATTTGTATGATTATTCAGAATTTCTCTACAGACAAACCCCTCTACCTGCAAAAGTTGAGTGGCCTTTCTCCTGGTCTTGGCTGGGATCAGATTTAAACCACATCCATCAAACAATCCTCACAAGGGTCCAGAGACCCCCCCTCATTTCCTCTCTTCTATGAAATCCTTTTATTACCTGGTTAATGCCACTCTTAGGATCATTGGTTGCTATTCTCACCCTGACTTGTTTACTACAGTGTTTGTTTAAGTGTTTACAGCAGGTGATAATGGAATGAACCAAGGCCTTCAGCAACTAGGCAGTCAATCAGATGCTTCTCCATCCATACATGCCTGTCCCTGTGGAGCCCCAAGATACCCCCAGTGGGCCCCTGTAGATGATGTCCTGAGTCAGCAGGAAGTAGCTAGAGAGACTCATTGTCGCCCCCTTTCCTATCATCAAAAGGTCAGGATGGTAGCTTTGGGACCCACAAGGAGGGAAGGCCTACACTTCCGGGAATAGAGAGGCCTACTTCCGGGGAAAAAAGTCCTTGTCAAGGTCCCTGCGGGTGCCTAAAGGTCAACCAATGAGGATCAGACCCGCCTCAACCTTTAACCCCCATGCCCTGAATCTATAAAAGGAGCTCTCCCAATCTCTGACGCGCGACTTCCCCGGCCCCCGCTCTATTGCTCTGTTGGGACCAGTGAACCTCGCCGGGGAGAGGAACCCCAATAAAAGCCTGTGAATGAATTGAAAAAAATATATATATCCTGTCCCATCTCTTCTTGCTCCAAACTCTCCCCTGGAGGCCAGTTTTCCTTAGGGATGAAGTCAGATTCTTCCCAAGGTCTGCACTCACAAACCCTAAGATGTTATCATTTCTTAGTCTCTGCCTACTCTGTTGGCTCTGACCAGACTTTCATGGTGCTTCATAAATGCAGCAGACATTCTTCTGGCTGGGACTTTGTATTTCCTACCATCTAGGCAGGCCAGTTCCTTCGCTGTTTCTGTGGTTGCTCTTTCACTTCCTTTAAGTCTCTGCTCATGTGTCACTTTGCTGTTGAGTCCTCTCTTGGGCACACTCCACATTCCCTGTTGCTCTGCTAGCCTTTATTTTTCTCCTAGCACTTACCGCCATCCAGTAAGTAAGTTTTCACTTATATATTTTCTGTGTCTTCCTATTATAGTAAACTCTGCACTTCCTATTATAGTAAACTCTGTCAGTGTCTTGGTCTGGTTTGCTTTCTAATGTATTTCCTTGAACATAGTAGTTGCTCAGTAAATAACAAGTGAAAGAATAATGGGTAGAACCTGGCCCTAACTATCTACATATGTTAATTTAACAAATATTTATTAAGCATCTCCTATATGTTAGCAGATATTTACTAACACCTTTGAGGGGCTGTTCAATCAATAAGCCACAAAAACCATGAGTCTTTCAATGACATCAAAGGAAGATTTCAATGACACAGATGCCGTATTTCAAAACCCATGGCTTGGTATCCCCATTCCGAATCACAAATCACAGGGCTGATTAAAAGCTAAATTAGTCCCAAGTAGAGGCCACAGAGTGAGCAGGCATTCACATCATCCTGCTCTGCTTGGCTCAAACAGGACTTGCTAGCAGTCGGCAGCTGGGAAGGACATTAAGACAATCTAGACCTAGGCCCTTATTTTACAAACGGGGAAACTGAGGCCCAAGAGGGAGGAATTTGCCTGAGATCATCGGAATCCCTGGGCCCTGTTTCATGGGCTGGGCATGGATCCTCCCACCATACCACACTGCCTCTCTTCACCACTCCTTCCTTTGATCCCCTCCTTACAATGTCCTCCTCTTCTCTTGACAGTCAGAACCTTGTTAGGGAGCCGGGCTATGTGTGCTATGAAAAGGAACTTTATAGCTGTGTGCTGTTATGATCATATTTGGGGGGCGGGGTGGCGAGCTCAAGGGAAGGAGCCAGGCAGACTTGCCTGCATGGCTGCTCTGTATTTTAATGGGATTCCTGCTGGTCACACCCTCTCCAGGGCTCCCTCACCCCGAGGGCCACATCGCGGTCACTGAGCAGTCAGGGAAATGAAAACAGTAATCTAAGAGCCTGGAGCTGAGCAGAAGGGAAGACCCCTCCCACCGAAGGCCAGTGTTCAGATAAGCAAAGGAAGGGAGAAAGCCCGAGTAAGGACAGCCGGGGCCTCCAAAAGGAGAGGTAGAAAAAGCTGTTTTTCATGGAGGAACCCAGACTAGAGCCCAGCACCCACATGTGGGCAATTTGAACCTCCACGCTTTAGCTAACTTCTGAAATGTGATAGGAGAAGCAGGGTGAAAAAGAACCCACGGTGCGACAAGGTCAGCTTGGCTACTTATAAAGCATTTGTCCTCATTACTCCTAGAGGTAGGGCTTTAAAAAGCTGAGCTACAGGAAGAGTTTGAACATTCTATGAAAAAATATTAGAGTCCTAAAATAAAAATATCAGTAATCAACACTTATTGGGTACCTGTTATGTGTCAGGCACTAGGGTAATGCCTGGCATTCATGGTCTGATTCCATCCTTCAGCCTTGAAAGGGGGGTGCTCTCATTGGCCCTTTACTATAGATCAGGAAACTTTCACAAGTTTAATAGTTTGCTTCACGTCACAGAGTTAATCCATGTTGGCATCTTGAATCTGGTGAGTTGGTTTTATTTATTTGAAAAAAGTTTTGGGGCTGGTGTTGTGGTCTAATGGGTTAAGCCACCGCCTGCAATGCTGGCATCCCATATGGGTGTCAGTTCAAGTCCCTGAGGCTCTTCTTCTGATCCAGTTCCCTGGTAATGTACCTGGGAAAACAGTGGAAGATGCCCCAAGTTTTTGGGCCCCTCTACCTATGTGGGAGACCAGGATGAAGCTCCTGGTTTTGGCCTGGTCCTGTCCTGGCTGTTGCTGCCATTTAGGGAGTGAACCAGAGGATGGAAAATCTCTCTGTAACTCTGCTTTTCAAATAAATAGAATCTTTAAAAAAGTTCTAAAAAATTATTTTTTTTGTTTCTTTGAGAGAAAGAAAGAGGGCGAGAGACAATGAGACACAGGGAGAGAGAAGGAGACAAAATGAGCATGTACTTTCATTTGCTGGTGGGGCAGAGGAGAAAGAGACTATCTTCTGTTTGTTGGTTCACTCAGAGACAGCGAGAGGTGTCTTCCATGTGCTGGCTTGCTGAGAGAGAGAGAGAGATCTTACGTTTGCTGGCTCACTTCCCAAGTGCTTGCAACATATAGAAATAGGCCAGGCTGAATCCAGGAGCTGTGGACTCTACCTGTTTCTCCCATGTGCATGGCAGGGATCCAACTCCTTGAGCCATCACCTGATGTTGCCTGAGGATGAGCATTAACAGGAAGCTTAAATTGGGATCCGAGCTGAGACTTGAACCCAAGTACTCTTGATATTTATGCTGGTGTCTTAACTGGTAGCCCAAAGTGCCTGGCCCTGGTGATGTGATTTTAGATACCACCAGTCTATAGTCTATAACACTATTGCTATATTTTCAGACACTGTGCTGGGCTCTGGGGTTAAAGCACATGGAGGGAATAAGGCTGATGCGTCTCCCATCCTCCAAATATGCTAACATAGCCAGCTGTTAAGTTGTAGAGCTGAGGCCAAAGATGAAGGCAGCTTGAGCCTAAACATTTATGCACTTCTCATTTTCTCTCAGAATTCTTCTGTCCTGCACAACACAGATTTTCCTTTGCATTGTTGGCCTGGAAGCCACTCAGGTGTACTCCAGTCAGTTGACACCCCCAACAGGTTTCTGAGCAACCTGGCATGTATGTGCTCTTTATTCTGTCTTGAAAAATCCTCCCACCTTTCTCCTCCCACCTCCTGGAGGGCAATTCCAGGACCAGTAGAGCTTTGTGTGATTATCCTAAGTCCAGCTTAGCCCTAGCTGGGAGCATGGTCAACACATTCTCTCAGACAATGAAGGAGGCAGAATAGTCGATTACATAATTTGGTATATGCTTACAGAGGAGTAAATGTGACTGTGTGTGGAAATGCCTTTTTAATTATTACTATTTTCTCATATAAGACATAAGAAAGTGGATTGGGGCTGGTGCCGCGGCTCATTAGGCTAATCCTCCGCCTTGCGGCACCAGCACACCGGGTTCTAGTCCCAGTCGGGGCACCGGATTCTGTCCCAGTTACCCCTCTTCCAGGCCAGCTCTCTGCTGTGGCCAGGGAGTGCAGTGGAGGATGGCCCAAGTGCTTGGGCCCTGCACCCCAGGGGAGACCAAGATAAGCACCTGGCTCCTGCCTTCGGATCAGCGCGGTGCGTCGGCCGCAGCATGCCGGCCGTGGCGGCCATTAGAGGATGAACCAATGGCAAAGGAAGACCTTTCTGTCTCTCTCTCTCACTGTCCACTCTGCCTGTCAAAGGAGAAAAAAATAAATAAAAGTCGATTGGAGTGATGAGAGAGATGGAAGTTTGAGGGACTTCAGAAGGGAAGACCAGGTATGCAGTGTTGTTTTGGAAAACAGAAAAATGGAGGGTGGAGGGAAGAGTCCTGGGCTTCCAGATAACAACAAAGGAATCCTGAGAATGGCTGTCACACATTTCAAACAAGAGTCTCACTCTATGTTTCTCTCTAGCCACAGTCAACTGCCCAGGTGCAGAAGCAGGATTCGGTCCAATTGGGGCTTGGTGTTATACTCTAGGTGAGTACAATACAGGAGGAAAAAGTGAAGAGGCTCAGTGCTTCTGCCTTTGGACTGTAAGTTAGGCAAGGAGGGGACTTAGGAAAATGTGAGGAATCATTGGAGGAAGGGTACTAGAGGCAGTGAGCTGAGGGATGTGGTGGGGCAGGGAGAACCTGCAACTAGGAAGGGGCTGTAGGCACTGGCATGATAGGGTCTCATATTTGACCATAGAGAGGTGGCCAAGGCAGATGGAAGACAAGATCATGGAGGAATAGAGGCCCAGAAACTGAACGGCCAGGTTATTAGAAAGGTTTCTTGTGACAGTAATGCTGGAAAGAGAGAGAGTAAGTCTGAAGCCAACCTTAGGAAAGAAACCCAGTGGTTTTCAAATAACCACCATGAAAGGGGTAGGGGAGATGGTGTGTGCTGATGGAAACACTCGCAGGCAGCAGTGGGATTTAGGGAGGAGGAAGAGACCATGGTTGGAAGTAACAATGAGGAACAAAGTGGACCCCTACTCACCCGCCAGCCCTGGATGGTTTGGTAAAGAAACAGCCACTACTGCAGACCACAGGGAAAACAGTGTCCTTTGGAGAGTATGGAATAAAGGAGGTGTGGAATGCTCAGAGAAGAGGCTCAGTTACAGGAGCTCTTGCTGATGGTGGACTGTGACTCTGTAGAACTAAATTCTAGCATGATGTCTGCCAGGGCTGGCACCCAGCTGACGGTACAAGGAAGAAGGCAGTCATTGTAGGGATACTTTGAGTCCCTGGCCTTTGCATTTCATCCCTAGTTCATCACTTACCAGATGGGCAAGTGGGTAAATGAGTGAGTGAGCAGATGGGCTGGCTCAGAACCTGGTGGAGCTACAGCTGTGTGTGTGCTCATCTGTCTGCACCTACGGAAGGCTGGACCATCAAACACAGCTTTTTCTACCTGACACTCAAGGTCCTTCATATTCAAACCCATTCCAACCCATCCTATCTTATTTCCTGTTATTCCTAAATCTGAATTCTCCACCTGACAGTTTGGGCTCCTAGCTGTCCCATTCAAACACTGTGCTCATTCCTGACTCTTGGTCGCAGCTCAGGAATTTCCTGCAGCCAGAATGGCCTGTTCTGATCTCCTTTCTCCAGCCAGCTCTTTCCTGTCCTTGAAGGCGAAAGCAAATCATATTGTCCATGAAACCGCTCCTGATGTGAAAAACTGGCCCTTCTCAGATTTTCTACAAGTCTTATGGAATGCACTACACATCAGAGAGTGAGCTATGTCTTTTTTATTATTTGTTATTTTAAAGAGAAGATTAGCCTTGCTTTTCTAGACACATATGGAGTCTCTTAGGGGAGGGAGTGTCTTCTGATGTGTATAGTCCCTTTCTTGCAGTCTGTCTCCCTTTGCCAGGCTCAGAATCCTGTGGGCTCTGTGTGTTGTTTCAATGTCTTCTACCAGATCTCTCTTTATCCTCTCATTAACCTGAGCCTCCTGGTTTCTTCCATACCCCAGGGCCTCCCTGCAACTACTGTAGGCTCTCCTCTATCTTTGCTGGTCTGGTTTGTCTTGCTTCACCAGAGTGGGGTGCTTAACAGTTTCATTTGGGATCCTCTTCTTCCCTCTCTTTGTACCTTCTCCAGAGTGTCACAGCCATTCTGAAATCTTTATCAGTCACCTTTTTTGCAGCAGCTTTGAAATTTGTCTTTTTTTCTTAAAGATTTTATTTATTTGAAAGGTAGAGTTACAGACAGTGAGGGAGACAGACAGAGAGAAAGGTCTTCCTTCCATTGGTTCACTTTCCAAATGGCCACAACGGCTGGAGCTGTGCCGATCCAAAGCCAGGAGCCAGGTACTTCTTCCTGGTCTCCCACATGGGTGCAGGGGCCCAAGCACTTGGGCCATCTTCTGCTATCGCAGGCCATAGCAGAGAGCTGCACTGAAAGAGGAGCAACCAGGACTAGAACCGGCACCTGTATGGGATGCTGATGCCGCAAGTGGAGGATTAACCCAGTGCGCCATGGCTCTGGCCCTGAAATTTATCTGTCAACCTGGCTACATCCCCATAGACTAGTTATTCTGTAGCTATGTACTGTCTATTTCCACATGGGTGATTCTCCAATTCCACACACTTAAACTCTGTCTTCTATTGATATGATTATACTGGCCGGCGCCGCGGCTCACTAGGCTAATCCTCCGCCTTGCGGCGCCGGCACACCGGGTTCTAGTCCCGGTCGGGGCACCGGATTCCGTCCCGGTTGCCCCTCTTCCAGGCCAGCTCTCTGCTGTGGCCAGGGAGTGCAGTGGAGGATGGCCCAAGTACTTGGGTCCTGCACCCGCATGGGAGACCAGGATAAGTACCTGGCTCCTGCCATTGGATCAGCGTGGTGCGCCGGCCGCAGCGTGCCAGCCACGGCGGCCATTGGAGGGTGAACCAATGGCAAAAGAAGACCTTTCTCTCTGTCTCTCTCTCTCACTGTCCACTCTGCCTGTCAAAAAACAAACAAACAAAAAAGATGATTATACCTGTGTGTTTTCGTTAAATGCTTTGTCAAAATGTACAAGAACCTTCATATTTTGCCTCCATTTATCTCTCCTGCTTTTTTTTTTTTTAAGATTTATTAATTTATTTGAAAGTCAGAGTTACAGAGAGAAAGAAAGGCAGAAAGAGAGAGGTCTTCATCTGCTGGTTTACTCCCCAGTTGGCTTCAACAGCTGCAGCTCTCTGCTATGGCCTGGGATAGCAGTAGCCAATCGAAGCCAGGAGCCAGGAGCTTCTTCCGGGTCTTCCATGTGGGTTCAGGGGCCCAAGCACTTGGGCAATCTTCTACTGCTTTCCCAGACCATAGCAGAGAGCTGGATTGGAAGTGGAGCAGCCGGGACTCGAACCGGCGCCCATATGGGTTGCTGGCGTTGCAGACCACAGCTTTATCCACTACGCCACAGTGCTGGCCCTCCCCTGCTTCCTTTCTGTTGACTACACGTGTTAAAATCTCCACATTACCCAAATATGGCATCCTAGTTCAAGTCTCCATGTTTTTTTTTCCGGCCAGTTGGGTGCTACTTTCCCCTTCTTCGTTGAGGGGAGCTTTTACATCCCACCTTACCCAATATCATGAAACTTCTGGGGGTTTGTTCTTCTCAGGGTTGCACATTGCTACATCTGCATTCAGTTTGTGTGCTGCTGTATAGTAACTACCACACATATCCTGTTGTATTCATTTGCATCACTGTCAGTCTACACAGAATTTAAGCTCTTTGTTCAATATTCTCTGATGTAACATCTGGTGATAACAGGTGCTCATTTATTGTATTATGACTAAATAAAGAATTAACAAATGAATACATTCTCCCTAACCTAGGCATTAAACTTCAAGTTCAGATTTCCCCTTCTCCTGTCCTTTTCCTGTTTTCTCTGGTTCTTTTAATAATTAAAAATGTCCCTGTCGAATTCCTTGCCTTCACATCCAGACAATTATAGAACAATACCCATTGCCTGTGCTCTCAATTCACATTCTCCCTTCCTTTCTGTGCATGGCAGTAGTCCCATGGCATAGGCTTTGAAAGCCCATTCACTGCTACATTCAGAATCCATCCGTGGCTCCTCTTTGTTCAAAGAACAAAGTCCTGAGCTCAGTCTTCAATATTTTCTATGATCTGGAAACAAGCTCTTACTGCCACAGTATGCCCTTATGGTTTCCTTGAATGCCTTAAAAAGTTTATTAATTATTTGAAAGAGTTATGGAGAGGGAGGGAGAGGAAGGGAAAGAGAGGGAGGGGGAGAGGGGGAGAAGGGAGAGGGGGAGGGAATGAATCTTCTAGCCACTAATTCATCTCTGAGATGACTGTAATGGCCAGGGCTGGGCCAGGCCAAAGCCAGGAGCCTCTTCCAGGTCTCCTACATGGGTGTCAGGAGCCCAAACACTTGGGCCATCCTCTGCTGCTTTTCCTAGGCTGTTAGTAAGGAGCTGGATGGGAAGTGGAGCAGCCAGGACATGAACTGGTACCCATATTGTGTGCTGGTATTGCAGGCAGCAGCTTTACCCACTATGCCACAACTCTGGCTCTCCATTGAACTCTTGAATAAGACTTGTGTCTCAGTTACAAAATACACTTTCCTTTCCACCACAGCATTTATATTTTAAAGAATCCAAATATTTATTGAATTTCCACCATTGCAGATTTCAATGTATTTATTTTCTTAATCCTCAAAACAATATTTTTATTGAGTAATATTCTCCCCATTGTTTTATATGAGAAATCTAATTATTGGATAAATTAGGTAACTAGACCAAGATTGTACATATTTTGCAAACGTTAAAGTTCTTTACTGGTGCCTTTTAGGAAGAATTAATTTTTCTTGTGCATGTGTCTTACTTCCCCACCTTATTTTAAGTTATTTTGGAATAAGCATCATTATTGACTATGTACTCCTGCTGATTTGTGGAAGAGAGATGAGGAACTCCTGCTGACGTTCTGAGTTCAGTGGACTGCAGGCCAAGCTGCAAGTTCAAAATGGACCTCTGTCAAGCAGTCTTTATTACACGAAGCAAATTAAATGACAAGAAGAGGCCTCAAACTAATTATGACATCTAGCTTGAAATTGCTGGTCTCACTTGTTAAACATTAATTCCTTATCCTTTCCCAGGATCTTGGGCTTTTATATACTTTCTCAGGTGGTGCAACTTGATGACTGATCAACTGGGTTACCCCTCTGAACATTTGAGATTTATTAGGTGCAGGGCAGTATTTCAGCTACAGTTTAATTGTGTTAACTGCAAATGCAATTAATTGTGTCACCTTGGGGGAAGAATTTCACAGCTATATTTAGGGGAGGGTGGTAAGTCCCTTATTAAAGTAGTATGTGTTGAAAATCTCAAGAGAAAACCCAGATTCTATGATTTTTGTGAGGCTTGACTACATCCATCTTTTTTTCCCTTTTCCTTGATTGCTGTTCATCAGGGCAACTGGTAGCTGCTTGCTTGTTGCAGTTCAATTTGGGGAATATTAGCAAGTGTGAGTCATTTTACTCCTGTAATACCAGCTGTCAAAATTAATACCCCATGCGCCCCACCAAACATAGGCATACCTGTTTTCCTGACTGAATTCGCTGGAGTTAGGAGCTCTTCATCATCGTGGGTACCCAGGCTCCCTGCCCAATGCTGGTCTCTTCGGGAAGGTTTCAAATGGCCTTTCCTGCTTCCCGCCTTAGCTTGACTCCTGCCTGTAGTCACCCTGGGTCCTCACATAATAAATCACTTTAACCTGTTTCTAAAACAAGGTCAGATTGTGCTGTGATTTCTAAGAAAGGGTTTAAAAATCTCTATTTAGATGCAATTCTCATGGCAGACTCTATGGCCGTAGAAAAAAAACAGTCAGAGGGTCCTGGGTGGGAGGGGTGTGTGTGTGTGTGTGTGTGTGTGTGTGTTTGATGGACAGGGAGGAGGTGGGCATCGGTGGGGAGAACGACCTCTTGCTTTGGCCAAAGAATCTTCGCAATGTTTGAGTGGACATCCATGCCAGAAACACTGGGGGCGTTTAACATATCAAACGCAAATACAAATGACACGCAGATGGCTCACTTGTGAGGCAGCCTTGTGCACTTTTGGGAATCCTCCATGCCTGCGGTTTTCCGAAATATTATAAGTAGATACTCCTGATTAAGCCCGCTGTTTTCCTCTCTGCAGCGTTGCCTTTCAGTCTCCCCATCCAGCCTGGCTCGAAGACCCAAGCCCTATCAGCAAAATCAAAGGCCAGCCCCCAACTCAAGAATCATTGGGATTTTCTGTGGTGCAATTAAGCACAGGCAGTGCCCCACAGCCACGGAGGCGCTGTTTATTCAGCGAAAGTGCTCTGTAATTTATTTAAAATAATCCATCTTTCACAAATAAAGGGACCATTGATGCCCCCGCGCCCCCCCAGCAGGCCTCTGCTGAAAGGCCTCCTCTCCATGATCTGTTTTGCTGGTCATAGCTAAAATCCCTGACAAAAGTGATTCGCGACTTTTTATTGTTGTTGGAGGGGGGCTTTTTTCTCTTAGCTCTCACTTTTTTGGTGGGGAGGGGCTCTTTTAGGTCTCACTTTTTTCATAAAATCGAGATTTTACTAAGCCTGCTTGTTTCCTTTCACATCAATAATCAGATGCGCCCACTCCCCCACCCCATTTTTTTTTAAACACAGATTGGCCATTAAAAATGATTAATGCCAGCCAATTTGATAATCGCCGAGTGGAAGGTGCCAGCCATTTTGGGATTTAGAGCAGCCTCAGAACCAGTTGCTTTATAGCCCTTGGCTAATGAGGAATCACATTAGGCTTTTTACTGTATATGAATTGATTAGCTGAAAATGAGATTACGTCGATGGCCCGACACCCATGACAAAGAGCTCTTTCTTTCCCTGCACTTTCCAGTGCCAGGACGCCATTTGAACTTGAAAATTTTCCTTTCTTCTGGCTTTCCAGAAAAATGTTGGATGAGCCCAGGTGTGACTTCTGCAGAACTGGAGTTATCTGTGAAAACCTGCAAAACAAAGAAGCAAAATGGTGGTGGTGACAATGACGAGCAGCATCTGGGGTGGTGAATCTGATCCTTCCAGGCAGTGGGCAAAGGGAGAACATGGAGTCAGTCATATTGGCCTGAACTGGAAGCTGGTCTCTGTCACTCACTTGTTTTGACTTGAGGTCAACTGCATAACCTTTCCGAGATTTACTTGCCCTGTGTATACAATGTGGATAATAACACATATTTTATGATCTACTTATGATAACATAAACCCTAAATAAATAGAACGTTTAGCACAGGGTCCACCACATAGTAGGCCCTTACAAGTCTGCTTTTCTTTCCTTTGCCCCCCCCTTCTTTTTCCTTCTTCCCTCCCTTCAAGTAGCTTCCTTCCTTTCATTTTTCATTTTTCCTTCCATCCCTCCTGTCCCTGTACCCTCCTCTGTCACTCTTAGAAAGGAATAGGACCTGGAACTGGTGGTGGATATATCAGCATTCTACCCTGAAATACCCATCCAGTTTGGGCCAAGACGTGAGAGGCTCCATAGCTATTCTGTAGGGATTGGAAAACAGGACAACATTGTCCTCACCCCCACTCCCATTGTATTTATATGATCCATCAGCTAGTGCTATGGACTGAATATCTGTGTGGTTCCCAAATTAATATTTTGAAAACCCAATCCCCAGTGTGGGGGAGATGGGGCCTTTGAGAGGTCATTAGGTCCTGAGGGATGAGCCTCATGAATGGGCTTAGTTCCTTAATGAAGAGACACCAGAGAGCTCTGTTTCTGTTCTCTCCATTGCCCTGTTGGGACCCAACAGGAAGAGGGCTATCTGTAAATCAGAAGGAGCACCATCACCAGAACCCCACCCTGTTGGCAGCCTGATCTTGGGCTTCATCGTCTCTGGACAAGTGTCTGTGGTTAGCTGCCCAGCCAGTGGTGATCCCTTATAGCTGCCCAGACTAAGACAGCTTGGGATGCTCTTTCCATTTCTAAATGGTTCAAAGACAAATCAAGAATTTTCAAAGATGAAATACGTGAAATGCCATCACAGACTGGCTTTCATGGATGAACACTTGCAATCAGTTTAGATTGTAGGGAAGACTAACTTTGACTCCTGGTTAAGCAAAATGTTACTTTTCAAAAGAAGGTTAAGGGGCTGGCACCTGCAGTGCTGGTATCCCATATGGGTGCTGGTTCAAGTCCCAGCTGCTCCACTTTTGATCCAGCTCTTTGTCGTTGCCTGGGAAAGCAGTAGAAGATGGCCCAAGTCCTTGGGCCCCTGCACCCTCATGGGAAACTCGGAAGAAGCTCCTGAATCCTGTCTTCAGATAGGCCCATCTCCAGCCGTTGCAGCTGACTGGGAAGTGAACCAGTGGATGGAAGACTTCTCTTTCTATGCCTCTGCCTCTCTATAACTCTGCCTTTCAAATAGATAAATCTAAAAAATAAAGATTAAGTTTCTTTCCTCAAAAATCAATACAAAAATGCTCAATTTCTGTTATACTGTATTTTGATTGTTTTCCTTTAAAAATGACTGGAAACTTGTATTCTTTCTGCAAAATACAGTTATGGCTCATGTGTTTGGGATACTCATATCAGGTATCCAGATTGAGTTCATAGCTCCTGGCTTTGGCCCTGCCCAACCCTGGCTGTTGTGGACATTTGGGGAGTAAACCAGTGGGTAGAAAGCTCTCTCTGTCTCTCCTTCTTTCAGATAAAATAAGTAATTAAAAGTAGTTGTTGCAAGATGAATGTGCTGCAGTGACAGAATCATCAATTTCTCTCCTTTCTCATATAGCATGGGAATAGCGGGTAGAAGGCACTGGGGAATTGATTTTTGATGAGTTGGCAGGCATAGAGTTCTTCAGGGAGACATCAGATTTTCTTTGGCATTGTTTGTTCTCTTTTTGTATTTCTCTATAGCAAGCAAGAGCATTCTGCCTGTCAGCTTCTGTGCATCTCTGAAAATTGATGGCTATTTTGTCTAGTGTTTGCACACCACTGCTGATAGTACCAAATGCCTCTGTCAGTTTCTTTGCTATGAAACTTCTTTGTGCTTTGGGTATAACTTTCCACTCTGCTTTAATGTCTTTACTTCTGTCTTCTTTCACTTTATCAACTTCTCATTGGAAAGCACTTGATCCTCAATGCTGACAAAACTCATGAATGTCTGCTTAATTAGTATAGAATTTCAGCTGTTTCCCAAGCCCTAATATCTTGTTATGACTATTTTATCAGCTGCAGAATCCTTGCTAAAGCCTTTGAATGAATTCACTTGTCTTTAAATCTTTGGAATGCCATTCATGCATTACTGGATGAGTTCTTCTCATGTTGCAGTGATGTTCCAGGTAGCAGTGAAAATGTCGAAACCTCCCAAAACTCTTGAGTGTTCAGCAAGATTCAGTCACTTCGACCACCTGTGCAAATGCTTTATGTAAATAGTGCGCTCTGAATGCAGCTCTGGCCCCTTGATCCATTGATTGAACCAGAGTGGTTGTGTTTTGTGGCAAACACAACCTCTACATCAGGATGCATGTTGTAGATGTACCTTGGAGCATTGTCTGAGATCAGGTGAAGCCTGAATGGGATGTTGTCTTGCCTGTAGTATTCATTTGCCTTTGGAATAAAGCAGTAAAAAAACAGTGTTCAAAAAATGCTGATGTCTTCTAGGCCTTGATGTTATGAAAATAATAAAAATATATGCTCCAATGCTCTAGGATTCCCTGAATGGTAGATTAGGAAAATCTTTAATTTGAACTTTGTACTATTTCTGCCCCAAAGCAGCATGACACAGTCTCGTAATTTCTTGGATTTTGGCATTGTCATGTACTGCTGATTAGTGTACGTATGTGCCAGCATTCTCCCAGAACATTAAATATTTATTGCATTAAATGTTATTCCTGGAAAATATTTTTGATCCATAATTATTCCATACAGCTCTTCCTTAAAAGCTTTAGTACCTTCAGAATTGGCACTTGCTGCCCAACTGCTGACCATCACATTTTAAGAAGTATTATGTCTTGGAAGCTTTGGAACCAACCCATAACTTGCTGTATTCATCTGGGTTTGCACAGATTTTGAGCAAGCTCTTCTGGTAAGTTAAAAAGACTTCCCTGCCTTAGTCTGGATCATGAATAGGCTAAGCCATGCATGCTTCTGTATCTGGTCTTCTGTCCACATGACAAATATTTTTTCCATGTCATCAACTGGCCCATCTCTTGTCTTTGTGATTACAGTGGATTTAACTGATACTAATGATTTCACTACATCACTGATTCACTTCCTATCATTTAATGTCGCTCCCCCTCTTCGTGGAGGAACGACACAGGACCCTGCGCTGTTCTTTCGTCTGCTTGGCCCTCCCCGGGTTTGCTGCTGGTTCTTCCCGGGTTGGCTACTATCCCTTCCACCTCCGTGGAAGGGCAGTTCCCCCTGGCCACATTCCCCACTTCCGCAGGGGAGCGGCACACCGCCGGCCGGCTCGTCTCGGGGGCTGCACAGGTGTTCCCCTTAGATGTTCCTGGTGCATGTTGTCTCTCTCCTCCTTTATAGTCCTCCTCCGCCAATCCCAACTCGGCTGCCCACACGCCGAGTACGCTGCTCTCCTCCAATCAGGAGCAAGTCCTACAGTTTATCAGTTGAACTGGAGGCAGCTGTGCGGAAGCTGTTTACTTCTCTCCCAGCGCCATATTGTGGGAGAGCAGATGCATAGAATAAGTCCTAATTCCAGTAACTCAGTCCAGTCCGGATTGCTCCCCACATTTAAGATGGTTGAAATTGTCAACTATAAAAGTCCTAACACAAATACCATGACCATTGCTGTTTTGCTGCCTTTGCTCTGAGCAATTATCTTCAATTTCATCTCCAGAATATTGCTTTTCGCTTGTTCTCACTAGGAGTAGGAGACAAAGATGGGCATGTTATAAACATCATGGGAGGTGAAATAAAATGCAGTATTAAAAAATTGCTGTCAAAACAGTGTTCGCTATCCATTGTTTGCCCTGGTGATCTCATGGCAGACAGGGAGCTGTGGTGAGTGCAGCTGTCCAACATTGAAGGAGAGCCTTGTACTTCATAATGCTCACCCAGGAGAAGATCAGAATTCAACTTTGATTGGGTATTGCTTTCATACCATCATTAACTTGGGGAGAATAAAACCCTAAGTCAAGCAACCACAAGTCAGGAATTATCTGTAATTCTGTTGTTCTGGTTCCGCTGCAGTATGTTGGCTGAAGCCCTAGGATGAAACCTGAAACCACATGAGATGACAGTGGGACCCATAGGGTCTGATGAGTGCACATGAACTGTAAGAGCAAGGGATAGGTATAGGGTGAGATCTGTGCTTTCAAACTTACCAGTTTCTTGACAGTATAATATGCTGTGGCTAGTTGTTGGAGATGACAGAAAATCAAACACAACTCCTGGTCTCAAGAAAACTGTTGTCCACTAAAGAAGAAAAATATGCAGGCAAGCTAGAGCAAAGCAGTGCCACAGAGGCAGTGAGGGGTG
Organism: Oryctolagus cuniculus; assembly: GCF_964237555.1. Taxonomy (NCBI): domain Eukaryota; kingdom Metazoa; phylum Chordata; class Mammalia; order Lagomorpha; family Leporidae; genus Oryctolagus; species Oryctolagus cuniculus. The sequence continues at coordinate 8,151,725 of NC_091433.1, read as the reverse complement.
GAGACCCAGGGGCAGTGGGTCACCTCTAGGGAGGGGTGAGTATGGGATAGGGTTATTCTGCAAAAGTGGGTAGTGGACAAAGTGGGCTGGGGTCAAGGGTAGGGTCCAGAACAGGGTCTCAGAATAGTATGCCACGGACTTAGACTTGGTTTTGGTGTGCCAAGGGGAGCCACTTCAGCAGGAGCAAGAAATAGGTTTCCTAGGAAAGGGTTCACTGGAGATTTTAGGCCTGGAGGCTGTCTGGGTTTGGTAAGCTTACTGGAGAGGGCTCGGTAGTTGAGTCATTCAGCAGTTGTTGGAGAGAATACATCTCCACATTGTTTAGGCCTGTGTTCCCTAGGGTGTCTGCTGTGGTGGAATGAGAAGGCCATGCCAAGATGGCCCCTGGCAACAGAAACTGCCTGGCAACAGACCATGATTGGATGGTTTTGGAACCCACATGACAGCAGAGCCTGCCTGGCAACAGGGTGTGATTGGTTAGGGCATAGACTGCCCTTTGATCGGATTGGCTGCCTTGGCTATATAAGCTGCTGTAGCAACTGAAATAAACGAGTCTGCAGGCTGCTTGCCTCAGGCCTGCTTTCACCAGACTCCCGGGGTCTGTGTGGTGACTCCGTGCCTCTTGCCCCTACCACACTCCTCTTAGAACGAATCCACCTCAACATCATCCAATCTTCATCTGCTATCTGAGGTTAAGACTTTTGTCTGATAACTCATCAGAATCTGCTGAAATAAACTACTTTACAAGTCATGATAAGTAAGGTTAATTTTAAGGAACTTTGAAGTAGGGAATGAGGTAGGTAGCTTCTAAAATGACTCCCATGATCCCAACCTCCTGGGATTCACGCTCTCTGTAATCACCTTCCTTCAAGTGGAGCCTGGACCTGTTGACTCACCTCTACCAATGGACTATGGTGGAAGGGATGGGATATCACTTCCAAGACCTCGTAGAAGAAAACTGCTTTCCATTTTGAATGCCTGCTACCAATCTCACCTTCTCAGCCCTCCCTCAGAGGATGCAAGCGGTTGTGTTGTGAATAGCCATAAGTTAGGCCCACATGGCAAGGACTATCAGGGAGGCATCAGCGATCCTGGAAGCAGACCCTTCCCTAAGATGATGCAAACCCTGGCCAACCATTGACTGTGGCCCCTGAGAGACCATGAGCAGAAGACTAGCTAAGCTGCACTGGGATTCAAGACCACAAAAGTGTTAGATGGTCCAAGTTGTTTAAGCTTCTAAATTTTGGAATACTTTGTCATGAAATAGTATGTAACTAATGTAATGAAAGAAAGAATTTTCTCTTTTCCTCTATCCATTCTTTTTAAAAGTTATTTACTTATGCAAAAGGTGGAGGGGAAGGGAGATAGAGAATGCACTTCCATGTGCTGGTTCACTCCCTGAATGCCCACAGCAGGGCCAGACTGAAGCCAGCAGCCAAGAATTCAATATAGGTCTGTCATGTGGATGGCAGTAAAGTTACTGCTTGAGCTGTCACCTGCTGCCTCTCAAAATTGCATTTTCAGGAAGCTATAATTGGGTGCCGAGTTGAGACTTGAACACAGGCACTTTGATATGGATGCAGGTGTCTTAAGCAGCATCTTCACTACTAGGCAAATGCCCGCTTCCTTTCTTCTGTCTCTTCTGAATCCTATGATCTGGATCACTTTGTGTGATGCATATGAGGAAGAGACACATCACCTGGGGGAGTGTGCAGAGGTCCTAAACTAGCCATTGCCTTACTAGTGCAGGTCAAGCTTGTTTTATTCATTATGCTCCTGAAAATGTTCAAGTAAAAGCATGGAACTGAGTGCTAGAAGAGAAAGAGACAGAGTCCCACTAGAATTGAAGTTGTCAGGTACAAGAGGAATTCTCAAGAGGGTGTAGGTGGCTGAATACAAAATCGGGTATTGCAGGTGGGTGACTGGCTGCTGAGGGATAAGGAACCCATGTCCCTAAAATATAGCAAAGACACTTCACTGTGTGTGGTTATAGAGTCCAGCTAAGAAAGTAATGTTAATGATGATGTGGATAGGTCCAGGAATTAGTACAGTGTAGTGATTAAGAACCCAGACTATGGAGCCAATCTGCCTGTATTCAAATTTGAGCCAGCCATCTACAAACTATGTAGACCTGTACAGGTTATGTCATCATACGTAATTTCTCCATACCTCAGTTGTTCACCTATAAAATGGGGATGTTGATAATAGAGTTATAATGGGGGCTAAATAAGCTAATCTGAAACATGCTTTGCATAGCACTTAGCTTGTGGTAATCTTGAAGCACTAATGATGGTATTATTTTTACCATCATATTAACTGAATTAAAATTGTGGCTGAGGCCAGATATACGGCTATAGACAAGTTATCAGATTTCTCTCCTAAAAACAAAGGAATAACAATAGTTTCTTTCATAAGTTTGTTGTGAATTTGACCAAAACATGCAAATAAATGAGCGTTGAAAGGTTAATGGAAATACATATTTTAAAAAAATGGTTCATGGATTTCAAATTTTTTATGAGCTTATCTTTTACTTCATTCTTCAATGTTCTTAGCCCCTGGTAAGCTTTGGTAGAGATTGTCTAACATATTGTCCTTTTGTCTTGTTTCGTAAAAGATTTTAGCTCTTATGTCCATCTCTGGGTGTCATAAATTTGAATTTGCTAGGTATAAATTGACTTTAGAATCAGCTTCATTGAAACACTTCTGTTCTAGAAAGGAAGATGTCCTAGCTCATTCCAGAAGGGTCTTCTTAAATAATATGTGTTTCAGTTAAAAAATGGTGTTGACAGGCCATAGGTGGTTGTGAGAAGTTTGGGTTCTGCAGTCTTGATTTTTTTTCTTTACCTAACATGAGCTGGTGAGTGTTGGGAAATCACTTGCCTTCCAATCCTCGGTTTGCTTTTATATAAAATTACAATGCCTCTTGCAAAGCATTGTCAGGAGGATGAGACAAAGTAAAGTATTGGATACTCTCTTCTAAATGCATGTAATAGTTCAAATGGACTGTCATTCATTTTCTTTCCACAGGTGTCTTTGATGTCCATTTCCACTGCCTGCTTTTCCTCCATTTGGTACTATAACTGTTGTAAGCATTTGTGAATTTTGCCAGTTAATTAGTTTCATGCAGTGTTGCTGGGTGGCTTAATTCCCTTTCCTAGCACTCCTGAGACTATATGAAATACAAGACAAGCATTCTTACCATAAAATTATATTGAGGAATTTAATGAACAGAAAATGCCATACACCATCTGTATCAAAATTAAGTAGTAGCTTAAATATAGACGCAGCATTCCTGAGCCACCTCATTCTGTAAAACATGTTCTCTGTGCTGGCCCGAGACTCTTGGAGGTGTGAGATGTTTTCTGGTGTTGGCTGTGTAGCTTCTCTGTTCTCAGACAACATTGCTGAATAAAGGGACTTTGGCCTCTCCTAGCCCATACTTGTAGTGGGTTAAGCTCAAAGGCTCATGTCCATTACTCGAGTTCAAATGTCAACTCCAGTCCCAACCAGGCCACATTACTATAACCATGCTTCTTTCTCCTTCATTAAGATGGCTTCATTAGCCAAGATAATTAATTCCGGTAGCTATCACAGAACAAATGTCAGTGGCTTGGCTCTCTTATACCCTTTCTCACTTTACTTTCTGCTGGAGAATGTGAAAGGTGGTGAATGGTGGTCACTGAGGAGCCACACCTGGAAATGGGTGTATCACTTCTGCCTACGTTATGTCAGCCAGGATCCAGGCATAGGGCTTCATTTTGAAGCAACAGGAGTATTTTGGGCAAGTGGTCTTGTGTGTTGCAGGAAAATGCAGCAATGAGGTGACCTCATGACATTGTCTCTGCTACAGGGAGGACAACAGTTCTGTCTCCTGGGGAGGCTGTGAAGATTCATGGGTACATCCACAGAGCACTGCTAGTGTGCAGTGTGTCTTCAGTATGTGACTGATTACCGTTAGGCTTACACTGGTGCTCAGCATTACCACTGATGTGGTCTCATAGTCCTTTTCTGTGAATAGTGTTGACAGAAAATCCTGGCAGAAGCAGGAGACAGTTTTCTTGGAATCACCGTCTCAAACGACTGTCAGATCATCTCCTGGATACGTAGCTAGGCTTTGCCCAAGTTACCCCTTTTTTTGTAATTTGCACCTCTTATCATTAGTTTAGGCTGCTTGTTTTGGATTTAGGAAATGGATAATTCTATGCTCACTTCCTATTGATATCATGGGCATGGAGAGGAAAAGGGGACCTTAACTGGCTTTCAGGAAGGAGAAATTACCAAGTTACTTCGTTTCCATATTTCTCTGTGTTTTGAAGTTTATTTCCTATCTCCATAGGGTTATTTGTGCTCTAGTTTTCCTGCCAAAGTTTAGGCTATGTAGCTTCTTCATTAGTTCATTAAAAAGGAACTTAAGTAATATCTGTTAGGCTGTAGGAATTGCTGGGAAATATATCCATGAGCAAAAGATAAAAAAAAAATCCCCATCCTCATAGATCTTGCATTCTGATCTGACTGTGTCACGAATGGGGTGGGTATTGACGAGAAATGTAAATACAAGTATAATAATCCTACATCTGATAGCTGTCAATGCCATGGAAAAAAGACAGACACTGAGGGCAAGAACTGCAAGATGTGCTAGAGTTGAGGAAAGCTATTTGTGTGTGTGTGTGTGTGTGTGTGAATTGACTATTTCTTAAGGAATTTTTATGTTTGCAGTTGAAGTGAATAGAAAGTATTGGGAGGACCCAATACTCCATTCTTCCCTTGAATACAGTTATTCCTATGATTGACACCTTGCATTAGTGAGCTACCTGTGATCCAGCTGATGAACTGACTGATACCCTTTATTAACTAATGTACATAATTTAGAGTAAGCCTCTTGGGTTGTACAGTTCTTCGTATGAGCTGTAGGCTTAGCAAGGGTAGTGTAATAGATACCTCTTGTACCTGGCATCCTCTTCACTTTGATTTTTGCTCCGCCTGGCTGAGCTGTGGCTTTTCTGCCGGCCACTCAGGACTCCTAACAGGCACACCTCAGCTACTTTGCTGGAGGAACTTGCAAGCATGATGCACAAGGGTGCTCAGCTTACCACCACAAAACCCTCAGCTGATGGACGCAGGGATCTGGAGCATTCCACCCTGACACTCAGAGGGGTTCCGGAGGGTTCACATAGGTACTTGTATCCCTGCTGCTCTCCTTGCATCCCTGCTAGTCCAGGGCACAGTGCTTGTGATCATGCATCAGAATGAACTGCTTGCAATGAAGCCCTTGTCTGAGCTTCTGCTCTTTGGGGCACTTTGGCTAAATCAGTTCCCTTTCTTATCTGTAGACTGGAGATGATAAGGACACTCTGCTCCTGGGACTGAGCACTCAGCTTGTTCAGCTAAATTTAGACCAGTGTCAGATTAATAACAAGCCATTCTTAAATATTGATTATCCCATATATTTCCATCAATGTTATTGTCTGTGGGGCATGTCCATGTTCACTGTTTCGGTTTAGCTTCTCACTATTCCTGTGAAATAGGTCATGATCATTATTCTATTTTTGCAGATGATGAAACTGAATGTAGTCATAGGGAGTGACTTGGGCAAGGTTATGTGATCAAGAAACAAATCAGACCTCATAGATAGCTCAAACCATAGAGTTGACGGGTTGAAAGGGGTGATGTTCTCACTGAACACAGGATGATAGAGACACAGAGAGGCCAAGAGATTTTTCAGGGTTACACAGGTGAAATCCAAGGCCTTTGAGCTTTCAGTGTGGTGCTCTGTTAGGGTGGGGGATAATAAAGATGCTGCCCCAGTACCCCAGCTGGACCTCAGGTTGTGCTGCTGCCCTGTCCTCCTGTCTCAGTGCATATCACTGCTGTTCTCTCCTTTGTTAGTATTTCCAAGCAATGTATTCAACCTTTTATAAAAAGAAAATAACTGCCTTTTTAAAAATTGGTTTCCAGTGACTCATTTAGGAGGAAATATGCTTACAAACCAGGATATTGGTAGATTGAACAATTTGAGCTGCTTGTTTTACTCCTGGATTTAGATCCTGTGACGTTTCTGCCTGGATAGCCCAGGGCACTGTTTTCATTTCTTCCGCACCCCCATCAGAGGTGGTAGGGACTAATGTTCCCTCACCCCTGGATGCCACAGCACAGATTGAAGGGGACCCAAGCTGACCATATCTTTGGTGTTTCAAGACGTTCAGTTTCCATTTTTGTTTAGTCACTGGGCTTTTTTGTGATCTTTGGTGACTGAAATCAATAGATGAAGAGCCTTGGATGCTGCCAAAAGCTGTGTGGCAAAGGCTCTGTGTGAGTTCCCCTCCCCCTGCCAGTGCGCTCCATTCCTAACTGTGGGCCCCTCCCTCCTGTGCTCAGCCTACCAACTGCTGCAGCAAGGCCCAGGAAGGCCCACCTGACTCACGAGACCCAAGAGTCATGAGTGTTAGCTGTTGGTAGGAACAACTGACCTCTCAGGGGGTCAGAAGGAAGTGTTAAATTTTTGTCTTTCGTTTATTGCTCCATTATTCTGAGAGATAAAAAAGAATCAATAGTCTGAGTTCTAGAAATCATTTGTTAATTTTTATAATGTGATAATAAATAACCCTTATATAGGGTTTACATGGATCAAGACTTCTTCTAAGCACTATATACAAAATACATCATTTAGCCCTTTCTGCAACCCTAGGAGGCTGCATCTATCACCGTCATTGTCATCTTCATCATTTAACAGACAATTAAACAGAAATGCAGAAAGCAAATGAACATGCTCAAGGTCACCCTAGTAAGTAAGTAACGTTCTGGGATTTAAATTCAGGCTGGCTCGAGTACCTATGCTCTAAACTTTTAGGTAACAAATTAGAAAGGAAAAGAATCATTACAGTCAACCTCTCACTTACTCATGTAGAGCAGAGAGGAGAATTGATTTTCTGGAAAATCACCCAGCAAATTAGTGGCTGCTGAATTCCCATTTGAAGTTCCTTTCTGCTCTGCAGAGTGAATTGCTGCCCCTGAAGTTTAGGGAGAAGCCCTAATACATGAGGCATCAGGGACTGAAACAGTGCTTGAATGACTTTTTTTTTGGTGGGGGGGATAGGGTAAGTAACCTGCTTCAAAAGGCATGAAGGTGGTGGTGGAGCCACTGGGGAATATGTGTGTGGGGGGAAAAAGGATGCCGAATTTAGAAATCGTGTTGCATTAGGCACTGGCCAAGCTCCAGCTATTTTTATTCATTATTATTATTTTTATGGGAAAAGGAACCTGCAATAGTTTAGGCTCGGCTATTTGCCTCTAGGCGTTGGTTTGTCGAATTTGGATCCCACGCAGTTCGGCTCAGTGGGTGTTCATGGGTGTGTGTATGTGTGCCCGTGCGGTTGAGAGAGCATGGCCGTGTGCTCAGGTGTTTGCTTGTGCCCTTCTCTGTGTGTGTCCATGGTGCTGGCATTGAAGGCACCCATCCTAGGGCTTACTTACTAGTTCATACCTCCAACCCACCTCCCTAATGTGTCAAGAATTATAAATTAATCACCTGGCTGGTTTGCACTGAACTTGCTAGTGTTTATGAAAGGGAATTCATTGGATATGCCTGTTAATGGAACACGTGTAATAATACTAAAGCCTGTGATTAAAAAGAAATTTAAAGCCCACGAGTTTTTAATAGAAAAACATGTCATTTGAGTGTTTATTTGCTGGTGTAAAATGGGTGATTTTTAAGGAGTGGGGGGATTGCCTATTTTAATTTTAGGAGAACCATACTATTCACACTGAAAGTTGGCAATGCACTTGCCAAAACCCTTTTAGATTGTGTTTAGGGGTCTCTTTCAATAACGTCAAAGCTGTTTATAGCTTCATTCTGTGATGGAAAATAATACTGCAGAACAGTTCTGCTCATAGGTTTCATAATACATCCCTGCATCAAAAATTGGTTTCATACCTATCACGTGCCAAGCGCAGGGCTAAGCTGGAATTCAGAGATGAATTCAGAGGGTCCTCAAGTACTCTTGGTTCTCAAAAGGGCCACAGTTCGATGAAAGGCAGACATGTGAAGAAGTAACCCTAATATTTGCTGTGATGGAATTGTGAGAAGGGCCATGGGGTATGTCAGGGTGAGTGAGAGAGTTTCCTGAGTAGGCAGGATTTTATTGAAGCTTATCCAGTTAATTTTGATAGGGAAGACCATTCATGTTGCCAATTCATGGGGTCTTTGGATCAAGATGTGTTTTGGAGAACTATAAGCATTTTTCTGCTTTTGTGGAGTGTCGGTTACCTAAAAGTTTATGGCTTTAATTCACTCATATTTCCTTCGAATCATTCAGTTGCAGGAGAATGCTGTTCTTGCTTACTGTGTACATTTGGAAATATGTATTCATGCAAATATACACACAAGCATGCCTGTGTACGTACTTGATATTCCCTGGTAAAGTATGGAACCTTGATTTTCTCATATTTTAGTGAGATTTAATCATCTACATTATTTTATAGTGAGGTGTAGAAAGTCTTGCATGTAAAATGAAGCTAGTTGATTTTGGCTTTTCAGAAGTTTGTCTGTGGGTTTTTAAAAAATCTTTCTGTTTTCCAGGGAAAGTTTGCATAATTCCTCCACAAATCCTATTTATCTTTCTAAATGGCAAGGAGAACAAACTGCTTTGGGTTTCATAGAGCTGGACGACATTGCAAAATCTCTACACGTTCTCCAGACATCTGAGTAGAGGTTTAGGGATTTGAGATGTCTTTAAGAGAAAAATTGTTTTAGTATCACCTTTTATTTTTAGCCTTGCTGGTAGATTTTAGAAAAGTAAAAAATGAGACCCTGTGTATTTGCACGGTCTAAACTTCAAGCAAATATGCATTCATTAATTGCTCATTCACTGACTGTTGGTGGAACACTCTTAGAATTAAAGGGAAGCATGAGATGACATCCATCCAATCTCTGCTCAAAAGAGATTTGTGAGCTGTTTAGGGAGAGGACAAATAAAATGGCTGAGGGGTATGGTGCAGGTTCTCATGGAAAAAGTATTGAAATAGAAATGGTATGAGCTGAATTCTTAAAAAAACAAATTATTTATTTGGAACATGGAGAGGTAGGGAGAGATGGAAGAGGGTGGGGAGAGAGAGAGACTGGCAGAGACAGATTGAGAGAGAGATCTTCCATCCACTGGTTCACTTCACAGGTGGCTACAGTAGCTAAGACTGAGCCAGGCTGAAGCCAGGAGCCATGATCTTCATGTGGGACTCCTGTGTGGGTGGCAGGGGCCCCAGCACTTGGGCCATCTTCCTCTGCCTTTCCCAGGCTATTTTAAGGGAGCTGGATTGGAAGTGAAGCAGCCAGGAAAAAGTGTCCGTATGGAATGCTGGTGGTGGTTTTACATGCTCAGCCACAGCGCCATCCCCATGAGCTGAATCTTGAAGTAGGAAGGCGGAAACAGAGAGAAGGACATTCCAGCAGAGAAATAATTACTGCCCAGGATGTGAGATGAGACTGAGCAGCCACCTGAGTCTGGAGGATGGTGCAAGTCAGACTGAGCTGTAAGCCCCCAAGTCCGCTGCTTGCTAGACATTGATGTGATAGATAAAATGGAGAAGGGGAAGATCCCCACAATGGCTCAAACATGAACATCTCTGATTCAAAAAGTGAAGAAATGTGTAGCCCATAGCATGATGCAGTCCTGATAGTCTGGATTCTCAAAGAGGCGGGGGAGGTTTGGAGTTTAAACCCTCATGGGTAATTGGGACTAAGCCACCCTAATGCTTCCTGGATCACAACTTCTCAACAGTGCTGGGATGTGGTTCTCCCTGCTTGTGAGAAAACTGCTGCTTTTGATTTGAATTAAGCTATACAACTTCCAGAAACATGCCAAGAAAATCTCCCAGCTCAATGTCTGGGAGTGTTTCTGGGAACAAGAGCTTCTAATTTCCAATAGAAGACCTATTTATGGGCCAGGGCTTCAAGGGACCCAAATAAAAACAAAGATATGGAAGAGTAAATGAAGGCATAAACAATTCACTCCTATCTACTGAGAGAGAAACAGCAACTCCTTCCATTTAAATGAGCTTACAAACCAGTGTCACAAAGCAAATGAAAATATTGAAAGGCAGTCCGTATATTCATGGTTGGAAACAGTATGGTACATGAAATAAAAACAAAACAGTTAAAAAAACTTTTGCAATAGATAAGGGAAATCAGGAATACATAAAGGAATAGATTATGATGACAGGCTATTAGTTAACAAGAACATGTGTATATTTAAACTCAAAAATTGGAAACTGAAAATGTAGTCATCAAAATAAAACACTCAGTGGAATAAACTTCTGAATGGACAAGGTAAAACAAATAGATAGTTTGAAGATACATATGTTCACCTTGATGTAAACACTATACAATGTATCTAGTCATCATTTTGTACCCTATAAATATGTACAAATTTTATTTATCAGCTAAAAATTTTTAAATACTGGGGGGGAGGGAAGGCTATCTAGCTGATTCTCCTGAGGTATGGGAACTCTAACTATTTTAATTTCCCCTAGCTAGCAATGCAAAAATCAAGATTCGGGGATCCATTTGGGTCTCTAGTGGTAAAAATATAACACCAAGTTAAAAATCTTTGATTAGAATATTCAAAGAAACCAAGCATCAAAAAGGAAACCTGGTGAAGTGAAATGGACACTATGAGAAACAATGACTTGATCAGCCCTTGTCATCACTGTTGATGTACAATTTAATACTTTATCCTTTTTAGTATTTTTTTGTTCTACTTAATACTATTGGTTGAACTCTGTAATTAACACACAATTATTATTAGGTGTTTAAAGTTAAATGAAAAGTGATCTCTGTTAAATATAAGAGTGGGAATAAGAGAGGGAGGAGATGTACAATTTGGGACATGCTCAAGCTGACTTGTCCCAAATGGTGGAGTTAGAAACGTGTCAGCGGATTCCAATACAATCCCATCAAGGTTGCATATACCAATGCCATCTCACTAGTCCAAGTGATCAATTTCTTTTCACAATAGATCATAATGATAGGTCTAAGAGTCAAAAGGATCACACAAACGAGACTAGTGTCTGCTAATACTAACTGATAGAATAAAAAAGGGAGAGAACTCTCCAACATGGGAAGTAGGATACACAGCAGACTCATAGAATGGCAGATATCCTAAACAGCACTCTGACCTCAGAATCAGCCCTTAAGGCATTTGGATCTGGCTGAAGAGCCCATGAGAGTATTTCAGGCATGGAAAGCCAAGACACTCTGGCAAAAAAATAAAAAAAAATAAAAAAACCTAAATGAAAGATCTCTGTGAGTGAGATCCCAGTGGAAAGAACGGGCCATCAAGGAAGGAGGTACCTTTCTCTGAAGGGAGGTGAGAACTTCCACTTTGACTATGACCTTGTCTAAATAAGATAAGAGTCGGAGAACTCAAAAGGCTTCCATAGCCTTGGAAACTCATGACTGGAGCATAGGGAGATTACTGATGCCATAAACAAGAGTGTCAATTTGTAAAGTCAGCAACAGGAGTCACTGTGCACTTACTCCTCATGTAGGATCTCTGTCCTTAATGTGTAGTTCAATGTGAATTAATGCTATGACTAGTGCTCACACAGTATTTTGCACTTTGTGTTCTGTGTGGGAGCAAACTGTTGAAATCTTTACTTAATAGATACTAAATTGATATTCTGTATATAAAGAGAATCGAAAATGAATCTTGATGTGAATGGAATGGGAGAGGGAGCAGGAGATGGGAGGGTTGCAGGTGGGAGGGAAGTTATGGGGAGGAAAAGCCATTGTAAACCATAAACTGTACTTTGGAAATTTATATTTACTAAATAAAAGTTAAAAAAAAGGAATAAAAGAATGTTCAAAGAGATAACAGATGGGAATGTCTTAGCTTACACTATCATGGAATTAAAGAATACTTTTTATCGTTAGCTTAAATAGTGAATTCAACTTTAAGATTCTATATATCATAAAGAGAAGATTAGTAAAAGAATGTTAATTTTCTCCAAAATGTTTAATAAAATTGCATGTACTATCAGAAAAAAACAAATCAATAGGAAGATAATACTGTTTTAAGTATTGGCTATAAAAATAAAAATTATGAAATTAGTAAGTAAGATATTTTTGAGGATATAATGGTTGTAAACTTCTAACAGTAAAGAAAAACAGAATCAAGTCAGATCAATAAAATAAGGCCAAACTTCAAAGTATCATAATAAAATTGTAGAGCATTAACTTCAGAAAAACAAACCTTGAAACTAAAAGTTGACTAACAACAAAATGATCATAAATATACCAACAGTGATTTCTCCTTGTCAAATAGATGTTAAAAGGAAGTAGAGGAATACCATCAAAATAATAACTGTCAATTTATATTTTGTATCCTGGTAACCACCATTCCAGAGGGATGGTGAAAGAATGACAAAGATAAGCAAATATAGCCTCCACAGTTCTCAAAGAAGTAATGAGGGATGCACTGAAAAAAAGAAGAAAAGTAAACCAGGGAGGAAGGAATAGATGCAAGTGAAAATCGGGAACACAGAAGTTAATGGAATATCTAATATTTAATGAAGATGAAAATGCAGAAAAAAGAAAATTTTAAGAACTAAATATATAGATATAAAAAGAAAAGAGAAACAATTTATTTGCTTATTTATGTAAAATCATTATTTTTTTTTTTTAACTTTTATTTAATGAATATACGTTTCCAAAGTACGAATAATGGATTACTATGGCTTCCCCCCCATACCGTCCCTCCCACCCACAACCCTCCCCTTTCCCACTCCCTCTCCCCTTCCATTCACATCAAGATTCATTTTCGATTATCTTAATATACAGAAGATCAGCTTAGTATACATTAAGTAAGGATTTCAACAGTTTGCTCCCACACAGAAACATAAAGTGAAAAATAATAGATGATTTTTTTTAATGATGATGAAATCAGATCAGACCTATTGTCATGTTTAATCCCAGTGAGAGTCATTATTTAAGACAAGTATTTTTGTTTTATTGAGAAATGGATGTTTAAAAAAATTATTTATTTGAAAGGTATACAGAGAAGGAGATTCAGAGAGAGAGAGAGAGAGAGAGGGAGGGAGGGAGGGAGAGAGAGGGAGAGGTGTCTTCCATCTGCTGGTTCACTCCCCAGTTGGCTGCAGTGTCTGGAGCTGGGCCAATCAGGGCTAGGAGCTTCTTCCAGGTCTCCCACATGGGTGCAGGACCCCAAGGACTTGGGCCATCTTCTTTCCCAGGCCATAGCAGAGAGCTGGATCGGAAGTGGAACAGCAGGGACTCAAACTGGTGTCCATATGGGATGCTGGCACTGCAACTGGTGGCTTTACCCACTATGCTACAGTGCTGGCCCTGATGGTGGATTGTTTTTCCACTGGTTTACTCCCCAGATGGCTGTAACAGCCATACCTGGGCAAGACGGAGCCTAGAACTCCATCCAGGTCTCCCACATGAGTGACAGGGATTTAAGCACTCAAGTCATCATTTGTTGCCTTCCAGGATGGAAACAGAGTAGCAAGACTGACCCAGGGATTTTGGTATGGAATGTGGGCATGCCTAGTGGAGACTTAAACCACAGTTCCAAATGCCCACCCCAGATACTGGACTTTAAATGGGGAGTTGAAATATAATAAATTCCTTGACTTGGCTAGGATCTAGAAAGAGTAATTTTAGACTTGCTAGAAAATTACAAAAATTTAATAGTAAGCACCAAAATAGAAACATAATTATAGATGTTAAGAAGGGAAGATGGTTGGGTACAAAAGGGCTTCAATTATATCTGTATTATTTTACTTCACATTGACAAATGGAGCAGATTTTAAGATGTGTTCCATCTAGGTAATGGCTTCAAAGGTATTGTTATTTTCAGTTGGTTTAAGTATTCCACACGTTACACTGATGTGAGGACCACATGGGAATAGTCTCTTTGTTTTCACTGTTTCCTAAAAGTTACTTTAAGCCATGGTGGAATTTCCGTAGGATCCTTCATCTATGCCAGTCTGCCTCATTCACTTCTGACAGGTCTCCATCACCCAGAGGAGAAAATAAAAATTGTTCTTTTCATGCCTTGAATCAGCCAGGTTCTAAATAAAGCCTTAGCTTTTATAAGAATCTAAAGAAGAATTTACATGGTAATTGTCCTCAATGTCCTTTGTTTTTACTGGTTGATAAACCAGAAAGATTGAAAACCCAGTGTTCTTTGCATTTCCTGTGTGGGTGTCTTGCCACAAAATTGATTTAATAAATGCACAAACAAAAGGAAGGCTGCTGGATTTGACAAAAACTAGTTCTCCATGATGTTCAGTTCTGTGTTTCTGTGCCTTCATATATCCCATCACTCCTAACCCATAGAAATGACCTTTGTTTCCTGGGAAAATGCCTCTTCTCACTCTTTATAGTCTCAGTAGACTAGAAGCTTTGTTAGGGCAGGGTTCTTTTCTGTCTCTTTCAGTGCTGATGCCCATCACCTCTTGCAATTATCAAATAAACACATGTTCTTATGAGTATAGAGTAGTAGTTATCACCTCTTATGAAAAGATTTATTTGTATTTATTTGAAAGGCAGAAAGAGAGGCAGAAACAGAGAGCAAGCTCCCATCTACTGGTTCACTTCCCAAGTGCTCACAATGGTGAGGACTGAGCCATGGCCGCAGTTATGAGTCAAGAATGGAATACAGATCTCGTATCTGAGTGTTGAGTGTCTAAAATTCAACTACTTGATTTACTGCAGCTGCCTTCCAGGGTTTGGTTAATCATGAAAATTGTTTTATAACATTGTACCTAATACATATGTTTTCATGGCTGAGATTAGTATATTGAAGTGTAAGTAATTGTCTCCTTCATTAAATGTTAATTCTTTGGGAACCAAGTTCATACCTTTTTATCTCTATGTCTTTAACTTGTTCACTGCATAGAACAGAGCAAACCTTTCAAATGTACTGGTTGAACTGAACTAAGTCCATTTGCAAGCAGTGTTTTCTGTGTTGCATGCAACACTCAAAATCCTCAGTATGGAGCTTCTGTTCTCCAAAGGACAATGAAGAGTGACTCCATCAACCAGTTAAATCTTTAGCCACTTCTGAGGGAGCCTGGGATTAGTTAAGAGGAGTGCCTAGGAAATGTTAAGATAGTGTAGCGTGTCGGGGGAGGGATCTATAGTGAACCTCGACTACTACCCAACTACCCAGGTCAGTGACCAATGACTCATCTGGAGACCAGTGCAAGCCCAGCCTTCCTGCAGAGAGGACTCCCATGCTCTCTCAGTCCCCTACTGCTGCCATCTGTTGATAATTACTGTCCAGTCTCTGCTGAGAACGTGTGATATTTAATATTTCCTTACCACTTGAACAAACATGTGGCAATAACGGTGAGGTACTTGGCCACAGGAGTAGAAAGATGTATTTGCATGAAAGAGTCAGTGTACACCTTGGGCCAGAAAAACAACTGCCTTCTCTTTGCAAAGTTACGAGAAGTCCCCATGGTTGAGAACCTGGAAAATAGGTACATTGACTTAGGTAGTATTTTTGGAAGAAAACTCTTAAAATCCAAAATATCAAGAAGATTGGAAAACAAAGCAGAATGACCCCTTTTTACAATTGATGAGATTTTTCTCTTAATGAGCAACTTGAAATTCTCCCAGGTAGGCTTTATGCATTTTTAGAGAAAGTCAGGGCTCTTGCCAAGTAGCTAAGAAAGAAAAAAAGCATTTTGTAAACTTGAAAACGAGTGCTGCTGATCAAAAGCCATTTCCCACTACCCTATATCCTTTAGAGGGGAGGGGAGAAGAGGTTTCTAGTTTCATTTGCAGGTGGGGAAGTTCAGTTTCCTGTTGAAGAATAACAAGCAGATTCGACAGGGACAAACTCTCTGCTCTGCTTTACACGTACAATTAACTCTAGATTACTGATGTGACTGGAAATAGACTGTTCTGATTCATTAAGCATTTATATCTGCGGCACAGTCAAGTGGGATCACAGATGGCCACCTCTAGTGATTTGGCTCCTGGAGTTGTGGAATGAGGCAGAAGTTGGCATTGTTGCTAGCACCAGAAGAGAAAATCAGTTTTTCTGTATTCTTAGGAGAACGTGATACATGCATGATTGCTTTTTTGAAAAAAAAATTTATTTATTCACTTTTATTTATTTAAAAGGCAGAGAGAGAGAGAGGGAGAGAGAATAAGACTGAGAATCTTCCATCTGCTGGTTTATTCCCCCAAATGTCCACAGCAGCAGCCAGGTCAGTGAGGCTGGAGCCAGGAGCCAGGAATTCTGTCTGGTTTCCCATGTACATGGCAGGGACTCAGATACATGAGCCATCATCTGCTGCCTTCCAGGAGCCTTAGCAGGAAGCTGGATCAGAAGTGGAAGACAAGACTCAATCCCAGGCTCTCCAGTATGGAATGAAGGCATCCCAAGCAGTGGTTTAACACATTCTGAAACAACATTCACACCATGAATGCTTTATGCTTCTCAGTATTTATTATGAAAATGTGTAGACATATAGAAAAGTAGAAATTTAGAAGAAACACAGTATGTCTATACTTGGACTCTATCATTAATATTTTGTTCTACTTGCTTTATCACATTTCTTTACATTTACCCATCCCTACCTTATATTTTTAATCAACCCATATAATTGTCCTTTGATACACTTAAAAATATGTTGCAGGAAGTCATGAATACCTTTACCATCTACTGTCATCCAATGTTATTTTATTTTTATTAGTTACTTTAGATTCTTCCACAAAGCCTGTTCTGGATATTTGTAGCAGGTATTGCATTAGGAAGTTGGGATTCTGTGCACAAATGTAAGAGTTACTGGCTGCTTGGGAGAAATAAGCTGAAAAACAACAAAAACAAGTGTATATGTAATTATACATCATGAGCTTCTGCTCATTCATGAAAAGGAAAAACAGAATGAAATGGCATCTCCATGAGAGCCTCTTTCTCTTCTTTCCACCATTGTCCACACTGCCACCAACATGAGATCCTAGAACACTGCTTGGGTAGTATAATTGACTCCCTATAGGCTGCAGGATAAAGCCTATGGCCAAGACACTACATACTTTCCTGACATGGCTAGAAATATTTATGGGCTCCCTATAATAAGCAGGGTACACTGGAAGGGACATTGTGCATATTAGAATAAGCACATCCTGGGTCCCTAGGCTTGAAAAGTGTATAGTCAGGTTGAGGAAATAGTTACCAGTAGGATGCTCCAAATTCTATGTGAGCATAAAGCAGGAGAACCCATGCCACTAACTGTTTAGAATTTCCTAGAGCACACATTATGAAGTTAAGAAGGTAGGTAGTGAGCAGGCTCAAGGGCGGGCTTACAGGGGGACTGAATATTGGAGAAAGAGGATGAGTTTGTCCATAAGGAAGGAGGAAGCAGTTGGAAATACAGAGCAAAGGATAGATTGGAGAGTGACAGGATGGGCCACATTGTAAGCAAGAAAAGTGAGTGTCCCACAGTAATCTGGGTAAGACAAGCTGATGTCACAGGTCTTAAAGATAGGGAAAGAAACTCATTTAGAGAAAGTTTAGGGCTGATGCCGCGGCTCACTTGGCTAATCCTCCACCTGCGGCACCGGCACCCTGGGTTCTAGTCCCCATTGGGGTGCTGGATTCTGTCCTGGTTGCTCCTCTTCCAGTCCAGCTCTCTGCTGTGGCCCAGGAGGGCAGTGGAGGATGGCCCAAGTGCTTGGACCCTTCACCCGCATGAGAGACCAGGAGGAAACACCTGGCTCCTGGCTTTGGATTGGCACAGCGCGCCAACCGCAGAGGCCATTTTGGGGGTGAACCAATGGAAAGGAAGACCTTTCTCTCTGTCTCTCTGTCTCTCTCACTGTCTAAATCTGCCTATCAAAAAAAAAACTTAAAAAAAGAGAAAGTTTAGGAGGTAAACTCAGAAATATTTAAAGAATGGAATGAATAAGCACAGAGCAAAGGAAGGCCAAAAAAGAATCCCAATTTTCTGTTTTGGAAAATGGGTGGTGGTTGCATCCAGTGAGTAAGATTTAGGATGTTAAAAGAGGGGAAGATATGAATTAAGTTTTGGATTTTTAAAGTGCTAGAAGTCTTTTAGGAGGTGCTGAGAGCATGGTGAACGTGGGATTCTGAAGCTCAAGAGAATTTGTACATCTAGGTGGATGCTAGTTTAAAAGAAATACAAAAGTGAATGGGGCACTAGGATGTATCCCACTGGAGGGGTGAGGGGGTTGGAGTAATTTTATACCAGTTCTCCTTAGTCATTGGTTGACTGCTTCTGGGGAGTAGGTTATACATCTGTCCTGTTCAGTATTCAACGGAAGATAAAAGGTTCAAATTCTTTGATTTTGCTGAGTTAATTTTCTCGAAGCTAGCTCTGCTGATTTCTATTTCAGCTGTCTTTACTCTGCATTCGTCTCCACTCCATTCTCAGTGGCGCACTGTCCATCCATCTGTTCATCCAGTATGCAGTCGTAAGCTCAACAAGCATTTATGCCACCTCCCATGTGTCAGGAAGCACTAGGTGCTGTCTCTCAGGGTGCTTGGAATCCAATCTTTCACATAAGCATCCTTATGCAACCTCAGCTTCATTCACTTTCCATCGTTTTCACTTCCTGAAAGGGGGGTTGTGTTTAAATTAGAGGAAGAGCTGAAGAATAGAGAAACCAGGACACCTCCCAAAGGTCCCAGGAGCTTGAATGACATGGTGTTGAGGTGATGGGTAAAATGATCACTCTCAGAGAGAATGCACTACTTCACCTTTTGTGAAACTATAAGGAGTTCCTTGTCTGTGTTTGCAAAAGGAAAATTCATGTTTCCTATGGCCTTTAACTCCTAATCTTTACTGGTTACAAGAGAGTCTTCCAAGCAGTCAAGTGCTTAATAAATATTATATCGTTTGCTAATGGCAATGCTTTCTGTGATTCTTGAGGGTGATATTTCCTTCTGAATGTGCTAGCCTGGTTCAACCAATCTGCTGTGTGTAATTTCACCTTTCATTGTGTTGGTTGAGATGTCTCAGGGGCACCTTCAGCACAGGCTGAGGAACGGCTCTGAAATGCAGAAGGAAACGAGTCTGCCGGATGTGTTAATAGTTTTTGTCTGTGCTGACTTCCTCTGTGTTGTAGGAATGTAACAAATACCAAGGGCTCCGCTATGTTAAGTAAATGTTTGCGTGCATGCTCGCTGTGAAGATGTGTGATGCTTGGAGGGCCGGTGGGAGCATTTCCCTGTGCACTTTGTTTTTATACCCTTTTCTGTGCACTTCTGGTCAGTTCTGGGCTCACTCATTTCTCATCCAAATTTAACTTCTGAGAAATGGTTCAGTTGGATAAATGACAAATTGTATGAGTATCTTTTTCTAATTTGTTTCTGCTCCTGGCTGAATGTCAGTCCTGTGCAGTTGTTATCTGTGAGGTGCATAGGCAGGGTGTTGAGTAGCATAAGCCTACTAAGGACTCAAATAGAATGTACTTAGAATCTTGTTTCTGCCACTAGCTCTTCCCTTTGAGTCGTTTCCTAATCAGACACACAGGGTTAGAAGAGCAGATGAGGGCACTACCTGTACCAGGTATAAGTGCTCAGAACTCCCTGAAATCCTTCTTCCTTTCCTTATTTCTCTCTTCCTTCTTTCCAGTATGTGTTGAATCTTAATTTTTTCTTTCGGGTCAACTTTATGAGCTTTCAAATTCATGCAAAAAAAATTCATCTTAAAACAAAACCAGAGGGGGCTGGCTCTGTGGCATAGTCTAAGCTTCAGGCACTGGCATCTCGTAGGCGCCAGTTTGTGTCCTGGCTTCTCTCCTTCTGATCCAGCTCACTGCTGTGGCCTGGGAAAGCAGTAGAAGATGGCCCAAGAGCTTGGGTCTCTGCATCCATGTGGGAGACCCAGAAGGAGCTCTTGGCTTCAGATCACCTCGGCTCCAGCTGTTGTGGCCATTTGTGTAGTGAACCAGAGGATGGAAGACCTTTCTCTGTTTTTCCCCTCTCTCTCTCTGTGACTCTACCTTTCAAATAAATAAAACCTTAAAAGAACAAGAAAAACAAACTGTTTGACCCTGTATCTTCTATTTTAGTTAGCTTATGCCATGATAGTCAACTTCCTTATATTTTTATCTATACTTGTAATCTATAATTCCTCATTCCCCATGCATTCTTTCACTGCCTTCATCCTGGATGGCTTCATCCCTTGCAATTCCATTGAAAATGCTCTTGAGGTAGAAATATGCTCCCAGAGGAAATATTTCTGGTAGATCAATTAACCATCATGCTTCACTTTTGTGTTGATAAAATTTTATATTTATAGGTTCTTATGTTCTGATCTTGTTCTCAGAAGAAAAATTAGTATTTGCAGGATAGCTTGCAAGTAATTTGGGTTAATATTTGTCTCAAGTGAGCAATTAATTTTTCTATAATATTGCACCTGTGAGAATATCATAATCATGGTTAATGGGGAAATAAGTAATCCTGCTTCCACACTCAGCTATGCTTTTTATATAAAAATAATTGAAGGATCTAATTGCACATGTCACATTAGCATAAGCTAGTTTTAAGAAGGACATCAAATTTAAAACAAGATATAAAAAAAACTTTTTAAACATTTATTTTATTTATTTGAAAGAGTTCCATCTGCTGATGCAGTACCCAGATGGCCACAATAGCCAGGGCTGGGCCAGGCTGAATCTCGGAGCTTCTTTTGGGTCTCCTGTGTGGGTGGTAGGGGCCCAAGCACTTGGGCCATCTGCCGCTGCTTTCTCAAGTGCATTAACAGGGAGCTGGATTGGAACTGGTGCCTGTATGGGTTGTGGGAGGCATTACCAGCTACGTCACAACACTGGACCCAGAAAAACACTTTTATAAAATTATGAATTATTTTTATTGATAATTTAGTATTCTCTATCATTGTTTAGTCTGAATTAGGTTTTAAGTCTGACTTAATTATTAACTATGAATGTTTCCTTCGACCATCACAGATTATGTAGTTATTGGTGAAAGTTCTTCTTGTATATATAAACATATTTCTTTATAGGCAAGACTTTTTTGAGTACATCACAGAGGTTAATAAGGATAAATTGATGGTGCATCAGGTGTATTTTCTCCCTGATCTGTGTCTGAGTTCAGCTCCCCTTGAATCTAAGCAGAAGAGCTGTAATTGGTTTCTTTTTTATTTATTTATTTATTTATTTATTTATTTATTTATTTATTTATTTTTGACAGGCAGAGTGGACAGTGAGAGAGAGAGACAGAGAGAAAGGTCTTCCTTTGCCGTTGGTTCACCCTCCAATGGCTGCCGCGGCCGGCGTGCTGTGGCCGGCACACCGCGCTAGTCTGATGGCAGGAGCCAGTTACTTATCCTGGTCTCCCATGGGGTGCAGGGCCCAGGCACTTGGACCATCCTCCACTGCACTCCCTGGCCACAGCAGAGAGCTGGCCTGGAAGAGGGGCAACCGGGACAGAATCCGGCACCCCGACAGGGACTAGAACCCGGTGTGCCGGCGCCGCAAGGTGGAGGATTAGCCTAGTGAGCCACAGCGCCGGCCTAATTGGTTTCTTAACAGCATTCAGTCATTTTCTTACATTCTCCTCATGTTCTGTAAGATCATTGTTCCTAATCATTCTTTGGCTTTATGTTTTTTTTTTTTTTTATAAGATTTATTTACTTATTTGAAAGGCTGAGTTACAGAGGCACAGAGAGAGGGAGAGAGGTCTTCCATTCGCTGGTTTACTTCCCAAATGGCTGCAATAACCAGGGCTGGGTCAGGCTGAAGTCAGAAGCCTGTAGCTTCTTCCAGGTCTCCCACGTGGGTGCAGGGGCCCGTGGACTTGGGCCATCTTCTACTGCTTTTCCAGGCTATGGCAGAGAGCTGGATCAGAAGTAGAGCAGCCGGGATTCGAACCAGTGCACATATGGAATGCTGGCACTACAGGTAGCAGCTTTACCTGCTATGCTACAGTGCCAACTGGCTTTATGGTTTTTTAGATGCATTGTAGTTATTTGAACAAAATAATAAAATAATTTGGTGATGCAAGGAGCTAAATAGGACAAGAATAATGCAACCCCTCCCCCAACAACACCCCCCCACCCCCTGCCCCGCCACTGGACTCCACTTCCGGAGCAGGAGGTCTTGTCATTGTCTTGTTCCTTTGGACATTGTCCTCCATGTTTTGAGATAATGTGCTCACCCTACTATTTTTGAAATTGTCATATTTGAGCCTTTCTGACAGATTTCTTACCCTGGAAGATGAGGATTGAGTTTTCTTGTCACCATTGGCCAACATGTATATTGTTTACCAAGCTGCAACCACAACTTTGCGTTAAGTTAGGTTGAACCTGATGAAGCTGGCATTGTTCTTGGTGAAATGCTTAAATTCTTTTTCGTCTTCATGTGTGTGCGCAGCTCTGAGGGGCCTTGGGGCTGCCAATTCTTGAACCTGTGGAAGTGCTGAAGGGCAAACCAGATAGCTGTCACCCCCCTGGTTTGTTTTAGGTCAGTTACACCTGTCCTTTGTTTCTCAACTCCCCAAATTCTGTGACTACTCTCTTCTGTTTGATCTCTTTGTTTTTGATGTTTTATGTCTTAAAACACTCCCGTTTTGGTACTTTAGGAAGATTTTCAGGTGTAGTGAGGCTAAAATGTGTTCTCAGTTTGCAATTGACACTTGAAGTTACATATTACTTCTCACTCCCTGGCCAGGGTAGAGAAAATTAAAGGGCGGTGTGCTGTTGCTGAGATTCAGAGTCATTGTCTATTAATATTTACTTTTTATCACCTAAGAAGCTCCATATTTGAGTTGGACATTTATTTTTAAAAAATCTTAGCTTATTTATTAAATAATGAACTTTAAAATATAATCTGAACACCTCCAAATAGTTCCTAAACATTCACCAAGTATAAAACCATGTGATATGGCCAGAAAAATTGGTCTGTAAAGTAAAAAGGAGTAATGGACCAATATAATGATATAAGAGGTTTTACTAATTTCTGCATTACCACATTTCACATACCCAGATGCAAACAAATCATCCATTATGTAACTATGTGATGACCGACTTGGGTTCTGATTCACTAGCCAGCCTGGAAAAAGGATATTTTATGTTGATTAAGTGCTTTGTTAGTGTGAATTTGTGATTTTCCTCTCACTGGAGGTCTTTAAATTAAAACAATGTCATCTCTCACTGAGTTTAGTATGGCCCAGCTTTAGTATGGGCTGCTTACAATGGAATAGCATTTATTTCATCCTAACATTATGTAGGTGCCATTGGCATAGCATTTATTTCATCCTAACGTTATGTAGGTGCCATGGTAATTGGGGATAGGTCGGCTCAAGGGACAAAAAAAGCAGTATTTTCTCAGCTGTGATTGCTAATCTTAACAGGACTCAATCTAGTAAATGATACTTTCTCTATTAAAAATAACTTTCCAGTGAGAAAAATTAGGATACAGTTTGTATACATAGTTGATGGATATAACACATGATAGAATTTAAAGAAAAATTAGTCTATCGTTTATAATAAAATACGAAAGTAGAGATATATATGTTTATTAAGTAATCAACTTGACTATTTTTAATGTTATTAATCACTGTACACTGTACTTTGAAAAAATATTTTCTTGGGGGGTGGGAATGTGGGTGGGGGGTCTGGTATGTTGGGAAGAATCACTGTGTTCCTAAAGTTTTACTTGTGAAATGCATGAAGTTTGTATTCCTTAAGTAAAAGGTTTCTGGGGGGAAAAGAGTGTGTTGAGGGGCCAGTGTTGTGGCATAGCAGGTAGAGCCATAGCCTTTTTGCCGGCTTCCCATATAGAGGCCATTTCAAGTCCCAGCTGCTCCACTTCCAGTCCATCTCCCTGGTAATGTGCCTGGGAAAGCAGTGAAAGATGACCAAAGTGTGTGGGTCACCCACATGGGAGACCCAGATAAGCTTCTGGCTCGGCTTCAGTGTAGCCCAGCCCCAGCTATTGCGGGCGTTTGGGGAGTCAATCAACAGATGGAAGATCTCTGTTTCTGTCCTCCTCTCTCTAACTCTGACTTTCAAATAAATAAATACATCTTTAAAAAAAGAGAAAAAAAGTGGACAATGACAAAGGGAGTATGAGATACATCTTCAATTCACTGGTTTACACCTCAAATGGCTGCAATGGCCAGAGCAGATCCAGGCCAAAGCCAGGAGCTTCGTCAGTTCTCCTGTATAGATGATGGGGGCCCAAGAACTTGGGCTGTCTTCCATTGCTTTCCAACATGCACTAGCAGGAAGCTTGATTGGAAACAGAGCAGCCAGGACATGAAATAACGTTCCAATATGGGATTCCAGTGTTGCAAATGGCAGCTTACCTCGCTGTGCTATGATGCCAGCTGCCAACTGCCCTTCCCCAATTTTCCACTTAAAAATAGTAATGACAAAATGTCATAATTTTACAGCTGTTCTCACCTGACTCAGGTCCTGATCTCCAGGAAATAGGCCCTGAGACTCTGATTGGCATGTAGATGGTTTTCTGGGGAATCTGAGGGAGTTGAGGAGGAGCGATTGAGAAGGAGAAGTTGGGATGAGACACAGTTACAATAAAGGTCCCAGGTCATTTAGTGGGGTTCTGGGAGTGGGTGGCTATTGATGTAGCTGCACCTGGTGAAAGCAAATGATTGGATGATGACTGTCCCAGAGGAGGGATGACAGCTGGGTTAAGGAGACTGCCTCCCACCCATGGCTATGAGATCTTAGAACCAGCGCCTTTCTACTTGAAGACAGCATCCAGCAGGCACACAACCCCTCCATTTCTGTGTGTGCAGCATTTCCAGTTGATAGATGTTAACTCACTACAGTTTTCATATTTTGCTGCGTTTTTGTCCAATTCTAAGTCAATCTACTTATTCTAAAAGGGTGGTTCATTTCACTTTCGTCAAGAACACATGATTATAATATTGCTTATACTCCTTTGAAAAGAAATCTCACAGGAAAGCCACAAAATAAAGGAAATGAACTATTTGTAAATGAATGTGTGTAATCTTTTAGTGTTTGGTGGAAAATAAGTCATTGTTTCTGGGATTCCTGATGCATTTTTGAAGAGACAAAGTTTTGGGACTGATCTATTGGAGAGAGCCTGTTGTTGGAATCATATGTATCTAAATTCAGACTTGCACAATTACTGGCTGTGTGACTTTGGCAAGTCACATAACTGTTTTGAGCCTCAATTTTCTAAACATAAAATAAAACACTTATTCCAAGGTCCCTCTGGACGTCAGGACCTCCTGATTTATGGGGAAATGGAGCCAGTGCTGCCAGTAGATTGAATCTAAGAACTAACATAGGCTTGACCAATTTCCTGACTGTCTGTCAATAGAATTAACTTATCATCAGCGTTTCTTTCACGAGGCAACTCTCACACCAGGGGTGCCCTTGGGAGGTGGTGAAACGTGACTTCATGTCAGGGCTTCTCTGTGGCCAAGTCTGCCTTAGGAAAGGCTTAATTCTTTGGCTGAACCTGAAGTAGGGAGCAATGGAGAGACCAGAGAGCAGCCCAAACAGGTGCCCTCAGCAGGAGGTACACCTTCAGAGCGAAGGTCCAGATTGCCTTTCAGCATAGGGATTTGTGTAATTGGGTCGCCGTTTGCCCAGCACACACCCACGCTGCTTGTCTCTGCTGAGTGGCTGCCTTGCTCCATGGGTTTGGAAACATAGGCGGCTTTAATTAAGACGGAGGGGCTGTCCACAGGGAGGTGTTGGAATCCGTTCAGCTCCTGAGCTCAGCAAGCATGACTCATCCCTCTCCCCCGACCCGGCCGTCACTTTGAGACTTGAATCCCTGCCATCAGGCTCCCTCACACATATACTTGCCTTTTTCCCCCTTTCCATTTCTAATTGAGAGAAGATATGCTTTATTTGAAGTGAGAATCCCCCTGTGTCTATGAATGTCCTCCACTCCTGCAAATTACTGTAGAGGGAATAATAATTCACACAGTGCAGACAGGAGGCAGTTTAGTGATCTCATAGCAGAGTCTGCCGGGCAAAGCAGGGGGCAGGGGGATTGGGAGAACTTGGTTGCAGATCACATATTGCCGAACTGTATAAACTTTCTTCTCCACTTCCATAGCAGGGAGAGTGTCCTGCATACTCCATATCCCTGGGTACAGGACATGATCTGTAGGAAAGGTGTTGCAGCCCATGGAAATCCAGGCTCAATCAATCTGTCAACAAAATCAATGGGATGTGTATTGAACACCTGATATACGAGTGAGGGAAAAATAATATACATTGAGATTCATTATTTTTAAATACACTTTCAAGCATTCAGAGAGGAAAAAGAATTTGGCTACTTAAAAACCTGGCAGGGTTGAGAATATGGAACTGGTTGGAAGCCTGCTCATGTGTGTGTGGTGAAAGGACAGCTTAAGCTTCCCCACCACTAAGGTAGCATTTCATTTAGTCATTCATGTACTCCTAGACTACTGAACCTGCAGATAGGTATCTGTATCATTCTGTCTCTTCCCTAAAAACCTCCTTCAGCTCTGGAGCTCCAGCTTGTCCTCAGTCCCCTGCTTTACCACTTTTCCTGGCTTTGTACCACAGAGACAAAAGAGGCTAGAAGGCAGGCATTTCTCATCATGAAAACTCCTACTGACTAATCCTTTGTGTCGCTCCCCCTCTTCGTGGAGGAACGACACAGGACCCTGCACTGTTCTTTCGTCTGCTCGGCCCTCCCCGGGTTTGCTGCCGGTTCTTCCCGGGTTGGCTACTATCCCTTCCACCTCCGTGGAAGGGCAGTTCCCCCTGGCCACATTCCCCACTTCCGCAGGGGAGCGGCACACCGCCGGCCGGCTCGTCTCGGGGGCTGCACAGGTGTTCCTTCAGCTAGATGTTCCCCTTAGATGTTCCCCATAGATGTTCCTGGTGCATGCCGTCTCTCTCCTCCTTTATAGTCCTCCTCCGCCAATCCCAACTCGGCTGCCCACACACCGAGTACGCTGCTCTCCTTCAATCAGGAACAGGTCCTGCAGCTTGTCAAGTTGGTGAGAGGCAGCTGGGTAGAAGCTGTTGCCTCCTCTCCCAGCGCCATATTGTGGGAGAGCAGATGCATAGAATAAGTCTTAATTCCAGTAACTTAGTCTAGTCCGAATTGCTCCCCACAGATCTCCCTTTCTTTTTATTTTTTGGCGTTGATACGTGCCTGTCTTCGGTGTCCCGCGGCACACACTCTGCTCTACTTGCTAGAGTTGCCACAGGTTCTTACAAGTCCTATCAATCAGGCAAACCGAATCCGGGTCCTCTCTTCGCCATGTTGTGAGGAGGTTTTTAGGCGCTGATGCATGCCTGTCTTCGGTGACCTGCAGCTCATACTCTGGTCGAGCTGCCTGCTGGTGCTTACCGCCTTAATCAGGCAGACCGAATCCAAGCCTCCTAATTGTTGTATTGTGGGGAAGCCTTACTGATGTTAATTCGTGCCTGTCTTCGGTGACCTGCGGCGCATAAGCTGCTAGCCGTCGCAGGTGCTCATCGCCTCACTTAATTAGGCAGACCGAATCCAAGCTTTCTCATTGCCATGTTGAGGGGAGGCCTTTCTATTTCTCTATTTCTCTATCTCCGGGCATTCCTATTTCTCCCATTTTACTTCTATCTTCCAGCATTCCTATTTCTCTCATTTTACTTCTAAACTTCTGTTTCTCTTATCCCCGCGGTTTCCCGCTGCCCGCCCCGAGGCTGCTTCTCGGCGGCTTCCCGGCTGAGCCGCTTCAGCCCGCGCCTCTCTCATCTGCGCAGCTTCCCGGCTTTGCGCGGCTTGGCTTCGCGCGCTCCGCGGTCTCCACGCCCTTCGCGTCTGCACCACAGCCTCGCGCCAGCCCCGTTCCCTATCTATTCACGCCCCGTGCTCTCTCTGCACGCGGCGGCTTCTGCGAGTAACACAGCGTAGCTTACGTGTCCGCCACTAGCATTCAATCTAAGTTCCCTGGGCTAGCCTGGTGAATTCAACCCAGCATATGTCTCCGCCCCACGGTTTGGCTTCCCGTCCTTTGCTCCCCGGGCTAATCAGACGGATCCCAATCTGGCTTATGTTTCAGCTTCTGGTTTCAACTTTTCGCCCCCTATTCCCGGGCTAACTTGAGAATCCCAAAGTGGCTTTCGTGTCCGCCTTGGCCTGCCCCCCACGGCTTCAATTTCCCTAACATTTTTCTCTACCCGGTATGTTTCCTCAAGCTTTCCTCCAACAATACTCCTCCCTCATTTCTCCTGGCCTCTCCCCACAGTCCGCGTCTGAGTCTGTTTGTTCTAGCTTTCACTTTCGCTTTCGACCTTAGAGATTTCTCCCAGCTTCCCCCCGTAGTCCGTATCCGAGTCTATGCCTAGGCTTTCAATAGCTTCTTCCGGCACCTTTTTCGTCCGGCTTTTCCCTAGGCTGTTTGCTAGTCTCTCTCTCCGGTATTTTCCTGCTTCTTCCCGTTTCTTCCCTCCTAAGTTTGCTATCCGTCCTAGGTTTCCTATCCGAGTCACGGCACCATTATGTCGCTCCCCCTCTTCGTGGAGGAACGACACTAAACCCTGCCTAGGCTTCATATCCGAGTCACGGCACCACTATGTCGCTCCCCCTCTTCGTGGAGGAACGACACAGGACCCTGCACTGTTCTTTCGTCTGCTCGGCCCTCCCCGGGTTTGCTGCCGGTTCTTCCCGGGTTGGCTACTATCCCTTCCACCTCCGTGGAAGGGCAGTTCCCCCTGGCCACATTCCCCACTTCCGCAGGGGAGCGGCACACCGCCGGCCGGCTCGTCTCGGGGGCTGCACAGGTGTTCCTTCAGCTAGATGTTCCCCTTAGATGTTCCCCATAGATGTTCCTGGTGCATGCCGTCTCTCTCCTCCTTTATAGTCCTCCTCCGCCAATCCCAACTCGGCTGCCCACACGCCGAGTACGCTGCTCTCCTTCAATCAGGAACAGGTCCTGCAGCTTGTCAAGTTGGTGAGAGGCAGCTGGGTAGAAGCTGTTGCCTCCTCTCCCAGCGCCATATTGTGGGAGAGCAGATGCATAGAATAAGTCTTAATTCCAGTAACTTAGTCTAGTCCGAATTGCTCCCCACACTTTGTTCTTTGGTTTGAAAGTAAAGGTGTTTTTTCCTCTTGGCTAGAGCTAATTCCTTCATTCAAGACTAATGGCTTACTTTGTGTGGCCCAGGACGAGATGAAAATACTGATTGATTGGGGAGACCATTCTCCCTCTCCAATGGTACCACTGTCTCAATCCATGTGGTCAGGTAGCTCTGAAGTGATAGCAACCAGTGCAGAGGGGTGTGTTCAGTACTTGGGTTGGAGATGGGTGTGAGACCTTCACTGCACAGCCCAGTGAGCAAGGCTTAGTACTTTCCTGCCTGAGTCAGAGTTGGCCACTGTCAGGCCTGGTCCAAGACACTGAATTTGAATCCCTCCATGCCCAGGCATACACAAGGACAAGAAGTTGAGAGCAAATTGGGCTTCCTTCTACCATTGCAACATGGCCCCTGGCTTGAGTAGAGGGTGGAAAGAATAGGGGACTCAGGACTCCAACAAGCATCTAAGAACATATCCCAGGGAATTGAGAGGTGGGGCCACTTGTTTTCCAAGGCTCCATGCCTCAATACATATTCCATTGTCACATCGTAACTTAAATACAAGACAGAAAAGATAGAATGAATTAGCATTTTGAGATAGCAATCACAAAGTGTTAAATCAAGTGTAGTGCCTCTGCACAAGGTACTCTGGGATATTGCATAAGTTATCTATCTACAAGCTGGTTCTGACGCTACCTCTTCTCTGGAGACCATTCCCTCATATTCTCCAAGTGGTCACTGTGTCAATGATTTCCTCTCTTGTACTTCAGTTCATCTCTATCCACAGATGCTTTACCCTTAGAGTACATGTTAAAATTCTACCTATTTTTAACCCTCAATCTGATTTTCTCTTTTGGTGCTGTCTTGTCTC
The DNA here is from genome assembly GCF_964237555.1 of Oryctolagus cuniculus. NCBI lineage: Eukaryota > Metazoa > Chordata > Mammalia > Lagomorpha > Leporidae > Oryctolagus > Oryctolagus cuniculus. The sequence goes on along the minus strand of NC_091433.1, from coordinate 8,121,799 downwards.
TTCATAGGTATATTTCTTGAGAGGATTCTGCCCTTAGTCACTGTATCTGCTGCTTCATATCTCATTACCTGTGGTTGCTTTCAAAGAGACAAACTTGTCTCTTCACTAAATCTCCCCTTGTGAAAGCTTTCACCAAATCCCTGCTCATGGTCAACTCTTCTGGATTTGTTTGTTTAGTTTATTCTTTAGGTTCCTGTGTCTTTGAGGGTTCTTTCTGGATCTTAATCTATTCTATCTGAATATTTGGCTGTGATAACAATTCCCAGTTTGCATCTTTTGCTTGGCTATCGACATCACACTCAAATTTCCAGCTATCAAGGAATACCTTGATGTCTGAGATTCACCAAAAATGCTTATGTTCAAAATGAATTCATCATTTTTTAAAAAAAAATTTGTTTTCAACTATCTTTATTGTTTTTCAATTATGATTCCACTCTAGACCCTTTTCTTAAGTTGTTACCACTATGGATAATAATAGTATTAACAAATATTTACTGAAGGGTTGTTGATCAGACATTGTGTAGAAACCTTACTTTATTGAACACACTCTTATCTAAGCATTTACTATATGACAGATATTGTCCTAAGCACTTAACATGCTAATTAAAAAAATTCTTGCAATAAACCATTAGGATAGACATTTCTGTTCTCTTTTACAGATAATAAAATTTAAGCATAGAAATAATGTGAAATGTCAAGATTTATATAGTAAGGAATATTGTGGACTTGAAACCATGTTCTCCTTTTCCACATCTCCATATCTTAAGTACATGGAGTGTTCTAGGTAGTTCATTCTCCAACTGATAAAATCCAGTCAGTTACCAAATATGAGAAACTCTTTACAAATATCTCTTGAAGCTTTCATGTTTTTCATCCATTGCCACTTCTGATATTGCAGACCTCGCTGTTGCTCACCTGGTGTGTTTTGCCCATCTTCAACTGATTTCTTAGTGTTTCCATTCCTCCAACGCAGCACCATTCTGTGATCAGAATACACCTTCTGAAATGCAGATATGATCAAGTAACCCTGCTATTTAAAGCCTTCCTTTAGTGCTTAGTAAGCAGATGTGTGCTTAGTCCTTTTGAAGCAACTCTAGTGTCTCTAATGTTTGTGGTCCAAGTTAATTAATTTAAAATCATTGATTCTGAGACATAATCTAAAGGTCTTGTTATTGCAAATAAGACTATTGGTGGACTGGCTTCCATCTCTCACTTATCATTACCTTCTCTCATTCCTCCAGGGTGAGTGATCTAGGAAGAAATAAGTCACATGCAAATTTTGCTCATCTCATGAGTGAGAAATATGGAGAAATATGAATCAAGTAGGAGAAATCTTAATCAAATATAAAAACATATAAGAAAGAATATGGTACTAAGCTATGTATAGTGAAATGAGCTACAGACAAGTACTCTTACATTTAGTTAAGAATTCTTTTTTTTTTTTTATTTTTTTGACAGGCAGAGTGGACAGTGAGAGAGAGAGACAGAGAGAAAGGTCTTCCTTTGCCATTGGTTCACCCTCCAGTGGCCGCCACGGCCGGCACGCTGAGGCCGGCGCACCGCGCTGATCCGATGGCAGGAGCCAGGTGCTTCTCCTGGTCTCCCATGCAGGTGCAGGGCCCAAGCACTTGGGCCATCCTCCACTGCACTCCCTGGCCACAGCAGAGAGCTGACCTGGAAGAGGGGCAACTGGGACAGAATAGGGCACCCCGACTGGGACTAGAACCTGGTGTGCCGGCGCCGCAAGGCGGAGGATTAGCCTAGTGAGCCGCGGCGCCGGCTCACATGTATTTCTGTACTACTGCAAATTAGTTAATATGTTACTAAATACTGTAATAGAGAAGACCCTATGTATCAATATGCTAATCCAATACAATTGTATTTCCCTTTTATGTAAAGTTCAGGTAGGCGTTTCTGATTGGAGGCTTTCTCTCTTACCAGCAATCGTTCAGCGACTTTTAACATCCTGTGGTTCTGCCACCTGTAACTCATGGCTTCTAAGAGTGTTGGCTTACAGACAAGAGCTGGAGGATCTTCCAGGTATCATTTTATATGTGGACCTGGAAGTAGCCACAACACTTTCTCTCTTAGTCCATTATCTAGAACTTAGTTGTAAGTTAACAGATGTAAATAATGTAGTAATATAGTCACAATCAATTCTAAGAAAGTCTGGGCAGTGTAGCATGATTGAGGCCTCAGAAGGAGAAGGACTTTTTAAAAAATTTTTCCTTTCTAGAAACATTTAATTGTACATAATTATGGAGTATAGTATGATGAGTTGATACCTGTTAATATACTGTGTTATGGTCAAATCAGGGCAATAAACATGCTCATCTTTTAAAATATTTATCATTTTTTTGTGCTGAGACTCTTTGAATTTGTCTTCTAGTTCTTTCACTCTACTATATTGTAGAAGATTAGAATTTATTCCTATTTTCTAACTGTATTTTGGTACTCATTATGCAACCTCCCCACTACCCTTCCTGCCTCTAATAACATCTATTCTGCTCTCTACTTCTATAAGAACAAGTCTGTCAGTTTCCATACATGAATGAACATGAAGTACTTGTCTGTACCTGGCTTATTTCATTTAACAAAATGAAAAACATGGGTTGAATAATTTTCTAGCAGTCTTTTCTCAAATAGAAATAATTCTATTTGTCAATTGTTAAGTCAACAAGAGTCACTGTGCACTTACTCCTCATGTAGGATCTCTGTCCTTAATGTGTTGTACAATATAAATTAATGCTATAACTAGTACTCAAACAGTACTTTACACTTTGTGTTTCTGTGTGGGTGCAAACTGTTGAAATATTTGCTTAATATATACTAAATTGATCTTCTGTATATAAAGAGAATTGAAAATGAATCTTGATGTGAATGGAATGGGAGAGGGAGCAGGAGATGAGAGGGTTGTGGGTGGGAGGGATGTTATGGGGGGAAAAAGCCACTGTAATCCAAAAGCTGTACTTTGGAAGTTTATGTTTATTAAATAAAAGTTAAAAAAGAATAAAAACTAAAAATCAGAACTCTCAAAAACTGCAATATGGATGAGGCTGGGTGTGCTGCAAGTGTTTAGAGAGCTCATCACTTAAAGTAAGTGGTTGGTTTGGCTCGTGGCCACTGTTCTTTGAATTAGCTTTGACCCTTAACAGCTTCGTTGACTGACTGGCTAGCATGCAACACCATTCAGCTCATGCCTGAGATTTACAAGAGAAGAAAACTGGCCTCTCCTGTTTGTGAATACCAACATTGACTCTTGGAACCAAGAAAATGTTTTGTTAGGCTATTTCTCTTTCTCACAATATCCCATTGAGGGTCATGGGTTCCTGAGGTGTGAAAATAAGTGGGAAAATTCAGAATTTGGCTAAAATGTACTCGCTGGATTCTGAACATACATCTGCCTCATAGAAGCCAAGAACATGTTTATCAATGCACAGAGAAAAGTTTCAAGCTTCCTGTATAATGGCTTCTCGATGTGATATATGTATATTGAGTGCCCTGCTGTGACTAAGAGCTATCTAAAAAAGAAAAAATTATAGCCACCTCCTGAAGCATGTATAAATTGCTTTTTTAGACCCTATAAAATTTTAGCTAGCACCAAACATAGAACTTCATTCATCATCCTACAAGTGAGGACTGCCAAGGGAAGCCAGTTCTTCCTGAGCCGAAAGTGGCAACACTCCAGGATTGGCAGAAATCAAATGAATCATTTCCTGCTTTTAGTTTTAGATAAATAATCAGAAAAGATTGTCTAGATTATGATCCAAAAGCCATTTTTCATAGCTCCGAGGACCTGGAATTCTTAAGAACTTCATGAGGAATCCCCCATTTTGGAATTATTTTATTGAACGATACTGAAGAGATGATAGATAAATCTACAAAATACAGGGTGCATTTTAATACAACATAGGCTGATGAAACTCAGTGTGATGAGTGTAATATCAGGCATGTCTTTTGTATTTCTGTATGTTGCTTCTTTGACATCTGTGCCTTGTTGACACTGGAAGGATTGCACTGCCCACAGTTAGCTGTGAGCAATAGTGAGTAAGTAGCTTGCTCAGGAAGGTGGCTACCTTTGATATGGAGACCAACCAATCCAGAGTTCACATCCCCAAACACCATCTGTAGGGCACTCTTATCCTCCAGGCCACTATCAATCTATGCAAATCATCTGAGGACCAGGTACAGACAACCTGGGGAAGCCCCTAAGCTCCAGAGGCTGCAGAAATTATTCAAACTAGCCAGTCCTTGTCCCATTATCCTATTTCACCCATTCCTTCTACAGTAGAGGCTCTCAGGCTCTTATTCACATTTCTCCCCCATACCTTTAACTTCTTGATCCACCCTGGTACTTCCCTACATGACCATTCATGCCATGAAATTCCCCATACCACTTTGGGATCTATGAGCATGACAAAATCTTTTCAATGACATTCATCTTTCAACAGTTGGCCTTGGTATCCCTGAATAATTGTAAAACATACATTTTGAAATAATGAGGAATGGCCGGCGCCGCAGCTCACTTGGCTAATCCTCGGCCTGTGGTGCTGGCACCCAAGGTTCTAGTCCCGGTTGGGGCACCAGATTCTGTCCCGGTTGCTCCTCTTCAGTTCAGCTCTCTGCTGTGGCCCAGGAAGGCAGTGGAGGATGGCCCAAGTGCTTGGGCCCTGCACTCGCATGGGAGACCAGGAGGAAGCACCTGGCTCCTGGCTTCGGATTGGCACAGCGCACCGGCCGTGGCGGCCATTTAGGGGGTGAACAAACAGAAAGAGGAAGACCTTTCTCTCTCTCTCTCTCTCTCTCTCTCTCTGTCTAACTGGGAGCAAGAACATGAAAATAAGAATCAAGGATGTGGATTTCAGTCTCTTTTTCTTCCGTTACTCTCCTGGGTATCCCGATACAAGGATCCTAACTTTTCTGGGTCTCAGTTTTCTTGTCCCTATAATGAAGCAGCTGATTTCTGTAGATGAATTCTAAAATTTCTTCAATGTTCAAATTCTATGAGTTTATTCTATTAGCATGTAATAGGCTTTTAATCACACACACATATCCAAATACAGTGATTTCTTCATCAAGCATTTAAATGGCATCTGTTCTTTCTTCACCAAGCTAGACATGAGGGTTACAAAGATTTATTGAAAAAATTTCCTGTTTTCAACCATACAGTTTTGCTTTTACATCTATGATGCTTCCTGCAAAGTCCCAAGGAACAACTCTGCTAGTTATCCTGGAAGCACTGCTATGCTGCAGAGGCACTAGGAAGCACTCAGGTTAAAAGATGAACCATAAGCTGAGAAAATACAGAATTATCACTGAATACACAGGTTAGAAACGATGATGAGATACTTCCTAATTCCCCATCCCACTGCATGTGCAGACACTTGTAAACTGCATGCTTGAGAAAGAGAATAGGTCACCTGGCCTCAGAGGTTGCACATTGCTTAGGTTCTTCCTAAACTTACGTCTTATACTGGAAGCTCCTTAACAAATGGTTCCTTTTTTTTTTTTTTTTTTTTTTTTTTTTTTTTTTTTGACAGAGTGGACAGTGAGAGAGAGACAGAGATAAAGGTCTTCCTTTTCCGTCGGTTCACCCCCACAATGGCCACTGCGGCCGGCGCGCTGCGGCCGGTGCACCACGCTGATCTGAAGCCAGGAGCCAGGTGCTTCCTCCTGGTCTCCCATGCGAGTGCAGGGCCCAAGCACTTGGGCCATCCTCTACTGCCTTCCTGGGCCACAGCAGAGGGCTGGACTGGAAGAGGAGCAACCGGGACAGAATCCGGCGCCCCAACCGGGACTAGAACCTGGGGTGCTGGCGCCACAGGTGGAGGATTAGCCTATTGAGCTGTGGCGCCGGCCAAAATGATTCTTTTTTTTTTTTTAAAAAAGATTTATTTAGTATTTTGAAAGGCAGAGTTACAGAGAAACAGAGGCAGACAGAGATAGAGAGGTCGTCCATCCCCTGGTTCACTCCCCAAATGGCCGCAATGACCAGAGCTGGGCCCATCTGAAGCCAGGAACCCAGAGCTGCTTCTGGCTTTCCCATGCAGGTGCAGGGGCCCGAGGTCTTGGGCCATCTTCTACCGCTTCCCTAGGCCATAGCAGAGAGCTGGATTGGAAGTGGAGCAGTAGGCATTTGAACCGATGCCCATATGGGATGCTGGCACCACAGGCAGTGGCCTTACCCGCTATGCCACAGTAATGGCCCCAACAATTGATTCTTTATTATTACACTTACTGTTCACCCTAGGGGAGCTTGGTGGTAACTTCTGTTTTGCTATGTCTGCAACAGAGTCTTAATGCTCTCAACACTGTAGTGGAGGTGGTCTTCTGAACTCCAGTTTTGAGAGTCTTTATCCAATACCTGACTTTCTGTTTTCTTTATTTTCTGTGGTCTTCCTCTGGCATTGACCACAGTTAAAACTTTCTGCTGCTGCCTTACTGGGGTCTCATTGTTCCCTCCTTCCAGGTACGCTTTCCTATGTTTGCAGCAGGGAGAATATTTTCAAAAAATATTAAAACAAGGTATTTTTCCTTCCTCATAAACTATGTTGCCTAGCAGTTTCCTCCACTCAATGAATCAATACCATTCATTGCTTTGGGGAGATTGTGGCTACCAACTAGAACAAAGAATTCATTGCTTAATGTTGAGTTTCGTACTAGATGTTTTAAAAGCCCACAGAGAGATAATAGTCCTGACAGCCTACTTTTCATGGAGAGACTTTTTTCTTTACTTTAAATTCCCTGAATTTCCATATAAAAAAATAAGGCTGTGTATCTGAGCTAGATTTTCCCTTTGCCACGATGGAAAGAAGACAAGGGAGAGTATGTGAGTTTATTTCCCAGAGCAAAGCGGGGAAACCATGCTGCTGTAAGGAGGAGAGTCAGATGGTGAAGATCAGGGTATTCCTTAGGGCTCCTAGAACATATGCTAGACGTGGTGCTGATAGGGTGAGGAAGAAGCCGGGAAGGAGGACAACCAGCCTTAATTTCTTTTTGAAATTCGGTGGAAAGAATGTCCAAGAATCAGAAAAGGTAACAGAAAGTAAAGGAGGATTTTGATTGAGGCTGAAGAGGAATTCTATACTGACATCTCCAATTTGCCTCAAAATGGTAAGTGCCATGGAAGGCATATACATGTTCCAAGGTGACCCTGTGTAGGACAAGGAATGTAGGGAGAAGTGGGAGACTCAAGGGGTTCAAGAATCGTGGGTTTCAGGGCCACTGTAGAAGTTGCAGGATAGAAAATTTCAAAGAACCTGCAGTCAATGCAGGGACTAGGACCAGTCACTACATGCACGAGGCCTGCAACGGCAGAGACAGGGAGCCCATCCATTAGGGAAGGATGGCTGAGCTTCTGGAGCAATCTCTGAGGGGAGCAACAGATATCTCCTCTGCAGAAGCTCAGAGAGCAGAGAGAGGAATCAGAACTTACCATGGCCTAGAACCAAGGTACGAACTACCCTTAATCAGGGTTCAGAGGGAGCCAGCAAAGAAGGATGGCCCAGATATCCTGCTCCGTTTCCACACTATTACAAGATTTCTTCTGTTGTCCAGCGATCGGGAGAGATGGAAGCCAAGGAGCTCTGGGAAGAAGCACTAAAAATTAAATATTTACCTTGAGGAGTTCTAGTTTATCCACATATTAGTCTTATGTTCATTAACTGGCTGTCTTGTATAACACAAAAGCTTTTAAAAATATCTTGTGAAATAGATAAGAGTCTTAAAATATGTATGGAATAAAGAGTGTCTAACCTAGTGGTTGAGGGATCTGTCCTGCATCAGAGTGCTTGCGTTAGATTCCTGGCCCAGCTCCTTAACGATAGCTTCCTGCTAATGAGACTCTAGGAGACAGTGGTGATGGTACAGACATTGGCTTTCTGCCTCTTAAGTGGGAGAATGGGAAACCTCTGCCCAAGCCCTAACCATTGTGGACATTTGGGTAGTGAACCTGTGGTGGTGAGCTCTCTCCACTCTGTCTCTCTCCTTCTCCTCCCCTCTCCCACTTTCTCCCTTCTTCTCTCCCTCCATACCTCTCAAATAAATTAAAATCTGTTCTCAGTCACAGAGCTAATTCATCATGAAATGAGAGTAGACTCAGATCCTGAAATAGGCAAGAGGAGGTTAGGAATGTTTCTATTACATAGACTTCATCTGAAATATTGTGCAGATTCATTTTAGTTATAGCAGATCTCTCCTCTATCATAAGATTTTATTATCTTCATAAGATTATTCTTAGAAGATTTTATGAATTATTACAAGTCATAGTATCCCCAGCACAGCTTTAATCCTTAGAGAATTCTAGACGCATTAATCACAGTGGTTTTCAAAATGTGATCCCCAGAGAGCAGAATCACCTGGGAACGCATTAGACACTAAAATTTTGGAGTTTGGGGACCTCACTCTAGAATTCCTGAATCAGAAAATTCTCCAGTTGATTCTGATGTGCAAAGATGTTAAAATAAATCTACTTGTTAATCAGCAATATGTCTAAAACAAAACCTATTTCTTCTTGCTAAGGCTCATAAGTAAAATTTGTAAAGAAATTTTCAATAGACATATGACTGCCTGTTAAATTGGGTAGATTAAGGAGCATTTCTGTGTCCATCTCTGTCCTAAAAACAACTGAAACCATAAAAGAAGGTCAAATGGAAGTAATATACACCAAGTGGGAGCACACGTGCTGGATGCTAGGAAGTGTGGACTAGGTCAGGGAAGGTACTCCACTAAGATACATTTACTTTTTTTTTTTTTTTTTGACAGGCAGAGTGGACAGTGAGAGAGAGAGACAGAGAGAAAGGTCTTCCTTTACCGTTGTTTCACCCCTCAATGGCTGCTGTGGCCAGCACACTGTGGCCGGTGTACCGCGCTGATCCGAAGCCAGGAGCCGGGTGCTTCTCCTGGTCTCCCATGTGGGTGCGGGGACCAAGCACTTGGGCCATCCTCCACTGCCTTCCTGGGCCACAGCAGAGAGCTGGCCTGGAAGAGGATTAACTGGGACAGAATCCGGCGCCCCAACCGGGACTAGAACCTGAGGTGCCGGTGCTGCAAGCAGAGGATTAGCCTATTGAGCCACGGTGCTGGCCATACATTTACTTTTATACTTTGGGCAAGACACAGATTTCTCTAGAGGTTTTTGTCAAAGTCTTGGAAAATCCAACCAGTGATTTTCTTATTAGTGGTATAAGGGTTGTGGATGGAGAAGTCCTCTGTTTGACACTGATATAACAGCAAGGAAATGGACAAAAGCCTAGGAGCTCCAACTCTAGTAGGAAAGGGGAACAAAATGAATCAATAGATACTATGAAATATCAGAAGATAATAACTGTGAGAGCAAAGTAAATCAGGGAAGGGAGATAGAGTATTAGGGGAGAAGTGTTACCAAATTTTACAAGGGGTTATCGGTGCTTACTAAGGAGAAATTATTTGAACAAAGACTAGAAAAATTATGAGCAGCTGAGCCATGCGGACATCTGGGCAATGGGCATATCAGAGAAACGAAGAGCAGATGCAGAGGGCCTGAGGCGGGAATGTGCCTAGTGTGTCAGATGCTGCAGAGTGGTGTGGCCAGGAGGCGTGCGTGAGGAGGAAAGAGTTGGGGAAAGTGACAGAAATGGCAGAAGCAGCGTGCTGTAGACTGTGGTTAACTGTAAAGGCTTTGGTACTTCTTGAATTAACTTGGTCTGTCAGGTGATTTCTGAGCAGAGAGAGACATGGCATAGCTGTTACAATGAAAGGAATCTGTTCAGATGGACTTGGAGGCCAGCGCAGCGATCCAGGGCAGAGACTAGGATGTCAGAGCTACAGGTGACAAGGAATTCGATTCTTCATATTCAGTCTTGTCTCAGAATACAGCAGTCAACTTGTCACCAGGAAATCTCATTTTCTGACTTTTTGAAGCTGCTACTATAATAACATTTTCACTTAAAAATGAACGAAGCATGCTGTAAGTAGCACTATTGCAACACTTCACTTATAGGCAAAGAAATATTTTACAAGTCACTTGGACCTACAGTCTAGTCAGACAATATCATGTGGAAGACAGAGAACTGTACCTCCTGTTTGAGTTGATAATACTTTGTGATTGCGAGTAGTCTTTTGTATGCATGCTCTGTTTGCAAGTGTTTCTAGGAAACTTCAAACTAACTTAACTTGGAAGACATTATTCTGTTCCATAAGCTTTCCCATAGAGACATTTAAGTGTCAGACCATCAAAAAGTTGAAAAATTAATGAAGAAAATGAGGCCAAAGCAAAAAGGAACTTTTAAAAGTATGACACCCCTGCACCTCATTCATGTACTGCCATATACCTCTCTTCCTACGTTGGCAAGTTTAATAAGCTGTGCTTCCTTTACATTTTTATCTACAACTACAATTATTTGTTCTCAAATATAATTTCTTAATTATATAAACATTTTCATTATTTTATATAAGCATTTTTCATTAATAAATTTTAAACTATTTTCTGTTCATTTGAAAGGCAGAGGGAGAGGACAGAGAGAGAAAGCATGTGCTCCCATTTGCTGGTTCCCTCTCCATATGTCCACAAAGGTAGGAGTTTGATCAAGGGTAGGCCAGGGCTTGAGCCAGCTGGCCTGGGAATACAATCCAGGCCTCCCACGTGGGAGGTAGACATACAATTATTTGAGACATCACTGATGCCTCCCAAAGCCTGCACTGGCAGGAAGCTAGAGTCAAGAGCTGGAACCAGGAACTAAACCCAGGTACTCTGATATGGGACATAGCATTTTTACTCGTAGGCTAAATATTCACTCCCATTGATGTCTTCTTTGCTTTGTAAAAATCAATTAATTATTTGGTTATCTTGGCTTGGGATAGCATGTGTTATAACTTGTTAAAATTAATGGACACTGAAAAAAAAATAGTAAGATTCCTGTCTTAGTCAATCTGAAAATTCCTATCTCTCTGAAAATGCTGTGAACTCTGTGGGTCATAAACAACTGAAATTTATTTCACAGAGTCCCAAAGGCTAGAAAGAACAAGACCAAGGCACGAGCAGGTTTGGGGTCTGGTGACTGCATCTTTTCTGGTTCATAAGTGCTGCCTTCCTACTGTGTCCTCATACGGTGAAAGAGGCAAAGCAGCTCTTTTAGGGGTAATAATCAAGTTCAAAGGGGTATAAATCCCCTACCTTCATGACCTAATCACCCCCTAATGCCCCACTTTTAATAGTATCAATTTGGGCACAAAGGTTTCAGTACAGGAATCTGACAGAGGCAGGAGTGGACATATGTTCAGACAGTTTTTAAGCACAAATTAACATTTAAAAAAAAGCTTCTGTAGTAGTCCTTGTTTGTGTATGTGCAGAACTGTGTCTCCTAATCATATGAAGCCCTAGTGATGATGCTTGTAGACATACCTCTGGAGGTAATTAGATAACGTCAGGGTGATGGAGGGCCCATGTTGAGAACTGTGCTGCTGTCTCAAAGGAACATCAGAAAGGTTCCTCTTCTCACTGAGCAAGGCCCTATGAGCACACAATGAACAGTCAGGAAGACACCCCATACCAGAAACAGAATGTGCTGGTGTTTTGATATTGGACTTTCAAAGCCATGACAGCTTCAGAACTGTTGAGAAAATAAATGTCTACAGCCACCCAGGCAATGGTATTTTGTTGTGGCAGCCTATGTCGACTAGAACAACCCCAGTCTATTTACCAAACACAGTCCTGCTCATATATACCCTGTAATTTTTGCTCCTGTGCTGAGAACGCATCTAATTCAATTATTCACCTCTCCTGAAGTTTCCTCAAATACCATTTGAAAAAGATTTCTTTACTTACTTGAACATCAGAGTTACACAGAGAGAGAAGGAGAGGTGCAGAGAGAGAGAGGTCTTCCATCTGCTGGTTCACTCCCCAATTCTGCAACTGATGGAGCTGTGCTGATGCGAAGCCAGGAACCAGGAGCCTCCTATGGGTCTCTTATGTGGGTGCAGGGACCCAAGATCTTGGGCCATCTTCCACTGCTTTCCCAGGCCACAGCAGAGAGCTGGATCAGAAGTGGGGCAGCTGAGACTTGAACTGGCACCCATATGGGATGTCAGCACTGCAGGCAGCAGCTTTACCTGCTACATCACAGCGCCGGCCACCAAATACCATATTTTTAAGTGTGCTTCCCTACTCATCCATTTAAAATTGCTGTTCCCTCACTATGTCACACTCCTGCATCCTCTATAACCCTTGCCTGTTTATTTTCCTCAAAGCATATAAAGTTTCTAATATCCTGTACAGTTTACTTATTTAATTTGTGTTGTCTATCTCTTCACATTAGATTGTAAACTTCGTGAGGACAGGAGGGTTTTTTTGCTGTTAGCTTTCTGTGACATCTACAGTGCCGCCAGGGGTACTTTGAACATAACAGGCCCTCAGTAAATATTTGCTGAGTCAATGAATGAAGTCAGAAAATTTTTACTATTTGACATTATGTCTGAATTAGAAATAAACATTCAAATATTCACACTGTTGTCAATGCCACTGTTGAATTTGGTTTCTCTTCTTGGGTCCTGAAGTTTTCCTTGCCTTTGCAGCTAAGTCTTCTAGGTATGATTTTTAGGTTCAGCCCACCTAACTTTTTAAGGCTGTATATTAAGACAGTATAATATGTGGTTCCTGTAGAGAGTTCTCATTAGAGAGAGTATCCAGGGTTCAGGTGATTCCAATTCCATTTTAATCTGTGGTTCTTTCTTGTAATTCCAAACTTGAGGTTGACTTTGGAACATCATCTTTTCTGAGTTCCCACAATATTTGCTCTAGACTAATGAAAAAATGAATGATCATAAATATAATTACCCTGAAGGCCTGAGGATATTTTTGGTATACTTGGAAGGAAGATGGGCTTAAAAGAAAAGCAATTGACTGTAGAAGGCCTTTGTATTTTTCTCTGTTGGAGTTCAGATTAACAAAAATAAATAGCATTTCTTATCCTCAGTTGGGTTCTGAACAAATGGAGAAATAAAAAATAAGGAAAGTGGTAATATGGACCAAAATATCACTTTAACTCCTGCTATGCGTCAAGGAAAGAGCTGAAGTGTGCGGGCCAAAGGGCCTGTGTCCAGAATAAAGTGGACACTAACACACTACCGCTACTTAGGGCTTAGGGAGTTTCAGTTCAGACAGCAGGAGTGGGAATCCCGTGATGACGACAGAGACTCTGTTTCCCCCTAGCCAGCTCCACAGGAGGGAAAATCTGGAATCCAGGTGTGTACTCAAGGAATGTCGATGATTTTTTTTTGTGGAGAGAGCATTTTCCAAACTTATCTGTTCATGTGATCTTTGTCATTTAGGGTATTGTGGGACCACATTTGAGAAATGTGACTTTTCTCAAATCCCATGAAACAACACAAGCATTGGTTCTCTTGGAGCAGTTATTGATTCCTCTCACTGTTAAGCATGTAACAAATCCCCATATTATGCTAGTTACTGTGCTAGACCTTGGGAAAATAAGAATAAAAGAGAGGCAGGCATTGCTTTTGAAGCATCTGTCTTGTAAGTGAGTGAGATGAATACATGTATTCTTTTTTATAAGATTTATTTTATTTATTTGAAAGAGTTACACAGAGAGAAGGAGAGGCAGAGGGGTGGTGAGGGGGAGGTCTTCCATCTGCTGGTTCACTCCCCAGATGGCTGCAATGGCCAGAGCTGCACCAATCTGAAGCCAGAAGCTTCTTCTGGGTCTCCAATGCAGGTGCTGGAGGCCAAGGACTTGGGCCATCTTCTACTGCTTTCCCAGGCCATAGCAGAGAGCTGGAAAGGAAGAGAAGCAGCCGGGACTAGAATTGGTGCCCATATGGGATGCCGGTGCTTCAGGCCAGGGCTTTAACCCACTGCGCCACAGCACCGCCCCTACATGTATTCTTGATACCACATGCAGATGTAGTTAGCAAAGATATTACTGTGCACTGTGAAGCATGCACCTTAACTTCATCTCATTGTGTAGATGACTTGAACAAGTACGAGGGTCATTTCTTTCAAATTTAAAAAAAATGCTTTTTAAAATTTGAAATGCAGACCAAGACACACCCACAACCACACCCACACCCAGACCCACACACACACACAATCTTCCATATGCTTATTCAGTCCTCAAATGCCCACAACAGTCAGTGTCGCTCCCCCTCTTCGTGGAGGAACGACACAGGACCCTGCGCTGTTCTTTTGTCTGCTCGGCCCTCCCCGGGTTTGCTGCTGGTTCTTCCCGGGTTGGCTACCGACCCTTCCACCTCCGTGGAAGGGCGGTTCCCCCTAGCCACTTTCCCCACTTCCGCGGGGGAGCGGCACACCGCCGGCCGGCTCTCTCGGGGGCTGCTCAGGTGTTCCTTCAGATAGATGTTCCCCTTAGATGTTCCTGGTGCATGTTGTCTCTCTCCTCCTTTATAGTCCTCATCCACCAATCCCAACTCTGCTACCCACACGCCGAGTACGCTGCTCTCCTCCAATCAGGAGCAGGTCCTACAGTTTATTGGTTGAACTGGAGGCAGCTGTGTAGAAGCTGTTTCTCCCTTCTCAGCGCCATATTGTGGGAGAGCAGATGCATAGAATAAGTCTTAATTCCAGTAACTTAGTCTAGTCCGAGTTGCTCCCAGTTGCTCCCCACAGATCCCCCTTTGTTTTTATTTTTGGCGTTGATACGCGCCTGTCTTCGGTGCCCCGCGGCACACACTCTGCTCTGCTTGCTAGAGTTGCCCACAGGTGCTTACAAGTCCTATCAATCAGGCAAACCGAATCCAGGCCCTCTCTTCGCCATGTTGTGAGGAGGTTTTTAGGCGCTGATGCGTGCCTGTGTTCGGTGACCTGCAGCGCATGCTCTACTCTGCTAGAACTGCCTGCAGGTGCTTATAAGCCCTACCAATCAGGCAGACCGAATCCAAGCCCTCTCACTGCCATCTTGTGGGGAGACTTATTGGTGTTGATAACGTGCCTGTCTTCGGTGACCTGCAGCCGCCCACAGGTGCTTATCGTCTCCCTAATCAGGCAGACCGAATCCAAGCTCTCTCATTGCTGTGTTGTGGGGAGGCCTTATTTTTCTCTATTTCTCTATCTCCGGGCATTCCTATTTCTCCCATTTTACTTCTATCTGCCAGCATTCCTATTTCTCTCATTTTACTTCTATACTTCTGTTTCTCTTATCCCTGTGGCATCCTGGCGCCCGCCCCGAGGCTGCTTCCCGGCTCTGCGCGGCTTCCCTAACATTTTTCTCTACCCGGTATCTTTCCTAACTTTTCTTCCAACAATATTCCCCTCTCATTTCTCCTGGCTTCTCCCCACAGTCCATATCCGAGTCTAAGTTTCTTCTAGGTTTCACTTTTTCTTTCAACCTGCAGTCCGTATTTAAGTTTCTTCTTGCTTTCACTTTAAATCCTAACTTCTTTCCCACAGTCCGTATCCGAGTCTATGCCTAGGCTTTCAATAGCTTCTTCCGGCACCTTTTCCGTCCGGCTTTTCCCTAGGCTCTTTGCTAGTCTCTCTCTCCGGTATTTTCCCACTTCTTCCCATTTCTTCCCTCCTAGGTTTCCTATCCGAGTCACGGCACCATTATGTCGCTCCCCCTCTTCATGGAGGAACGACACAGGACCCTGCGTTGTTCTTTTGTCTGCTCGGCCCTTCCTGGGTTTGCTGCTGGTTCTTCCTGGGTTGGCTACTGTCCCTCCACCTCCGTGGAGGGGCGGTGTCCCCTGCCACTTTCCCCACTTCCGCAGGGGAGCGGCACACCGCCGGCCGGCTCTTTCGGGGGCTGCTCGGATGTTCCTCAGGTGTTCCTTCAGATAGATGTTCCCCTTAGATGTTCCTGGTGCATGTTGTCTCTCTCCTCCTTTATAGTCCTCATCCACCAATCCCAACTCTGCTACCCACACGCCGAGTACGCTGCTCTCCTCCAATCAGGAGCAGGTCCTACAGTTTATTGGTTGAACTGGAGGCAGCTGTGTAGAAGCTGTTTCTCCCTTCTCAGCGCCATATTGTGGGAGAGCAGATGCATAGAATAAGTCTTAATTCCAGTAACTTAGTCTAGTCCAAGTTGCTCCCAGTTGCTCCCCACATGAACCCTTTACTCTGATATGGGATATAGGTGTCTCCACAAATTTCTTGAGTTTGTTTCTGAATATGATCTTGAATCCGAATTCTAGGTATTTAGCTATACCAGTGAGTTGTCTTTTACTTACTTAATATTTTTCCAGGGGCCGATGGTGTGGCATAGTGGGTAAAGCCTTTGCCTGTAGCGCTGGCATCCAATATGGACACTGGTTCAAGACCCGGCTGCTCCACTTCTGATTCAGCTCTCTGCTATGGCCTGGGAAAGCGGTAGAAAATGGCCCAATTCCTTGGGCCCCTGCACCTGCGTGGGAGACCCGGGGGAAGTTCCTGGCTCCTGGCTTCAGATCGGCACAGCTCTGGTCGTTGGCACCATCTGGGGAGTGAACCATTGGATGGAAGACCTCTCTCTCTCTCTCTCTCTCTCTCTCTGCCTCTCCTTCTCTGTGTAACTCTGACTTTCAAGTAAATAAATAAATCTTTAAAAAAATTAATATTTTTTCTAGATTAAAAGTAAATAGGTGGAAACAAGAAGTCATGACTAGGCTCTTTTACAACCTTGTGGGCCTTAGTCACATGGAGTAAACAAAGGGATCTGAGTTCAAATCTCAGTGTCACTTAAAACCATTGACGAGACCTTGGAAAAGCCACTTTCCCTACTCTTAAATTTTACTTGTTCATCTCTGAGATGGGGATAATTATCATATACGCCTTCTTCTTAACGTCTTGGAAGGCAGGAGAGAGAATGGAGTGAAAGCCATCTGTCAACTGCACAATGGAATGAATTATTTGACTACAGTGTTAATTTTCTGGGACTGTCTGGGAAGTGGTCTCAGGCTTATTTCTACCTTTATTCTGAAATGTAATACAATCTGGAAATATGAGAGTGTTTAAAAAAGTTCATGGAAAATAGAATTAAATGATAAGTTTATTTTGGTGCAAAGATTGAAATGTGCATATGAGGAGTTCAGAAATTCACAGAAAATACATATTATGAAAAAATGGCAAAAATGGCATGGACAGTGTCCAGATGGTACTGACCTCAACCATCTTTCATTTTCTCTTTTAAACTTTGGGGTAAGGTCTGTGGCTCTTAATGAGTCACCTTTAATATGTGAATTATTTAAAAAGCATAGAGAGGGTTATGCTAAGCTCCTGTGAGAAAATTCTTTTTTTTCCATGCCCAGTCTCACAACATCAATTTTTATTTAAATGTATTAATACTTTAAAAATGGACTAAAAAGGCTTCTTGAAGGGGAGATATTTTACCCAAAATATCAGCATGAAGAGATTTTTATGGCTGGTTTAAAAGCTCCTTAAATTAGGGGGTTGTAATGGAAAGTCTGACAGGCTCAAATAAGGCAGGTCAAAAATATATTCTTAACACTTAACACATACTGTACATGAAATATATTTTTAACATGCTATATGTTTATTACAGATTAAATACTTAAAAATGGAAAAACAGCCCAAATGTTCCTTAAATATTTGCTTAATATAGTCAGAACACATTGAGAATTGTAAGCGTGAAGAGTACATGTTAAGTGTTTAACTAACATCAATTGCAATAAAATGTTTCACTTGAAATGTTAAGCAAGTGATAAAAATGTCATATGAGACGACAGATTGCAGCTTCACTCAAAGTTCTCTCTAATTAAGGTGAAGTGATAGACACTTGATTAGTTAAATGTCTTGAACTTGAGAATAGCGTGATCTGATTTGTGCCTGGATCCCTTTTCCCACTTAGCTGATGGGTTGAGGATATCAAAAATATCAGTTTTCTCAAGAAATTGCCTCCTTCTTGAAGACCTTCCTATTGTCCAAAAATGTAGGATTCATCAATCCAATTAAGTTCTTTTTATTTTTTAATAATGTCTAAGGCTTCAGTGATTTCTGACTAAAGCCATTAACTAGGGAAATCATTTATATTTTCAAAAAAATTTAGGTGCACCTCATTCCTTCATTTTATATGCCATATATTTTATAATATGGGAGTGCCAACTCTATCATTAATAGCCGTGTGACATGGGGCATATTACTTAATTTCATGGTACCCCAATTTCATCTGATAAAGCTGAGATGACAGAAGACCTAGTTATTGGACTGTTACGAGGATTAAGTGAGAATGTGTAATGTACTTAGAATGGATCCAAGCACACAGTGTTAGTTCAACATTTAACACATACTTTTTACTCTTAACATTTGTAATATATTTTGAATGTATTAGGCAAATATTTAAGAAACATTTTTCCATTCATTTTAAAGTACTTAGCACTTAATAATCATATATTAAAATACTTTAAAATTATTTATTTGAAAAGGCAGAGAGACAGTGAGAAGGAGATAGGTAGGTAGATAGATAGCTAGTGATCTTCCATCCGCTAGTTTACTCTCCAGAAGCTTGCAATAACTGGGGCTGGGCTAGGCCTAACCCAGGAACCAGGAACTCTGTCCAGGTCTCCCACATGGATGGCAGGAACCCAAGTACCTGGTTCATCTTTTGCTGCCTTCCCAGGTGCATTATCGAGAAGCTGAATTTGATGCAGAGGAACCCAGACTGGAACTGGCACTCTAGTATGGGATGAGGACTTCACAAGTTGTGGCTCAACCCACTGTGCCATAATGTCTGCCTCTCAAATACTTTTTTTTTTTTAATATTTGTTTATTTGAAAGAGGTACACACAGAGAGAAGGAGAGGCAGAGAGAGGGGGAGGGGGGAGAGGGGGAGAGGGAGGTGTTCTATCCTCTGGTTCACTCCCCAATTGGCTAGAACAGTTGGAGCTGTGCCAATCCGAAGCCAGGTGCTTCTTCCAGATCTCCCACGTGTGTGCAGGGCCCAAGTTCTTGGGCCATCGTTTTACCGCTTTCCCAGGCCATAGCAGAGAGCTGGATTGGAAGTGGAGCAACTGGGATTCAAACCAGCACCCATATGGGATGCCGGCAGTGCAGGCAGTAGCTTTATCTGCTACGCCACAGCACTGGCCCCTCAAATACTTTTTAATATATGATAAATATTAAGTACTTTTACAACTGTTTTGAGATTTAAAGGTTCAGTTCATCTTTCCTACTGGACAGTGATTTTCATGATGACTTTTTTTTTAAACTATTACCATAGGCTCAATAATTCTTTACCAAATAAAAAAATGAATAAATGAACAAGTGGATGCAGTCACTCCACCAGATGAATGTTTGATTCATTTGTATGATTAAGTTATTTTCATTTTTTGATGATTTGTAGAATTTCAAAAATTTCTGATGACATGCCATTAATTAATTCCTAAATTGTATTCCTACATTGCAAAATACTTTCCTTTTGAACCAAAACTGAATTTCAGTTAATATTATTGATAAACTAACTTCTCGAGCACAGCAAAAGGAAATGAGCTTTGGCAACTGCTGCAAATATTGGGAATATATTTTCTAATCCTATGACCCTACCAGTTCTATAAACTTCACTGTGCCTTAATTTTCTTATCTGCATAGTAGGAACAATAATATGTAGTTCACAGCCTCAGTGAGTTAACGTTTGGAAAATGCTTGGAACAGTACTTGGCACCTAGTAGACTATCAGTAAATGCAGGTTACTGTTACTATCTTGTTATATTTTAATAAAATAATTACTGTAACTATATAATAATTATATGTTAAGTATATTGCTACTTAGTGTTGTTGCTATTATTTAGCACACTGAAGATATTCTTGTAGGGAGCAACTCGGACTAGACTAAGTTACTGGAATTAAGACTTATTCTATGCATCTGCTCTCCCACAATATGGCGCTGAGAAGGGAGAAACAACTTCTACACAGCTGCCTCCAGTTCAACCAATAAACTGTAGGACCTGCTCCTGATTGGAGGAGAGCAGCGTACTCGGCATGTGGGTAGCAGAGTTGGGATTGGTGGATGAGGACTATAAAGGAGGAGAGAGACAACATGCACCAGGAACATCTAAGGGGAACATCTATCTGAAGGAACACCTGAGCAGCCCCCGAGAGAGCCGGCCGGCGGTGTGCCGCTCCCCCGCGGAAGTGGGGAAAGTGGCCAGGGGGAACCGCCCCTCCACGGAGGTGGAAGGGACGGTAGCCAACCCAGGAAGAACCAGCAGCAAACCCGGGGAGGGCTGAGCAGACAAAAGAACAGCGCAGGGTCCTGTGTCGTTCCTCCACGAAGACGGGGAGTGACATAATGGTGCCGTGACTCGGATATGAAGCCTAGGCAGGTTTAGTGTCGTTCCTCCATGAAGAGGGGGAGCGACAATTCTGTGTTTGATATTGTTTATTTTCATTCTTGTTTTCCATTTCTATCTTTTTCACTAAACTGGAAGAAGAGGGATACTATGGTTTAGTACCATTGCAACTCCCCAGAATTCCTCCCCATGATTCTGACTGGCGTAAGTTTGTGAAATATGGACTACTTTCCCCTGTGTCTCCCACCACTGAGATAAATATTGCCACAGAATAAGACAGGGAACTGTCACAAATAAGAACAGACATTACCAAGCAGCCAGGGTGTCAACTTCTTAGATGAAAAAAGCTTCTTAATATTACTGATCAAAAATTCCCCTCCTCCTTTTTAAAAGAAAATATTGGTGGCTTAAAAAATGAAGCAAGTAATTGAGTCCAGCTGGCTCAGTTGCCAACAAAGTCTGTCTCCTAGAGCCAGTGTGGCACAGGGCACTTGGAAATTAATGGTGTGGAATTAATTTGAAGTTTACAGCATTTTTGCACACAAGTGCTTTTAACACTAATCTAAAATCTGGAGATTGTTGGTATTGCTTCTGACTTCATCCTTCTATCTCTGATAGGCCCATTATTACATTTAGAAAAATTTGGGGGGTTTACCTTCATTCTTTATAAATTATCACAGCTTATAATTGAATCCTTTTTTAATCAAATTCCTGTTATTATTTAGCTTTAAGAAGACTTGTTGTCCCTTCATGTCATTAGCCAAAATATGTTAGTGATTTCTATTACTGTGAGCAAAGTAAGTAATACAGTTTCTGAAATCTGGCTATCAATACCACCAAATGGCCTGCTTTTAAGCTAAGTGTAGGGAAGGAAATGGACTTATTGAATTGTAGGCGCTTTACCTAGTACACTCTTGATAAAACTTATGAAAGTGCTATAGGACACCATACACATACCACAGATTTTTTAAAAATAACAGTTTTACTGAGATGTAATCATATACTATAAAATTTACCCTTTTTATAAGGTATCAAATTCAGGGATTGTTAGTAGATTCACAGAATTGTGCAACCATTACATTATCTAATTTCAGAATATTTTCATCACCCCCAGGAATGATAATATCTATTAACAGTCATTCCTCACTATATCTAGGGCAACCACTTATTTATTTTCCACTTCTATAGATTTGGCTACAGATTTTGGACATTTTGTATGATAAAATTGTACAAAATATTTTTTTGGTTTCTTTCACTGTACTTACAGTTTCTGAAATTCATCCAAGTTGTAGCATGTGTCAGTAAATCAATCCTTTTGTTATGGTATAGCCATACAGTGGAATATTACTTATTTTCTTTACCCACTTATCAGTTGATCAGAATTCGAGTTGTTCTGTTATTTTGGCCATTGTAAATGGTGCTACTATGAGCATTTGTGTGTAAGCTTTTGTGTTGACATATGCTTTTATTTCTCCTGAGTAAATACTTAGAAGTGGAATTACTGGGTCATGTGTTAGCTATAGGTTTCTCCATTTTAGGAAATGCCCAACTATTTTCTACAGTGAATCACATGTCACAGATTATATTTTAATTATTTTTTGTCTTTTTATTGCTTAAAGTGAGGATCAAAAGGGAAAAGAATGAAAACCTGGCTCTGATTTCTAGAGCAGAAGGGTTTATTAGATTCACTAATGTGGTAGATAACAGAAGAGGTAGAACTAGCTTCCATTGTAGGTAAGGGTGAATCAACAAATTCTGGTGAGGATGTGGGGAAAAAGGTACCCTCATCCACTGTTAATGGGAATGTAAATTGGTTCAGCCATTGTGGAAGACAGTATGATGAGTATACCTCAGAAATTGAATATAGACCTACCATGTGATCCAGCCATCCCACTCCTGGGTATTTACCCAAATTAAATGAGATCAGCATGTTAAAGAGTTATCTGTACCCCCATGTTTATTGCAGCTCAACTTAAAATAGCTAAGATATGAAATGAACCTAGGTGATGATCAACTGATGACTGGATAAAGAAAATATACATACATATTTTATGTATACACATACATACATACTAACTGTGGAATATGTACACCATAAAAAGGATGAAATCCTATATTTTACAACAAAATGAATCCAACTGGAAACCATTATACTTAATGAAATAAGCCAGTTGAAAAAGACAAATAACATATTTTCTCTGATATGTGGTAACTAATAGAGCACAAAAAATGTATATTAGTGAAATTGATATTTTGAGAATTGATTATTTTTTACAACCCTTGTCTATGGTTGTGGAACAGTGTTTTTTTTTTTCCATTTTTGTTGAATTTTTAAAGATCTATTTATTTATTTGACAGGTATAGTTAACAGACAGAGAGAGAGAGACAGAAAAGTCTTCCTTTCATTGGTTCACTCTCCAGATGGCTGCAATGGCCAGAGCTGTGCCAATCTGAAGCCAGGAGCCAGGGGTTTCTTCCTGGTCTCCCATGCAGGTGCAGGGGCCCAAGCACTTGGGCCATCCTCCATTGCCTTCCCAGGCCACAGAAGAGAGCTGGACTGGAAGAGGAGCAGCTGGGACTAGAACTGGCACCCATATGGGATGCCAGCACCACAGGTGGAGGATTAACCTAGTGCACCACAGCACTTGCCCTGTTGAATTCTTTACTTAGTAGAGGGTTAATCTTATGATTATACAATAAACTGGAAGTATTTTGTAAAAATTAAAACAATAAGAAAGGATGAGAGAGGGTGGGTGCAAGAGTGGGAGGGAGAATAGATCTGTATATAAGAAATACATGAAATTTGTTCACCATATATGAATAAAATTTGTTTAAAAAATAGCTTCTTGGCTACCAGGAAGTGAAAGAAATCTGAGCTTTAGTGAGAAGAGGAAGACTCATTGCCCTTTAGGCATAGTTCTGGTGATAGGATAAGCTGAAGTTTAGGTGGTTTAATCCTAGATAGTGTAGGACAACTCAATAGCAGGTCTATCTGCTGCTGTTTTGAATCTGGTGCCTGTAGGAGGATATGGGAATAACAGGTCCTATAGCTCCCTCCACATTTGGAGTTTTGGAATAGTGCCAAGAATACCTGGTTGTAAGACATTTCTGACCAATTTTTATTGTCTCTTATAGAAGACATGCAGTTGGAAGATACTATTAAAACGGAGGGTCCCATTTGTTGGCAAGGTTTCCCCATTCTCTAGCTTATATTGTGGCCATACAGGATTATGGAAGAAAATAGTCCTGACTTGTTTAGAACATCCAGTTTAAAGTATTCTCTATCTTTAAGGAGACAACCAGTGAGTAAGTCCAGAAAGTGAGTTACCCATGGTTGAAAAAGCTTCTCAGTGATGTAGAGAGAAAAAAAGATAGGGCAAGAATGGGTCATGGCTACACACACACACACACACACACACACAAAAAGAGTGGGTCATGGCTCCATGAGAGCCTTTGGTGGACTAGGGTTAGGGTTAGGGTTAGGGTTAGGGTTGGATCTAGTGTCCCAGGATCTTACCTACTTCCTCAGTGCTCTATGCATCATCAGGGGCCATTTTGTCAACTGATTTGGGCCTGAGATACTAGATCTTGAGTTTTCAGATTCTTCATTTTGCTCAGGTGTCTGTGTCCCTTGGATCTTTCTGTGAGGAGAGTAGTGTATGAGGATGATCTCAAGGGATCTTAGTCCTCAATGTTAGTACTTTAGCAAGGTGGTAGTTTTCTTGCTGCTTCAGATCTAGCTTGTAGTATATCAATATGATAAAGTGATCCTGAAAGCTATTATTTGAATGGAGGATAGAGGCTCCTCTATTAAAGAGTGGAGGAACTCTTGAATAGCGTATTCCTGGAGTATCTTGCCAATCATGTCCTAGGGCTACCTCCATATACCTCATTCTGCACAGTGCCATGGATATGTTAAAAATGATGGACAAAGCAGAAAATCAGCAAAGGATGAGGGATTATTGAATTTGTGAGAATGTGAGAGTGACCATATGCTAAAGCATTTTCCATAAAGACAATAAAAATCCTAAGCATCCAGAAAATGGCAGAATTTATTTTCTATTTATAGGCAGAGGATTAATGCATGTAGAACAAAACCTTATTCATAAAGGTGGTAAAATATGCTATAGGCCACTCATCCTGACAGAGTAAAAATGCTTGAAGTTTAGAAGGAATAAACAACAGGGGCTGGCTTTGTGGTACAACAAGTTAAGCTGCCACTTACATTGTTGGCACCTGTTATTGGAGAGCTGTTTCGAGTTTAGGTGCTCTACTTCTGATCCATGTTCCTATTAACCTGGGAAGGCAGTGGAGATTTCTCAAATACTTGGGTCCCTGACACCCTTGAAGGGACATCAGGATAGAGTTCCTGACTCCTGGCTTCACCCGAGACAAACGCTGGCTGTTTCAGCCATTTGAGGAGTGAATCAGCAGATGGAAGATCTCTTTGTCTGTTTCTATTCCTTTGTTTTGCTTTGTCTTTCAAACAAATCTTTAAAAAAAACTCCATAAGCAAAAGAAAGGTCAGGTAATGTAGAATGTCCATGGCCAGATAGCAGTAGAAACAAGGAGACACTGTGGTCACTGTGTGAGTTGAGAGGAGGTCCCGACCACTGTTATACAGCATCTTCATAAAGGACCTGATGGTATTCCATCTGTATCATGTTGACGCTCAACCTTCCCACTGTCACCTGTCACTGGAGGGAGCAGAAAGTTGTGTTAAGAGGAGTTAGTCTATATCAGGTGTGAATGTAATGAAGTCAGAGAAAAAGAGAATGAAGCCAAGACTCAAGTACTTGAGTGTGAGAGTCAGGAGGAAGACACAGACCAATTTCTGCATGGACTCTGAGCTCCCTGTTGGCTGGCTCAACAAAAATGTTGTAGGTTGGCCAAGTCCAGGTTCTTATTTCTGATGCAAAAAAAAAAAAAAAAAAAAATTAAGGACAAGTTGTAGAGGAGTAAGATTAGTTTACATGCAAAGTGAAAATACACATTTGAGAGGGAGTGCAGGCATGCTCAAATGTGTCCTGCAAAATGTGGCCATCTCCTTATGTAATCTGGGGGCATAGAAGTGGTATATTTTGGGTGTAATTAAATATCAATAGGGAGTGCAGTTTGGGGGCTGAACTTGAGTACTACCCATTTCCCTGCCCCTTTTTTTGAAGTCTTGGGAGTGTCATTATGGGAACAGGAGTGTCAGCCATGGTAATTTTATTATAATATTACAATTAGCTCCAGATCATTGTAGGGATACAGTCAGCAGCCATGTTGGTCATTTTTGGCTACCAGCAGTTCTAGGAAGTAGTTTCCCATGCAGTTTCCCACACCATGGGTGGGCAGTTTGGGTAGAATAGGAAGGGTCATGGGGAGGGGCTAGTGACCTTAGTTGCTGCTATTAGCTATTTCCTTGCCTACATCAATAGTGCTAGGTTCTGTTAACTTCAAAGGTTGGCTGTGCTGCAATCCCACATTATCTCCAGGTTCTTTTTCATTCCAGTGAGAGGAATTTGACCAGAGTTTCTGATGTTCTAATTGCAGAGTGATTCCCTTGTGTGTTCAGCTATTCTTTGCTAGTGTTAAGTTGGGAAGTGCTGAGTGCAAGAATACAAATTGGGTTTTTTACTCTCAGATTTCTCAAGTCTTTCATATCAAGTTATCTTAACATTAATGAGAAACAAGTAGTACATTTATCTATGGGATTCTCTCATACCTCCTTCCACCTTTGTGTGTATGTGTGTGGCATCTAATAACATCCACTGTGAATGCAGTTTTAGGATAGATATTCTCAACTTCTTGAAGAACTTTTGATTGGCTCCTTATAGCTCTGGAGTTTGTTGACTTGAATTGTGGTAAAAGAACAAATTAAGGTCAAATCTTATAATAGCAAATATTGTTAGAGAAATATTACCATAGCAAAAATATTTTAAAGACCTGGCCATAAGCCTAGAGTAATAAAGGCTTGCTGATTTCTTTAGACTAAAAAGCAATGTTCCAAATAGTTTAGTACAACAAATCCTTCTGCCTCATTTTCACAATGTTAGGGGGGAGTAAAAACTAGTTAAGTATTGTGTGGGTTTACTTGTCCAATGAATATTCACTGACTGTACCCCAAATACTGTAGTGCCCTGTGAAGGATACCAAAGCATGTCCTGGCCAGGATTCCAGATTTTGAGGTATTTGAAATTTGCTGGCAGGAAGGGACAGATGTAGAATAGTAGAGTTAATGAAAGAGCAAAGAGTAAAATTGTCTCCATGCCAGACATGGAATAAAAATTCAAGAAATTATCGAAGACAATAAATTAAAGGCTATTATATAAGATGGTTGGGGCATTGGGTCCAAATAATCCGATTATGAGCTTTCTGAGGTCAGTGCTGATGTAGCTGCTGTCCCCTCTGTGTTTGCCCTTGACTCCGGCAGAGATGGGCTGGAGGGAGACAGCACTGTGCTTATTTTGCTCCACCCTTGCTCCTCTGCCTTCTGCCATCTGGGGCTCTTCATGGCTGAGTCTGCCGATGGTCCCATTGAAGGCACAGTTCTGTCTGAACTCTGACGAAGCTCCTTTACCTCCTGCTTCCTTCAGGTCCAGGGAAACTAAGGATGTGGGCCCTCTCACAGAAGGGCCTGCGTCCTGGCACCACAAATCTGCTATTTCAACCTTTCTAACATACTTTAAAATATATGTAACATACTTTAAAATTTTACGGAAAGGATCAGATGAGATGATATGTGAAAAGCTCTGAGTTAGAAGCCTGTCCATGAGGGCCAGTTGCTTCTACTATTACATCACATGTTTTTCTAAAAATGCATTTGGGGTGATCAAGGGAGGAAGAGGGGAGAGAGAGAGAGAAGAAGGAGGAGGAGGGAGGGGGAGGGGGCAAGAGGGAGGGGGAGGGGAGAGACCCCCCTCTCTTCTACTGGTTTGTTCTCCAGATGCATACAATTACTGAAGAAACTCGGTCCAGGCATCCCATATGGATGGCAGTGACCCACATACTTCAGCCGTCATCTGCCGCCTCCCAGTGCACACATGAATTGGAAGCCAAAATCAGGAGCAGAGATGAGACTTGAACCCAGGTATTCTGATATGGGATGTGAATATTCCAAGCAGGGCCCTAACCATTAGAACAAATCCACTCCATATCATTAGGCTATATCTTTTGTTTTTAAATAATAATAAAGCAGGTATTCATTGAGTGTTTACTATCTAGGCTATATCTTGACAGCCCATGATGAATGCTGGGCACTCCTCTCCTATCCACCTGCTGTGCCAGAGCTGGAGTCATCACCCTGGCACCTCTGAATCAGAGCCTTCTCCTTGTGGTAGGGTCATTCCTTGTTGGGTTTCTTTTTGTGGTTACCTTGCTGGGATTGCAGCTCCTCCAGCCTATGTTTTGTGGCCAAGTCTGAATTTAGAGCAAGTATATTAGGCAGGACACTTTGGTTACAAGTGACAGAAACCCTCAAAATAATTTAATAAAATGCTAATATTAATAATGTTCCTGCTGTTGCTACTGCTGATACTAACAGGAAATTGTAGACTCATAAAATTGAAATCTAGACTCATGAAACTAGAAAATCATGGCTGCATTGGGGGATGAAAATTACATCAGGATGTCTGTATCTCTCCACTTCTCAGTTCTGCTTTTGTGTGTGTGTGTGTAGACTTGTTGCTTAGACTTATTTTTTCCCTTGTGACAACAAAGATAATTTCTCTTATATGCAAGCTTACAAGGTATCAACCAATAGTAATTCCAGAAAAGAGCATGTGGCTCTTTATTAACCTCCATGTGTGTGAATTTCCTGTAACTATACAACTTGCATCATCCTGGACCGGATATTCTTCCAAGCCTAAGAAAATCATAGCTATACCACCTGTGCAAGGGAAGGAGAAGGCACATGATTGGCAGCCCTGTTAGTATCACACTGATACGGGAAAGGGGAGCTTCCTAAACAAAGTAGAATAGGACAAAGTAATACCATGTCATCTAGCTTCTGCAGTGAATGGCAGTTCAAAATCTCTGGCTTTCTGGGGATTAGAATGAACTGAATTCTGTAATAGTCATGCACTTTGGATGTCATGATTTGAGTGTGTCTGGCTGACTTTGCCAGTTTGGATGTGTATCTTTCTGGGAAGAGGCTCCATAGCTTTCACTGAGGACCAAATATGTGAAAGAAACATTGCCCTAGAAGATAATTCTCTATATACATTCATTAATACTCTGTGCCAAGTTGATTCCAAGGCATTGAAGTGCAACACTGGCCTGGTGAGATTTCCTTTCTGACGAGGGAAGTTGGTCCCGTGCTTCTGACATCTAATGGAAGACTTGAGGCAAAGTTAGATTTAGGGAGGCAGAAGGGAATTTGCCTCAAAGTTCAAAAGCCCAGTGGATGTGGAGAGGGGAGGAAGTGATGGTAGAAAAGAGTAGCAGGTAGATTTTGGTCTTATTGTGGGCAGACTTGAATGCAACACAAAGGGCTGCTAAGATCACAGGGATGCCAGTGCTGTAAAAGTCCTGAGACATCACATAAAAAGAAATCAGGTTGCAAAACTTAGGACCCACTGGGCTGCAAAGAGGAAAAAAAAAACCAGAATTCTTGTATCCTCCAGCCCCGCTCTTTCTCTGCCATGTGATATTGTATTAACTCTCTTGACAAAGGTGGCCATGTCAGATGCCCTAAACAGCACTCTGGCCTCAGAATCAGCCCTTAAGGCATTCAGAGCTGGCTAAAAAGCTCAGGCATGGGAAACCAAGATACTGTGGCAAAAAAAAAAAAAAGACCTAAATGAAAGGTCTTTTTGAGTGACATCGCAGTGGAAAGAACGGGCCATCAAAGAAGGAGGTACCTTTTTCTGAAGGGAGGAGAGAACTTCCACTTTGATTATGGCCTTGTCTAAATAAGGTTGGAGTTTGTGAATTCAAGATGCTTCCATAGCCTTGGCAGCTCATGACAAGAGCCTCGGGTGATTACTGACATCATAAATAAGAGTGTCAATTGTTCAATCAACAACAGGAGTCACTGTGCACCTACTCCCCATGTAGGATCTCTATCCTTAATTGTTGTACTATGCGAATTAACGGTAAAAGTACTACTCAAACAGTACTCTACACTTTGTGTGTCTGTGTGGGTGCAGTCTGTTAAAATCTCTACTTAGTATATACTAAGTTGATCTTCTGTATATAAAGATAATTGAAAATGAATCTTCATGAAGAATGGGATGGGAGAGGGAGTAGGAGATGAGATGGTTGTGTGTGGGAGGGAGGTTACGGGGGGAAAAGCTGCTATAATCCAAAAATTGTACTTTGAAATTTTATATTTATTAAATAAAAGTTAACTCAAAAAAGAAGGTGGCCATGTGTGCCTGGTGCATCACTCATTCTTCACTTATCCTTATATTTACCTCCCTCTGTGTGTCAGCCCCAGAACAGGTGGTTTTAGCAGAGGCAAAGGAGCCAGCAGTGAAGGCTTTGGAAGTCACTGAGAAGCTGACCAAGAACAAGGCTGAACTGCCATCTCCTAGCTTCCCTCTCAGGTCCCTTATATTAGTTGGTTTCTTGCTGCTGCACAGACCACTAGGGAATTTATAATGAATAGATGTGTGTTGAGTCACAGCTCTGGAGGCTGGGAAATCCAGAATCAGTGCAAACATCCAGCAAGGACCTTCTTGCTGTGTTATCCCATGGTGGTACCTGGAAGGGAAAGAGGCAGGGAGGCGGGAGCAGGGCATGTGTAACAAACTAGTTCCTGCACTAATGAATTCACTCCCCTAATAATGACTCTAATTCATTCATGGGGGTAGAGCTCTCCTGGCATAATCACCTATTAATGTTGTTACAATAGCAATTTAATTTCAATAAGAGTTTGGTAGGGAACAAATATTCAAACCATCTGGCCAACCTCCCCAGTGTTTCTCCTATCGAGGGACTTTCTCTAAACATATTTCTTCCAGGGTATTCTAAGAGGGTCAGAAATAAACTGCACTTCTGATGGTCCTGGTTTTGTTCCAAATGAGAATGCTTGCTGTAGAGAAATGCAGATGCCTTCTGCATGTCAATGCCAAAAAGGTACTCTGGAGGACTAGTAATTCTGTAGGTCCAATGCACCACTGCTAATCCTTCCATTGAAATTCAATCCAACTCAATCAAAGCATCATGGCAGCCTCCACAAGGGCACAGGTGCCCTGGCTGTGAATGATTCCTCAGTGTACAGCTGACCACACACGTGCTTAAAAATGAAAGCAGTCCAACGGCAATGGAGCAATTCAATAGTACCAACTTGCATTTAGGGATCAATCTTCCTTTAAGGTTAAATTTTGGCTGGGTTGATGATGAGCTCTGACTGAGCTGTAAGCTCTCTCTTTACTCTTCTTGGTGTCTTAATGGTGTCTGTTTCTCTCTCCCTTTCCTTTGCTTCCTCTTCCTCTCCCATTCTCCCTCTCCCTCTTTCCCTCCTTCCCTCCCTCCATCTCCCTCTCCCTGTCCTTCCTCCATCCCCCTCTCCCTCTCCTCCTCTCCCCCCCTCCCCCTCTCCCCCCCTCCCCCTCTCCCCCTCCCTCTCCCTCTCCCCTCTCCCTCCCCCTCCCCTTCTCTCCCCCCCCCTCTCCTTAAAGTGTCTGTGTGCCTGAGTCATCAATGGTGGAAGAATGACACACTGTATAAATTCTCTCTGCCTATTGTTTTCAAGAGGCCATATACCATGCTGGTGTCTGCACCAAGGCTAATTGCATTAAACCTCTATCTCTTCTATAAGTAATGACTCACTTATCACAGAGCAAAAGTACCATTGCTTACCTGAAAATCGGGTCCTGATATTTACCCTTGCTTATCTCATCTCCTGGGTCCTATCGTTTCTACCATACTAGGTCTTTTCTGTCTCCATCCTGGAATCAGAGTCTAACTTCAGGATTTCCTCTCCATCTCTTACAGTCTTTTCCATTGACCATGATCTCATGTGTTGTGCTTGTTCTAGTCCTAGAATCTTTTCTGAAGTTTCTGTAATTCTGCACTGTCTAGAATGTACTGATCCATACTGCTGGTGAAGAACCTTAGAAGTCAAACCAAGATGGAGTGAACTAAGCCAATATCATTAAAAACAAGAAGTTACCTTTGCCCCAAATAAAATTAAAGTTTAAAAATTACAGCCCTAAACTTTTTCCCCCAAAGCTAAAATTAGGTGCAGCTATAAAAATAAGGGACCCTATGCTTAGCTAGCTGCGACACTTGTGCCTGGCTGTGCTAAGACCTAACCCAGTTTGTATGCCTCCTAATACTCAAATAATGGTGTGGGAAGCAGGACGCTGCTCTCCCACCAGGGGAACAAAGGGAGCAACATTGTCCCCCTCAGGGTGAACAAGATGGCACTGGCAGGGAAAGGAACTACTAAAGAAGTAAACAACAAAATGGCGATGAGGTGCTGCCTCCCATGTGATCCCGTAGATGATTGGGTAGAAGACACATGCCCTTCACATGATCAGCTCGCGGATTGGACTGCTGTGTGCATGGACTCTATAGTGCTTTTGATTGGTCGCTACAGGTATATAAACCGTGTGGCTTTGTGCTGGGGGCGCTCTCTGGACTCCCGAGTTCAGGAGGCCCGTCTGCGCAGACGCCGAATAAATCCTCTTGCTTTTGCATCAGTTGGTCTGGACTCTGAGTCTTTGGGGTGTGCCTCTCGAAGTGTTAGCATCCTCACTCTGAGGGTCTAACACTGGATTAGTTTTACTATGTTTGAGAGAGAGCCTTGCTTGCAGCTGAGTGTAAGATCCTGAGTCAGGTACTATTTATATAAGAAACTAATATTTATTATCACTTTAATTGATTATTAAAATATTCTATTTATCAGAATATATTCTCACTTGTCTCATGTATTGTTGGTATTCAGTTACTATGTAATAATAATCAGCCCCAAATGAGTTTCTGTGACTTGATCAAAAACCCACAAAGCTAAAAACTCACTTTGAGGGCTGTGTTGATGTCATGACTCTGTGGTCCACAGCTTTGGGCTTGTGGCTGGGCTGGATGAAAAATAGCAAGTTTCTATGTATTTACAATGCCATTGTTCTTCCAGAAAAGCCCTTTCAGCCTCTTGGCTGCCCCCAGAGTTCTACCTGTCTTTCAAGATAGCCTAAGGATCATGTCAATATTTCTTTTACTCCCTGAAGGATAATTCCCCCATTGTTTACCTGTTGTTATGTGCAATTTTTATGAGATACTGACTGAAACTCCCAGGGCAACTGGAACATTGTTTACCATTATGTTCTCTATACCCACTAGACACCTGGCATAAAAATCAGCACAAGTGTTAGGAAAGAGTATAATATGCTGGGTAACAAACAGCCCCAAATTTCTGTGATTTATAACAGTTTTTTTCAAATTTTTTTTAATTAACTTATTTGACAGATAAAGTTAGACAGTGAGGGAGAGAGACAGAGAGAAAGGTCTTCCTTCCATTGGTTCACTCTCCAAATGGCTGCAATGGGCGGAGCTGCTCGGATCTGAAGCTAGGAGTCAGGTGCTTCCTCCTGGTCTCCCACCATGGTGCAGGCACTCAAGCACCTGGGCCATCCTCCACTGCCTTCCCAGGCCACAGCAGAGAGCTGGACTGGAAGAGGAGCAACCGGAGCTAGAACCTGGCACCCATATGGGATGCCGGCACTGCAGGTGGAGGATTAACCAAGTGAGCCATGGTGCCGGCCCCAATTTTTTTATTCACTCTCAATAACATGCCATGAGTGACAGCAAGAGGCTCTTCCACACAGTTAGAGA
The DNA here is from genome assembly GCF_964237555.1 of Oryctolagus cuniculus. Taxonomy (NCBI): domain Eukaryota; kingdom Metazoa; phylum Chordata; class Mammalia; order Lagomorpha; family Leporidae; genus Oryctolagus; species Oryctolagus cuniculus. The sequence continues at coordinate 8,088,802 of NC_091433.1, read as the reverse complement.
TTCAGGCTGAGGGCACTTTGGCACCTTCTAGTGCTAAATTTGGAATTCATAAACTCAGTGCTTTGCCAGTGGGAGAAAGGGGCTTAAGATTCATGCATTGCCTTTTCATGGTCCCAAAATGGGAGTGATCACATTAGTTCCAGCCTTTTTTCATTGGTCATAACTAGGTTCATGAGAGTGCCCTACAGCAAGGAGGATTGGAAATACAGAGGAAACTTCATAGTTGTTGAACATTACTGTCTCTTCTACAGCTTTCAGTAGATGTTTGTTGAATGCATGAATGGGGCATTGTGACTAAATGGAAAGTCAGGCCAGGCTAGATGGTGCAGATACAGGCGTGGAAGGGTCGCTTAAACTCTTGGAGTCTGGTGGAGACAGGGGGCGGCAGAAGCCCTCCCAAGAGGAAGAAACCCTCTGCCCAGGAGGAAATGGCGAATGCTGTGGAAGAGACAGGCCCCAGGAAGGTCCCCAAGAAAAAGAGGAAATTGTCCGCCAAGGAGGAAGGGGGCAGCGGCCCTGAGGAGGCCACCCCCAGCAAGAGCAGTGCCAAAAAAAAAAAAAAAAAAAAGCTCCATAAAGCATCCCAGGAAGACTGAAGACTGACAAGCACGGACATTCCCTGCACCTGCGAGGGGTACCCTTTCCCGCCCTGTGTCCTTGCCCCAATAAAAACATCACAAAATAAAAACAAAACAAAACAAACAAACAAACAAAAAAAACTCTTGGAGTCTTGACTCCCTCTGAGTAGTGTGGGAAAAATAACTACCGCATCCTCAGCTTTGGTTTGAATAGAAAAGGTGATTAATGCAAGGTAATTAGCACGGCCACTCGTGTCTGACACATTCTCCCTTCCCTTTACCTCTGTTCAGTCTCCTCTTTCCTCTTCTGTGCCCAGGAAGGTTGGCTGTCATTGCTGCTCCCCTCAAGGTCCTTTATTTTCTGCATTCTGGTAGGGTTCAGCTAGAAGGAAGTAGGGAATTATGGGGGAGAGAAGAGGTGGTGGTTTATGTGTTCATTTCCCTCCGTGATTCAGGGTACGTGTGGCAGTGACAGGCAGCCCCCCTTTTTAGGATTCTGGTCTTGAATAACTCTTGTAACATAGTTTCTGTTTTTGCCACTTCAAGCCCACAGTGGCTCTAGTTTGCTGCCACTGCTAGTCTCTGGCTGCTGCAGCCTGTGGGGGTTTCGGCCCTGTCCACAACTCCAAATTGTCTCTTCTTTAAAGTCTGCTAACAAATCCCACTGAGCCTGCAGTCTGTGTCTGCCATGAACCTACTGATTCTTTATAAATCTAGACTCTGCGCCCCTTGGAGGCATAGGCGGTGACTCATTTTTCTTTCTAATCCCAAACCCAGCATGGTACCCAGGGTAGGGTATACATACCTTTTATTTAAAAAATGCTGTCATTAAATGGAAAACTAATAAGTAATGGTCCTGACTAATATTTGTTGAGTGTTCCTATGTTCCAGGAATTATACAACTCACATATGATTCCCACCATACATGAAGTACACCATCACTGTCCCTCATTTCAGATGGTGATATTTAGTTCCAGGGAGGTTGTGTTATGTGCCTTGCGTGATCTAGTTCAAAAGTGGTAGATTTGAGACTTGAACTCCAGGTCTTTTGCTCACACCCACTATCCTGAGTTAGTTGCTAGCTCTTGAAGGTTAAAAATGTTACGGCAGCACCTCCGGGTTTCCAAGGTCTTTTGGGCAGAGAGCACAAAGAATTATATTGATAATCACTCAGAAAGCTTAGAAAATAAGGCCACATATGTTCCTTGTGAGGTTCTAGGTCTGTGGGTTAGTGACATGCAAGTTCATTTTCAGTGAAAGTACCAGATGTATTTGCCTGAGGCCTTTCTTTGCCTTCTCCAAGCTGCTCTCTGGTTAATGAGCCTGTTGTGGGTGGGGTGTGGGTGACAGCCCATGATGGATGCTTGTGTCTATAGCTTTCCTGGGTTGGGGCTAAGGTTAGAGGGTGGTCATTACACCTGAGAAGAGAGAACTAATGAGAGCTACCTGCATGCTTAGGAATAGAGATGCAACCTGGAGACTGAGAAAATGCTTTGTAACACCCCTTCCCCAACCTGAAATTTGCCCTTTGTTGCTCAAGGGACTGTCCCAAAACCTCTTCTCACATCTCTCACTGTCTCACTTCTCATTTTCAGCTTCCATGAGAAATAGGTGATCCCCTTTCTTCCTGTCCCTTGAGTTTCCTCTAAATACCCCAATCGGAACTGCTATTACTGTGTGACATACATCCTGCCCCTGCTCCTCTTCTGCTCCACACTGGGACCCTACAAAGCAAAGGACTTTATTTTTTATCACTACTGCCTGGCACCCATCAATCTTAACCCCATCTGCTGATGAGATCCTCAAGACTTGTCCACTGTTCGCCAAATTAGCTCTTAGTGAAGTAGGATGGATGAAGTAGGATATCTGCTACCAAGTACTGAAACTACCTCTCTGGAAACTCATTTGTTTTATAAAAGTAATCATTTTGAGTTATTTTTTGTTCTTTGTTTTATGTGATAACTGCACTGTTTTGAAGGAAACATGATAGGTGTTCTGAAACTGAACATTAACTTTGGGTCTTTCATAATATCTTCTCATCTGACATTAAGTTATATGGTATAATCAGAGGCTAGTGCAGCTATGTGGAAAAGTTGTTACCAAAGCAGTCTTGTCCAGAACTGGTTGATATGTCAGGAGGTACTTGTGTGTCTGAGTGTATGTGTGTGTGCATGTGCATGTGTGTGTGTGAGAGAGGGTGGGGAGGGAAGAGAGAAACACTTTTTGCTATCTTCCTAATTGATAAAAATGTAAGTTAGCAGAAAAAAAGCAAGGCGAGAAAAGTTATATACTGTCAGATACATAAATTATGAAATATGTCATTGTTTTCTTTTTCATGGTTATAGAAAAACAGCAGTTGTTTCATCAAAACAGAAAAAAGACAAAAATGAAAAGTAAGTTTGTGTAGGAGTCATCCAATGCCTGAAGTTTTTAAAGAATCCTGTTCTAATGCTAATTTAGTATGTAGAACTACACTACCTAAGAACCTTCTTGGCTCCCTAAGCAACTAAATAATGAAACCTGACAATGCAAATAAACTGTTAGGTCATCTGTAGAGCACCATCCATTCATTCAACAACTAGATGTTGCATGTTTACACTGTGATAAGTGCAACATGAAACTAGAGATGTATTGGTAAAGAATACAGTTTAGTCTAATCAGACAAGCAATAACTATGAAAGGCCTGTGAATTTGGTCTCATACCACAGAAGACAGAGAACTGAAGCAAGGCACAATGATAGTATGCCAAGAGGGTGTGGCTTAATAACTAGGTTGAACCCCCACCCCCATATATGAATTTTTAAAGCCTCCACTTGCTTTCTTTTTGGCCACAACTTCATTCTGAAGGGTTTGTCCAAGGAGGGAGCCAGAAGAGTTAAGGAGCAAATGGGAGTCTCACCAAGCAGCAGAAGCAGGAGCCAGGGAACAGTATCCAGTTGCAGTTCTTAGGGTCTGCAGAGGATAAGAGCTGCAAGAAATGAGTTGTATTAGTCAATTTTCTGCTGCTATAATAAAACACTTGAGACTGGGCACTTATACAGAAAATAGCAGGCTGAGAGTCCAAGGTCAGGCAGCCCCATCTTTTCTTGCCTCTATTAAGGGCACTTTGGCTATGTCATAAATTGGCAGATGGAGCAGAAGCATGTGTACAAAGGAGAGCTCCCACAGCCAGACGGGAAGCAAGAGAGATCCAGGAGTTAGGCTAGCTCTTTTGTAACCACTCACTCTTGCAAAAATGAACACAGCCTGTAAGACCTGCATTAATCCTTTCTAAGGGTGGGGCCCACAGTGATAGGCTTCTACCTCTTAAAGTTTCTACCAACTATCACAGTGGTAATGGTAAACCAGAGGCAAAGTGACTTTGGTTCTTTATCTCATGTGCAAGAAGAATTTCCATGCAGACAAGGCAGAAAGCAAAGCAAGATTTATTTAAGTCACAAACCTCTCACTGCAGTAGCCAGGAGGAGGGTTCCAAGAGAGGTGGACCACTGAAACTGTTTGGAGTCTTTTAAACACATTTTTTTTTTTTTGAAAAATCCAGAATAGCAGTTAATCAGAGGACAGGATCAAAACCCATCAAAAGATTTATAATCTCATCTGTCCTGTCTACCTTGCTTATGACAAGACAAAAAAGAAAATCAGAAGGTTGGGACCCATGACTTCTTTCTGTTTTCATGGTAAACTGAAAACTCAGAAAGGTGGAATCACTACTTCTGTGCTATTTTCTTGATAAAACTGGAAATTCGGAAGGAGGGGGATAGGCACTTCTGTCTTGTTAAAGGTAGCTTTTGGGGGAAGCAAGCATTTTGCACCCTCTTAGACAGATTTCCCTATCCTCATTCTGACCTGGACCAACCCAACTGCCTATTGACGCATCTGCCTCCTCACAACAGTACCACACTGGGGACTCAGCTTCTCATACCATATTCAAACCATGGCACAAATCAAAGATGACTCAATCCATAAAGCTGGAACAGGGCCCTGGCTAGAAGGTAGTTCTGAGGATGAAGTGCTAGGTGGACCTTGCTCAGAAGGGACCACTCTAAGGAGGGACCTGTAGTTTCTGGGAATAGCTCTCAATGGTGTTTGGGCATCAGACTAGCTATAATGTGAGTTATTTTTTGGGATTTCCTTCTATGCTAGGTCCACAGATATGAGCTATCTTTTCCATTCAACGTAAGGCTGTAGGCTTGGAGTGAGTCTAGTGGATCTCAGAATGTGCAGTGTCTTACTCTGCTCTTTTCATCCCTTTACATTTCTTTGTTTACAAGCTTACTGAGAATCAGGAAAAATTGGACGGCAGTCTTGGTTCTGTTTCACGAAGGCTTGAATTTAAGCTTGCATACTACAGTTCAGGCATCTTTGTCCCTTCTCTTATAAGCACACATTATTTAAATGAGCATGTCCAACATTTGGGACCATTTGATTCTGACTTTCTCAGCCTCAATGGAGTACCTGGAAAAGAATCTTTTTTTGGGTCAGTCTTGTTGGCAAGGCTGGGATGTGAGGGTTCAGAGCATGGTGTCTAGAGCCTCATTATCACTGAAGACCAGTTCTGTTGGCAGGGAATGTTCTGTTTATTTTCCAACGACTAGGTTTGAATGATTCCCTTCCGCTGTTGAACCAGTTCCCTGAAGTTGCATGATAGATTTTAAGAAGGCCTACTATTCATCCAACATCTGTTTCTCTGATTTTCCAGGCTCCTTGTTGTTTTGAAGTGCTCAGAATCAATGTTTTAAGTGCATGTGGGCATAATATTCAGTATATTAATACACACTGGAGACAGTTTTGCCTACTAGAAAGCCAGGTACTACAGGGTTATAAAAGTCATTTGATACCTTGTAAAGCCCAAGACACCTCGCCAATGCCTAGGCCCTGTTTCTTGATGTAGTCAGGTGATAACACGTGTACACTTGTACAGCCTTCTCCAGCAAGTGCCAAAAGTTCATGCTAAGTACTACATAAATTATCACCTAATTAAGTACTGTTATGGTTTGGATTGGGGGGAAGTGTAAACTCGATTCTCCTTAGAGAGCAATATGCAGAAATATGATGTGGAATTAATTGTATGGGGCCAGGTCAAAGATCAAAGTACATGTGGAATTGCCTTTGCAAAGGGAGAATTTGAATAGGATTTTTGTTGGCATCTCAATAATTTTATTTTTTATTATTTGACTCCTGACAGCCTCTCCCTGCCTCTTCCATCTCTAGGTCTATGTAAATGGGTTCACCAGGCATTTCCCCAACCCCCTTCCCTTCTGCAGCCTCTATCTACCCCAGTTCTTTGTTTTAATAAGAATGGAAGCAGGAAAGATTAAACTAGACAACATGACCCTGGGTTTGAATACTGGCTGTACTAATTATTGACTGACTCCTGGAGACTCAGTATCCTCATGTTATTAAGTAGTAATAATAATAGTTCCCATATTATCAGGTTGTAGAGAAATGAGATAATTCCTATGATACACAGGGATCATAAAGCATTAGTTTTTTTAAATATTTATTTATTTATTTGAAAGAGTTATACAGAGAGAGGAGAGGCAGAGAGAGAGAGATCTTCCATCCAATGGTTCACTCCCCAGTTGGCTGCAATGGCTGGAGCTGCGCCGATCTGAAACCAGAAGCCAGAAGCCAGGAGCCTCCTCCGGGTCTTTCACATGGGTGCAGGGGCCCAAGGACTTGGGCCATCTTCTACTGCTTTCCCAGGCCATAGCAGAGAGCTGGGTCGGAGGAGGAACAGCTAGGACTAGAACTTATGCCCATATGGGATGCTGGCACTTCAGGCCAGGGCGTTAACAAACGCTACACCACAGCACCAGCCCCAACATCATCACTCTAAAATGAGATGCTTCTATGTGCTGACACTGTACTATTCTTTACTACCTCATTTAATCTTCATAACAACTCAGAATTATAAATATTCATTAGTCCCATTATACCAAAGTGTAGGCTTGGATCAAATAAGATTCTAGATTACCAAGGGAGAGAACCAGAATCTGAACCCAGGTCCAACTGACTTCTTCAAACCTTTCTTTTCAATCATAAAGACACAACACAGTGTAGTTATAGTGAAAAGCCACTCAGTGGAGTCAGGAATCCTGCAACTAATCTCAATGTGTTATTGGCTTTGGAAAGCCTATTTTGACTCTAACCTCATTATCAATAAGACAGGGGAGTTGAGTAGCAAATTTCTGACACATCCTCTGACAATAGTTAATATTCTGTGGCCTCCAGCTATTGTGTTCTTCCCCCAGATTTCTGGCAGAAACATATTTTTATCTCTACCATACCCTGCCACTCTCCCTATCCCCCCCTCTTTTTTTAACTTTTATTTAATGAATATAAAGTTCCAAAGTACAGCTTATGGATTACAATGGCTTCCCCCCCATAACGTCCCTCCCACCAGCAACCCTCCCCTTTCCCGCTTCCTCTCCCCTTCCATTCACATCAAGATTCATTTTCAATTCTCTTGCCTATTTTATTTCTGGAAATGACAGAGGCAAAGAACTCAGAATGATGAAGCATTATCCATCTTAATCTGGGAGTTTCTACCTATTCTTCACTAGGGTTATTGTTCAACTTAAGGGACTCAGTTGAAGACATTAATTCAAGAGATTATTGAGCATTCCATGTGTACCAAGTATACTATATGCTAGTTTCTGTAGCTGCAAATTTTCTGAGCTTGAACCTCTCCTCTGATCTTCTTCTTGGAACCAGATGTTTACTTTGATCCTGTTGGAAGCTGTCCTTGCCTCCCCAGCTGGCCGAATTTGTTCCATTGAACTGCATTATTTATCTGACCAGCTGTGTGGCAAAATGAATGAGAACAAAGTCTCTGGGGCTCAGCTGTGTGTTACTGGGCAGGTTAATTCACCCACCTCTCCCAATATGCTTGAACTCAGTTTTGTTATCTGTATAATGAGGCTTCCAATAGCACTCGTTTTTGTAGGCACTCATCAGTTCGCTCTCAGATTCAGTGCTTACCTTTCCTCTGTAAGTTTAATTTCCAAGCTACCTTGCCTCTCAGTTGTGTTCAATAAGTGGTAGTAGCAGGAGACTGAAGGGCCAAGGGATGGAGAATTGAAGTGATCCAGGGTTATTTCTTCATGGTCCAACCCTTGTAGGGAAAACTCCATTGTTATTCTTGTATCTTCTATCTTGACTTCTGCCTGAGTTCTGTTTTTTTTGTTGTTGTTTTCAAATTATTTGAAAGGAAGAGTTAGGGAGGGAGAGGAGAGAGGGGAGGGGGAGGGGAGAAGGGATATTTTCCATCTGCTGGTTCACTCCCTAATGTGCTGGGCCAGGCCAAAGCCAGGAGCCAGGAACTTCTTCCTGGTCTCCCATGTGGGTGACAGGGTCCATCTTCAGCTTTCCCAAATGCATTAGCAAGGAGCTGGATAGGAAATGGAGCAGCTAGAACTCAAATCAGCATATGGTTGCTGGTATTGCAGGCATTGATTTAACCCTTTATGCCACAGTGCTAGCCCCTGGGTTCAGTTTTTACTATCTCATTCCTGTGTCCCCTCAACATATATCCCTCTTGGGACTGGTGTTGTGGCATAGTAGGTAAATCTGCCACCTGTGACACTGGTGTCCCATTTGGGCACCAGTTCATGGCCGGGCTCCTCCACTTCCAATCCAGTTGCCTGCTTATGTCCTGGGAAAAGCAATGGAAGATGGCCCAAGTGTTTGAGCCCCTGCACCCACATGGGAAACTCAGATGAAGCTCCTGGCTTTAGTCTGGCCCAGATATGGACATTGCGACCATTTGGAAAGTGAATCAGTGGATGGAAGAGATCTCTCTAAAATGCTTTCAAAATAAATAAATAAATATTTAAAAAAAACCCCATATCTCCCTCTGGATGTGGTGGTATCTGCTTATTTTTAAAAATATTTATTTAGAGCCGGCGCCGTGGCTCAATAGGCTAATCCTCCACCTTGCGGCGCCGGCACACCGGGTTCTAGTCCCGGTCGGGGCGCCGGATTCTGTCCCGGTTGCCCCTCTTCCAGGCCAGCTCTCTGCTATGGCCAGGGAGTGCAGTGGAGGATGGCCCAGGTGCTTGGGCCCTGCACCCCATGGGAGACCAGGAAAAAGCACCTGGATCCTGGCTCCTGCCATTGGATCAGCGCGGTGCGCCGGCTGCAGCGGCGGCCATTGGAGGGTGAACCAACGGCAAGGGAAGACCTTTCTCTCTCTGTCTCTCTCTCTCACTGTCCACTCTGCCTATCAAAAAAAAAAAAAACAACATTAAAAAAAATATTTATTTATTTATTTGGAAGTCAGAGTTACACGGAAAGAGAAGGAGAGGCAGAGAGAGAGAGGTCTTCCATCTGCTGGTTCACTCCCCTATTGGCTGCAAGGACCGGAGCTGTGCTGATCCGAAGCCAGGAACCTCATCCGGGTCTCCCATGCGGGTGCAGGGGCCCAAGGTCTTGGCCATACTCCACTGCTTTCCCAGGTCACAGTAGAGAGCTGGATCAGAAGTGGAGCAGCCGGGCCTCAAACCAGCACCCATATGGGATGCTGGCACCACAGGCAGTGGCTTAACCTGCTGCGCCACAGCACCGGCCCCAGTGGTAGTGTCTTCATGCATTTGATAGCCTTTCAGTTTCTTTACTATCCTCCATTTGGTTACTCAGCCTTCCCACTACCTCTCTAACTAGGTTCTATATTAAATTCTTTCTACTGGACTCTCTGGGATGGATTCTGTTTTCTTAATTAATTAAGGGTTTGTGAGACTCCACTGAATTTAAACATATAAAGCTCTTTAGGCAGCTCCTAGAATATGGTAAGGTTATTTTATTTTATTACAGAATGTTTATTTGTTACATATCTCTTCTGTGAAGTCCCTAAGTAAGGACAAAGCTGGCCTTGCATTTGTCTCCATATTTCCTGCCTGTACTATAACACCTGAGAGTTGATCAGACCTCCTGTCAAGGCCAATGACTGTGCCTCCATTCAGAGTTCCCTTCCCCAGTTGCCCATCACCCCCACTTCCTGTCTTTCCAAGGACTGAATTCTTCCCTGGAATCTCAGCCTGGCAGTCTGCAAGGGTGGTAGTCTGCACCTGCCAGCATGGATGTGCAAAACTCTGACTCTACTTCATTGCATTCTCTCCACTCCCAGACACCTCAGCTGTGTGCCCATGCAGGCTTACGGATGGTGGGCACCACCCTCTGCTTGGTGTGATGCTTTGGTGTCATCCTCCTTGTTGGGACTGTCCCTAATATACCTGTAAATGGATAGACAACCGAGCTCTGGAGTCCCCTGAGTCCTTCAGCAATTAGATATGAAGGACTCACATTCAAGTGTAATTTCTCACAATTAACTCTGTTCTCTTTGAAAAGTGGTATTTTCTCTTTTCTTTTGATTTCATATATCTTTTAAAATACTTAGATTTTCTCCAAGCATTGTCAAGCTTTAAATATCCATGTAATGTGGACTATTGATGAAACACAAATACTTTAAGCAGAAGAGTAAAACTTCCATTAGCAGAGCCAATTCATTTGCAATTGTACTTTAACAGAGTTTGATATTTCCATACTTTCTGTAGAAGGAGACAAAGGACAAGGAGTCTCTGTTAATGGCAATGGTCATTTATTACACTTGTGCTGTGACCCAGGTACTCCATGAAATGCCCAAGACACTCACATGGGTCAGAAATGAATTAAAGTGTTAAGGAGGCAACAGTCCAGAGAAAAGATATAAATCTCTACCATTACGACAAATAGGAAACCATGTTCATGCAAAATGTGTTTTTTGAGCACAGAGGGGGAATAATAATTCCCCTGGAGTGGAGAATTAGGGAATTTGAGAATGCTTGAAAGAGATGATGATTGAGTTGATAGCAGAGAAATTTTTAGAGCTAAACTTCAAGTACCTGATGTCTAAGGTTTCTTTAATTCTAGACTTCTCTGATTTGGTTACAGCCTCTGATATGTTTCAGTTACGTGTTTGTACAAAGAGAATTGCTATTTTAATAAGGACTTTGGAAGTTTGCATTGTTCGGGGTTAATAAAACAATTATAGTTTGCTTCATATATTTTACTGATAATATTACTTAAACTACTATTATAATTGTAACTATTGGCCGGCGCCGCGGCTCAGTAGGCTAATCCTCCACCTTGTGGCGCCGGCACACTGGGTTCTAGTCCTGGTCGGGGCGCTGGATTCTGTCCCGGTTGCCCCTCTTCCAGGCCAGCTCTCTGCTGTGGCCAGGGAGTGCAGAGGAGGATGGCCCAAGTGCTTGGGCCCTGCACCCACATGAGGGACCAGGAGAAGCACCTGGCTTCTGCCATCGGATCAGTGCGGTGCGCCAGCCGCAGCGCACAAACCACGGCGGCCATTGGAGGGTGAACCAATGGCAAAGGAAGACCTTTCTCTCTGTCTCTCTCTCTCACTGTCCACTCTACCTGTCAAAAAAAAAAATAATTGTAACTATTGATACTGTATCTGCTTCTACCATTATTACTGCCTTCATTATTAGTACTACATTCTACTAGTATTATGACTGCTACTATTACTACATACCCCTTAATATTTAAGCTCTTTACATATTTAAGATAGGAGATTGTATCAGTTTTTAAGATTGTCAAGAGTATTGATAAAAAAAGGTGCTTACCAGAAAAGCTCAGTTAATGAAATTACCCAATTTTAAAGTAATCAGATAATTAAAGTTCTGATTATCAGTGGGTGTCCTCTGCTACCTTTCCTTATCATTCCTGCAAGCGTTATTTCATGCATGATGATGACCTGCCCTCATCAAAATTAGATCAATAACTAGTTCTCTATCTTTCCAAGCTGTTGTTTTTAATATTTATTTATTTGAAAGGCAGAGTTAGAGAGAAGAAAGGGGAAGAGAGAGAGAGAGAGAGAGAGAGAGAGAGAGAGAGAGGACATTGCTGGGCTCATCTGAAGCCAGGAGCTTCTGCCACGTCTCCCACACAGGTGCAGGGGTCGAAACAACTGGGTTGTTCTTCACTGCTTTCCCAGGCCATTAGCAAGGAACTGGATCAGAAGTGGAGCAGCCAGGACTTGAACTGGCACCTATATGGGATGCTGGCTGTGCAGGTACCAAACAGGCCATAGTGCCAGCCCTACCAAGCTGTTTTATATAGCCTTTTGTATACTAAATAATGTCCCATGTCTTACTACATAGCAGAGGATAAGTGATGTGTGCACAATTCTCTCCAGTACTGAAAGTTTCTAAGAGTCTCCTTCAAATGTAATTTAATACCTTGCAGTTCAAAGTCTCTCTGCCTCTTCTCTCAAATGAAAACTCCCTTTTTTCCTTCTCTTGTCAAACTGGGACACTGTTTTTATTGTACACTTTTGTGGGGTATAGTGTGATATTTTATTGTATTGTATGCAGTGGATAATGGAGGGTGGAGTTGGCACTTTCATTAAGCAATAAAAAATTGTTGATTAATATGTAATAATAGCACATGTCTGGGGCACAGTAATGAGTGTATGTTGTATAGTAGGCAAATCAGGGCGATCAATATCTCTATCTCCCTGTCATCACCCCATGTTCAGGGGCATCCTTTATGTTCAATATGAAGATCTTTTTATCTGAAAACCACTTTGTCATTAGCTTGAGATTTGAGGTAGTTGTCACATTTGCATTCCCAGAGCACACTGTGCTCCCTGTTATCAGTTTTAATAGGTTCAGTGCAGTAAATAATATGATTTATGATATATTATTATATGCACTTTGTTGATCCCTCTGTACTCTGAATTCTTTGGGAGAAAGGCATTTTTCTTCTTGGCACTAAATATGCCACTTGGTAGACAATGGAACTGATCAGTATTTGTGGAATGAATAGTGAATGAATATACAAATTTAGATCCAGGAACATGTGTGCGGGGATAAAAGTCACTTTCCCAGTCTGAATGCTTCTATGAACAGAATTCCTCCGCTTGCATTGTACTTTTTTTTCATCTTCAAATTCAGCTCCTTCTAAAAAAATGTATGTATATGAGCCAGTCTGACTTATAGACAATGATGGCCTCAGCGACAGCAGTGGAACTGTTTCACTCAGTTTGGCAGAGCAAGAAGAAAGAGATTAGAGAACACACCAAACATCAGCAGCTCAGCTGAGGGAGCTGTAGTCTTTATTTCTAGTCCAAGAACTGGACAAGTCCTCAGGGTGGGAAGAACATAACATCGGGCAGTAATTTTGTGTGAGACTCTGAGCTGGCAACACTAGTGAGAAAGGGTCCTGCTCAAGTTTGAATGGCGGGAGTTCAGGAAAGGGCCTGTGAGGCTGAGTCTGTTGTAAATGTCTCTCTGCTTGAATCATCGTGGTACCAGCTCCTTCAAGGTCTTGATGGCTTGGACAGTTTCCTCTCTCTGGAGTAAAGTGTGTACATTGGCCAGGGAAGGCTCGGCAATAGCAATCCTGGCTGAAATGACTTGTAGAGGAATGTTATAGTTAATTGGGCAAGCTAGTTTGAAAGAAGTGACTGAGAAGAACAGGACATTGCCTTCTTTTATCCAGAAGCCATATTTTGGGTTGTCTAATGAAGTTTGGACTGAGGTGCAAAGTCTAGAAGAAATCTCAGCCCATTACAGGAAAATGAAAACTGGGAGGGAGTATTGAGGTTCAAAGAGATGGCGAAGATCAGTAAGTACACACCCTTCTCTTGCTCTGGCTCCCTTATGCGGGTTGTGAAATAAGACAAAAGAGTGAGGCAAATAATAAAAAAAAATCACCTCTTGATTGCTAAGGGTAAGAATTGAAAAACATAGCTTAGCCAGTCAAAAAGACTGTCCAAGTCATAGGCAATATGAAGAGTAGTAAAGGAGGCACATGCTCTGTAGCTACTTCCTCCCGGGAGGAAGGGGAGAAGCAGGAACTGGTCTAGGCATGCGTCCTTTTCTTTTCTTTTTTTTTGCTTTCAAACTTTTATTTAATGAATATAAATTTACAAAGTACAGCTTATGGGTTACAATGGCTTACCCCCCCATAACGTCCCTCCCACCTGCAACCCTCCCCTTTCCCACTCCCTCTCCCCTTCCATTCACATCAAGATTCATTTTCGATTCTCTTTATATACAGAAGATCAGTTTAGCATACATTAAGTAAAGATTTCAACAGTTTGCTCCCTCACAGAAACATAAAGTGAAAAATACTGTTTGAGTACTAGTTATAGCATTAAATCTCAATGTACAGCACACTAAGGACAGAGATCCTACATGAGGAGTAAGTGCACAGTGACTCCTGTTGTTGACTTTACCAATTGACACTCTTGTTTATGGCATCAGTAATCACCCATGGCTCTTGTCATGAGCTGCCAAGGCTATGGAAGCCCCCTGAGTTCACTGACTCTGATCATATTTAGACAAGGCCATGGTCAAAGTGGAAGTTCTCTCCTCCCTTCAGAGAAAGGTACCTCCTTCTTTGATGACCCATTCTTTCCACTGGGATCTCACTCGCAGAGATCTTTCATTTAGGTTTTTTTTTTTTTCCCCCAGAGTGTCTTGGCTTTCCATGCCTGAAATACTCCCATGGGCTTTTCAGCCAGATCCGCATGCCTTAAGGGCTGATTCTGAGGCCAGAGTGCTGTTTAGGACATCTGCCATTCTATGGGTCTGCTGTGTATCTCACTTCCCATGTTGGATCATTCTCTCCCTTTTTTATTCTATCAGCTAGTATTTGCAGACACTATTTTTGTTTATGTGCTCCCTCTGGCTCTTAGTCCTATCCTTATGATCAATTGTGAACAGAAATTGTTCACTGGGACTAGTGAGATGGCATTGGTACATGCCACCTTGATGGGATTGAATTGGAATCCCCTGGTATGTTTCTAACTCTACTGTTTGAGGTAAGTCAGCTTGAGCATGTCCCGAATTGCACATCTCTTCCCTCTCTTATTCCCACTCTTACATTTAACAGTGATCACTTTTCAGTTAAGTTTCAGCACTTAAGAAGAATTGTGTATTGATTACAGTATTCAACCAAAAGTATTAAGTAGAACAAACAAAAAAAATACTAAGAGGGATAACATATCAAGTTGCTCATCAACAGTCAGGGTGAGGGCTGATCAAGTCACCGTTTCTCATAGCGTTCATTTCACTTTAACAGGTTTCCTTTTTGGTGCTCAGTTAGTTGTCACCTATCAAGGAGAACAAGTGGTATTTGTCCCTTTGGGACTGGCTTATTTCACTCAGCATAATGTTCTCCAAATTCCTAACAGGGATCACTTTTCAGTTAAAATTTAAACACCTAAGAATAATTGTGTGTTAATTACAATTTTCAACCAATGGTACTAGAACAAAAAAAAATACTAAAATGGATAAAGTATTACATTGTACATCAACCGTCAGGACAAGAGCTGATCAAGTCAGTGTTTCTCATAGTGTCCATTTCATTTCAACGAGTTTGTATTTTCTTTAAAACTCAATCATTAGTTATGTCTTTCTCCTTCTGTAAGGGTGTCATAGTGAAAGGGCAGTGAGATCAAGAATATTATGTTGATGGGCATCTTTTCATGTGGGAGGAAAGATGGAGAATGGGGAAGAAGCTTGATCCTCCTACCCTGTCACAAGGCCAAACACTGTCCATGTGTCTCACATTGTGTTTACATGATATGACATGCCCCTTGCCCTGCCAAAACCCAGTATGTGCTTGGTATGATTCACAGCCTTAGACTCAGGATCCAGATAATCTGAGTTCTTCTTCTCTCAGGAAACTAAGAGTAATTATGACAGCTAATGTTGAGTGAGTACAAAGTCTGCTTTTCAGGTACTAAAGCATATTCATAAAATTGCCATTTTGAATAAGTAATATGCCTTTCTACTTTATAAATAATAAAAATTGAGATACAGACATATTAGAAAACTCTTCTAAAGTCTCTTTCCTAGTAAGTAATGGAGCTAAAATGTAAACCTCCATAGTTAGGCTTAAGTTTGCAAGCCTTTAACTATTTGGTGTATTGCCTTTCATGGATTGCTAACTTGAGTAATGCTAGGGAATTGCTATACCCTGAAAACACACCTGTGATTTGGTTTAGTTCTCCAGGTCATAGACAGTCTGCTACTGACACTTCAAAACCCATGTCTTCATTCTGGTCTCCAGACTCCCCTGCCTCTTCATACCAGCTTGACTGGTACTTTCTTGGTGCCACCATTGTTCTTGCCCTCATTTCTGTTATAGCACTTATGTTCCTCCAGTTCACTTTTTATTAGTAAGATGTAATATATATTATTGAATTATAATTTATACTCAAGGAAAATAAATATTTTAAATGTGAATTTTAGTTTGTTTCGACAAGTACATGCAATATTTACCTATAGCCCACATCCTTGTAATCTAGCAAACATTTCTATCACCCCAGGACATTCCCTCATGCCCCTTCCAGTCAATTCACTCCGTTCTGATTTCTTTTACTTTATTTATTTGTTGACTTAGCTTTGTGTAGAGCTTCATATAAATGGAATCATAGTGTATGCACCCTTGTGTGCTTGTTTTTATTTCACTCAGCATAGAGATCTGGAGATTCATCCATTATTCAGTTGTTTGTTTCTTTTATTCATGAGTAGTAGTCCATTATATAATTGCATTGAAATTTGTTGAATGGATGTTGTGATACTTGTTTATTCTTCTGTTGGCATTTTTGCACTTCTTTTTTTCAATTTTATGCTTTCATGAATGAAAAGCTCGGAACCTTCTTGTGCAAATATTTTTAAGGACATAAGAAGTTAAGTTTTTATTCCACTTAGGTAAATACAGAGATGTGAAATTCATGGATCATAGGGTGGAAGTATATTTATCTTTACAGGAAACTTCCTAACCACTTTTCACACTGGTACCATTTTACGTAGTCACCAACAGTGTTTTAGAGTTCCAGTTGCTCTTAACCATCAACTCTTGTTATTGCATTCCGTTTGCATCACCCCATACATTTCTTCAAAGTTCAGTAAATAAATATCTGTATCAAATGAAGGTACTTGAACAGTTTGTGAAAAATAAACTTCTTAAACATTTTATTATTTTTGTACAAAACTATTTTGAAATACTTGCATGGTTTTCTCATGTATTTTTAGTGAACTTTTTTTTTTTTTTTTTTGACAGGCAGAGTGGTCAGTGAGAGAGAGACAGAGAGAAAGGTCTTCCTTTGCCGTTGGTTCACCCTTCAATGGCCGCCGCGGCCAGCGCACTCCGGCCGGCGCACTGCGCTGATCTGATGGCTGGAGCCAGGTGCTTCTCCTGGTCTCCCATGGGGTGCAGGGCCCAAGCACTTGGGCCATCCTCCACTGCACTCCCTGGCCACAGCAGAGGGCTGGCCTGGAAGAGGGGCAACCGGGACAGAATCCGGCGCCCTGACCGGGACTAGAACCCGGTGTGCCGGCGCCGCTAGGCGGAGGATTAGCCTAGTGAGCCGAGGCGCCGTCCTTTTAGTGAACTTTTTGAAGATCCATTATATATATGGTTTTCAAAATTTTTTGTACCAAAATAAATTTACCTTCTGTTTTCCATGTACATTTTGAAATATTATCCTACAGTTAGTATTGCTATTTCTTCTTGATGAATTGGCCATGCTATTTTAAAATATCTTTTTGTTTATGGTACTTCTGCTGTTCTGTAGTCTATTTTATATAATGTTAATGTAGACATTTTATTTTCCTATAATAATATTCATATGATGTACATTTTTACATTTTTTATCTGTAATACATCTGCCTCTCATTGTAAAGCCCACGTAAAAAATAGAGCATGTTGTTGAGTCTTGATTTCTTTTAAAATATTCAGAGTGATAATTTCTGCTACTAATGGGTATTTTTAGTCTATTTACAATGCTGTTGTATCTTACAATTTTGCTGTTTTATTCTTTTTGTCTACTAAGAGATGGACACAAGTGAATTTATACTTCCTCCCTTCATTTGTGCTGTTTTCTTTATATTCACCTTTACATATGCTATTTTTCTTTTATAATTTTAATAAATTAAGAAATAACTGTTATATTTATATATTCACCATTTTTGATGCTCTTGTGTGCATTCATGTGCATGCATTCACAAACATGTATAGATTGGAATATTCATCTAGTATAAATTCCCTTTAGCCTGAGTACTTCCTTTATTATTTCTTTTTTTTTTTGCAAAATGTTTAATTCATTTTAATTTTTGATGATAACATTTTAAGTATATAATACAGTATTGTTAATGTTAGACAACTATGATACCACAGATCTCTAAAAATTATTCCTCTTGTATAATTGAACCTTTTTATCCATTGCACAACTCCTCATTTCCAACTCCCCCCAACCCTTAGCAATCACCATTCCATTCTCTGTCTCTGAGTTTGACTGGTTTAGATATCTCATGTGAGTGGAAGAATGCAGAATCTATCCTTCAGTGACTGGCTTATTTCACTAATCATAATGTTCTCTAGATTCATATTTATTGTCATTATATGGCAAAATCTTATTTTGAAGGTTAAATTATAATCCATTATATGTATGTAATGCATTTTCTTTACTCATTCCTCTGTTGTCATACACTTAGATTGATTCTCTACCTTGACAATGGTGAAAAGAAATACAAGAGGCCGGCGCCGCGGCTCAATAGGCTAATCCTCCGCCTTGTGGCGCTGGCACACCGGGTTCTAGTCCTGGTCGGGGTGCCGGATTCTGTCCCAGTTGCCCCTCTTCTAGGCCAGCTCTCTGCTGTGGCCAGGGAGTGCAGTGGAGGATGGCCCAAGTGCTTGGGCCCTGCACCCCATGGGAGACCAGGACAAGTACCTGGCTCCTGCCATCGGATCAGCGCGGTGCGCCGGCCGCAGCACGCCGGCCGCAGCGGCCATTGTGGGGTGAACCAAAGGCAAAAGGAAGACCTTTCTCTCTGTCTCTCTCTCACTGTCCACTCTGCCTGTCAAAAAATAAAAAAAAAAGAAATACGAGAACATAATTTTCCCCCTAGAAACCTTTTATTTAAAGAATACAAACTTTATACATTTCAGTATTACAACTTTAGAAACATGGTGATTCTTTGAAATGTACCTGCACTCCCACCCTATCTCCCACCCTTCTATTGCCATTCTTATTTTTTAATAAGATCTATTTTCAGTTAACTTTATGCACATATGATTAACTTAAGAGTTCAATGTAGTATGAAAAAAAAAACTGTTCCTCAATAGTCCAAACACGGGTTGTTCAAAGTCATTGCTTCTCAAAGTGTCAATTTCACTTCTATAGATTAATTTTCAGGTTCTCTTTAAATTATCATAGGTCAGGGAGAACATATTTGTCCTTTTGGGACTGTCTTATTTCACTAAGCCCGATGTTTTCCAGTTTCATCCATTTTTGTTGCAAATGACCAGATTTCATTTTTTTTTAACCGCTGTATCCCATAATTTCTTTATCCAGTCTTTGATTCACAGGCATTTGTGTTGATTCTATATCTTAGCTATTGTGAATTGAGCTGCAATAAACATGGGGGTACAGATAACTCTTTAATTTGCTGATTTCATTTCCCTTGGGTAAATTGCCAAGAGTGGGATGGCTGGATCATATGGTAGGTCTATATTCAGATTTCTGAGGTATCTCCATATTGTCTTCCGAAGTGGCTGCACCAGTTTACATTCCCACCAACAGTGGATTAGGGTAGCTTTTTCCACACAACCTGGCCAGCATTTATTGTTTGTTGATTTCTGTATGAAAGCCATTCTAATGAGGGTGAAATGAAACCTCATTGTGGATTTGATTTGCATTTCCCTGACAGCTAGAGATGCTGAGCATTTTTTCCTGTCTGATGGCCATTTAGATTGCCTCTTTTGAAAAATGCATGTTTAAATCTTTTGCCCATTTATTAATTGGGTTGTTTCTTCTGTTGTTGTTGAGGTTCTTGATCACTTTATACATTCTGATTATTCTTTATCAGTTTCATAGTTTGCAAATAATTTTTCCCATTCTGTCAGTTGCCTCTTCACTTTCTTGAGTGTTTCTTTTGACATACAGAAACTTATCAATTTGATGTAATCCCATTTGTCAATTTTGGCTTTGGTTGCCTGTGCCTTTGGGGTCTTTCCCAGGAACTCTTTGCCTATGCCATTGTTTTGAAGGGCTTCCCTAATGTTCTCTAGTAATTTTATGGTATCAGGTCATAGATTTAGGTCTTTAGTGCATTTGGAATGGATTTTTGTGTAAGGTGTAAGGTAGGGGTCTTGTTTTATGCTTCCGAATGTGGAGATCCAGTTTTCCCAGCACCATTTTTTGAAGAGACTGTCCTTGCTCCAGGGATTAATTTAAGTTCCTGTGTCAAAGATAAGTTGTTTGTAGATGCATAGTGTTTCTGTTCTTTTCCATTGGTGTATCCATCTGTTTTTGTACCAGTACCAGACTGTTTTGATTATAACTGCTCTGTGGTATGTCTTGAAATCAGGTATTATGATGCCTCCTGCTTTGTTTTTGTTGTATATGATTGCTTTAGCTATTCAGGGTTTCCTGTGTTTCCATATGAATTTCAGCAATATTTTTTCTATATCTGAGAATAATGTCCTTTGTATTTTGATTGGTACTGTACTGAACCTGTAAATTGCTTTCAATAATATGGATATTTTGATTATATAGATTCTAATAATCCATGACCATGGAATATTTTTCCATTTTTTTGCTATCTTCTATTTCTTTCTTTAATGTTTTATAATTCTCATCTTAGAGAACTTTGACATCCTTGGTTAAATTTATTTCAAGGCCTTTGGTCTATAGTATCGCTTAACTCTGTTGTTTCCTTGCTGATTCTCTGGTTGATTTGCCCATTGCTGAAAGTGGGATATAGAAGTCCCCCATTACTGTTGTATTGGAGTCTTGTCTTTCTTTAAATTCATTAACATTTCTTTTAAATATCCTGGTGCCCTATAATTCGGTGCATATATATTTATGATAGTCACATCTTCCTGTTGAATTGATCCCTTAGTCTTTACATAGCCTATATTATCTGATATCAGGATGCCTACACCAGCTCTTTTTTGGTTTCTTTTTGCATGGAATATCTTTTTTTTTTTTTTTTTTTGACAGGCAGAGTGGACAGTGAGAGAGAGAGACAGAGAGAAAGGTCTTCCTTTGCCGTTGGTTCACCCTCCAATGGCCGCCGCGGCCAGCGCGCTGCGGCCGGCGCACCGCGCTGATCCGATGGCAGGAGCCAGGAGCCAGGTGCTTTTCCTGGTCTCCCATGGGGTGCAGGGCCCAAGCACCTGGGCCATCCTCCACTGCACTCCCTGGCCACAGCAGAGGGCTGGCCTGGAAGAGGGGCACCGGGACAGAATCCGGCGCCCCGACCGGGACTAGAACCCGGTGTGCCGGCGCCGCTAGGCGGAGGATTAGCCTAGTGAGCCGCGGCGCCGGCCTGCATGGAATATCTTTTTCCATCCTTTCACTTTCAGTCTTTGTGTTTCTTTATTGGTAAGATGTGTTTCTTGTAGGCAGTAAATGGATGGGTTTTGTTTTTTCATCCATTTTGCCAGTCTATATCTTTTTTAAAAAACTTTTATTTAATAAATATAATTTCCAAAGTACAAGTTTTGAATTATAGTAGTTTTTCCCCCTATAATCTCCCTCCACTCGCAACCATCCCATCTCCCACTCCTTCTCCCATCCCATTCTTCATCAAGATTCATTTTCAGTTATCTTTATATACAGAAGATCAACTTAGTATATACTAAGTAAAGATTTCAACAGACTGCACCCACAAAGACACACAAAGTGTAGAGTACTGTTTGGGTAGCAGTTTTACCGTTAATTCACATAGTACAACACATCAAGGACAGAGGTCCAAAATGGGGAGTAGGTGCACAGTGACTCCTGTTGTTGACTGAACAATTGACACTCTTATTTATGATGTCAGTAATCACCCGAGGCTCTTGTCATGAGCTGCCAAGGCTATGGAAGCATCTTGAGTTCACCAACTCCGATCTTGTTTAGACAAGGCCATAGTCAAAGTGGAAGTTCTCTCCACCCTTCAGAGAAAGTTACCTCCTTCTTTGATGGCCCATTCTTTCCACTGGAATGTCACTCAAAAAGACCTTTCATTTAGGTCATATTTTTTTTTTCCCCCCAGTGTCTTGGCTTTCCATGCCTGCGAAGCTCTCATGGGGTTTTTAGCCTGATCCAAATGCCCTAAGGGCTGATTCTGAGGCCAGAGTCCTATTTAGGGCATTTGCCATTCTATGAGTCTGCTGTGTAACCTGCTTCCCATGTTGGATCATTCTCTCCTTCTTAATTCTATCAATTATTATTTGTAGACACTGGTCTTATTTATGTAGTCCCTTTGACACGTAATCCTGCCTTTTTATCAATTATGAACTTAAACTGATCACTTTAACAAGTAAGATGGCATTGGTACATGCCACCTTGATGGGACTGAATTGGAATCCCCTGGCACATTTCTAGCTCTACCATTAGAAGTAAGTCTGAGTGAGCATGTGCCGAACTGTACATCTCTTTCCTTTCTTATTCCCACTCTTATATTTAACAGGGATCACTTTTCAGTTAAATTTAAATGACTAAGAATAATTGTGTGTTAATTAAAGAGTTCAACAAATGGTATTAAGTAGAACAAAAAAAATACTAAAAGGAATAAAGTAGTAAGTTGTTCCTTGACAGGCAGGACAAGGGCTGATCAAGTCATTGTTTCTCATAGTGTCCATTTCACTTCAACAGGTTTCTTTTTTGGTGCTCAGTTAGTTGTCACCGATCAGAGAGAACATATGATATTTGTCCCTCTGGGACTGGCTTAATTCACTCAGCATGATGTTTTCCAGGTTCCTCCATTTTGTTGCAAATGACCAGATTTCATTTTTTTTTTACCGCTGTATAGTATTCTATAGAGTACATGTCCCATAATTTCTTTATCCAGTCTACTGTTGATGGGTATTTAGGTTGATTCCATGTCTTAGCTATTGTGAATTGAGCTGCAATAAACATTGAGGTGCAGACAACACTTTTATTTGCCAATTTAATTTCCTTTGGGTAAATTCCAAGGAGTGGGATGGCTGGGTTGAATGGTAGGGTTATATTCAGGTTTCTGAGGAATCTCCAGACTGACTTCCATAGTGGCTTTACCAGTTTGCATTTCCACCAACAGTGGGTTAGTGTCCCTTTTCCCCCACATCCTCGCCAGCATCTATTGTTGGTAGATTTCTGTATATGAGCCATTCTAACTGGGGTGAGGTGAAACCTCATTGTGGTTTTGATTTACATTTCCCTGATGGCTAGTGATCCTGAACATTTTTTCATGTGTCTGTTGGCCATTTGGATTTCCTCTTTTGAAAAATGTCTTTTGAAAAAGGTCCTTGGCCCATCTCTTTTTTTTTTTTTTTTTTTGACAGGCAGAGTGGACAGTGAGAGAGAGAGACAGAGAGAAAGGTCTTCCTTTTGCCGTAGGTTCACCCTCCAATGGCCGCCGCGGCCGGCGCGCTGCGGCCGGCGCACCGCGCTGATCCGATGGCAGGAGCCAGGAGCCAGGTGCTTTTCCTGGTCTCCCATGGGGTGCAGGGTCCAAGCACCTGGGCCATCCTCCACTGCACTCCCTGGCCACAGCAGAGGGCTAGCCTGGAAGAGGGGCAACCGGGACAGAATCCGGCGCCCTGACCGGGACTAGAACCCGGTGTGCTGGCGCCGCTAGGTGGAGGATTAGCCTATTGAGCCGCGGCGCCGGCTTGGCCCATCTCTTAAGTGGGTTGTTTTTTTTTTTTTTTTTTTTTTTTTTTTTTTGTGGAGTTTCTTGATCTCTTTGTAGATTCTGGTTATCAATCCTTTATCTGTAGCATAATTTGTGAATATTTTTTCCCATTCTGTCGGTTGTCTCTTCACTCTCCTGACTGTTTTGCAGTACAGAAACTTCTCAATTTGATGTAATCCCAAATGTTAATTTTGGCTTTGACTGCCTGTGCCACCAGGGTCTTTTCCAAGAAGTCTTTGCCTGTGCCAATATCTTGCAGGGTTTCTCCAATGTTCTCTAATGATTTGATGGTGTTGGGTCATAGATTTAGATCTTTAATCCATGTTGAGTGGATTTTTGTGTAAGGTGAAAGGTAGGGGTCTTGCTTCATGCTTCTGCACATGGAAATGCAGTTTTCCCAGCACCATTTGTTGTCATTGCTCCAGGAATTGGTTTTAGATCCTTGATCAAATATATGTTGGCTGTAGATGTTTGGATTGATTTCTGGTGTTTCTATTCTGTTCCGTTGGTCTATCCATCTGTTTCTGTACCAGCACCATGTCGTTTTGATTACAACTGCCCTGTAGTATGTCCTGAAATCTGGTATTGTGATGCCTCTGGCTTTGTTTCTGTTGTACAAGATTTCTTTAGCTATTCGAGGTCTCTTGTGTCTCCATACAAATTTCAGCATCATTTTTTCTAGATCTGAGAAGAATGTCTTTGATATTTTTGTTGGTATTGCATTGAATGTATAAATTGCTTTTGGGAGAATGGACATTTTGATGATATTGATTCTTCCAAAGCATGAGCATAGAAGATTTTTCCATTTTTTGGTATCCTCTTCTATTTCTTTCTTTAAGACTTTGTAATTCTCATTGTAGAGATCTTCAACGTCCTTGGTTACATTTATTCCAAAGTATTTGATTGTTTTTGTAGCTATTGTGAATGGGATCGATCTTAGCAGTTCTTCCTCAGCCATGGCATTGTCTGTGTATACAAAGGCTGTTGATTTTTGTGCATTGATTTTATATCCCGCTACTTTGCCAAACTCTTCTTTGAGTTCCAATAGTCTCTTAGTAGAGTTCTTTGGATCCCCTAAATAAAGAATCATATCATCTGCAAAGAGGGATAGTTTGAGTTCTTCCTTCCCAATTTGTATCCTTTTAATTTCTTTTTCTTGCCTAATGGCTCTGGCTAAAACTTCCAGTACTATTTGAATAGCAATGGTGAGAGTGGGCATCCCTGTGCCAGTCTGTATCTTTACTGGAGCGTTTATGGCATTTATATTCAAGGTGACTATTGATATGTAATGACTTTGTTCTGCCATTTTCCCAAAAATATTCCTATTGTTTACTTTGGATTTCCTTGGTACTTGTACTGGGAGATTTTCTGCTTTCACTTTTCATAGTGCTGACAATGTTTCTGTGTTTCTGTTTGTAGCACATACTTAAGCATCTTTTATAAGGCTGGATGAATGGTGATAAATTCTTTCCATTTCTTTCTGTTATGGATGATCTTCATTTCACTTTCATTCATAAATGAGAACTTTGCAGGGTACAGTATTCTGGGTTGACAGCTTTTTTCTCTTATGACTTAGACTATATCTCACCATTCTCTCCTAGCCTTAGGGTTTCTGATGAGAATTTAGCTGTGAATCTAATTGGAGATCTTGTGAACGTAATCTGGGATTTCTCTCATGCACATTTTAGAGTATTTTCTTTATGTTTTACTGTGGAGAATTTAACAACAATGTGTTGTGTCAAAGATCTTTTCTGGTCATGTCTAGTAGTTCTATGTGCTTGCTGTAGTTTGACATCCCTCTCTTTAGGGAAATTAGGGAAGTTTGCTGTAATTATTTCACTGAAAAGGCCTTCTAATCCATTCTCTTCCTACATCTTCAGGAACTCCTAAGACCCATATATTGGATATATGTATCCCATATATCCATTCATCTCCAACACTGCTTTTTAGTTTTCTAATTTACTCTTCTTCTTCTTCTTTTTTTTTTTTTTTTTTTGGTCTGACTGTAAACTTTCCAGCGATTTGTTTTCTAACTGAAATATACTTTCTTCTACTTCACTGAGTCTGTGTTAAGGCTTTCCATCACACTTTTTATTTGTTCTATTGAATTCTTCATTTCTAAGATTTCATTTTGATTTCTCTTTATGATCCCAATTTCATATTAGAAATTTTCATTCATGTCACATGCAGATTTCATTAGTTCATGCATTTGCTTCTGATTACTTTTAAGTAATCCTATGATCAATTTGAATTCCATTTCTGGTATTTCTTCAGTCTGAATTTTCATCTTCACATTCTAGTATTGAAGTGTTGAGTTCTTTTGGGGGTGTCATGTTGTCTTCCTTTTCCTTGTTTCTTCAATTGCTGTACTTATTATCTGGCATCTGTGGAGATACTTGTTGGTTTCTTTGCTGTTTTGTTTTTTCCCTGTAATGTCTTTTATCTTTTGACAATTCATCTGTGGCTTAGTGGAATGTCTGCTTTTTTAGTGAATACCTAAAGGTGTGTGGTAGGTGTGGTCAGGAAGTTCTGTTCAGTGTTCCAGGGTGAATGGAGTGTCCAAGGTGACACCTAGGTTGGGCGTAGTAAATCTTTTTTTTTTTTTTTAAATCAGAGGGGTTTGTTTTGCTCACCTCCTTTCCTCATAGAAGACCAGTGCCTGAGCAGTAGTCCCAGTGGGTATAATATTTGTCCACACTGCCACAGAGCCACAAGAAGGATTTGTGCAGTCCTTGGTGTAAGCACAGGTCTTGCAGCAATGACCCTCTGCAGAGAATCAGGGAGCCCCAAGCATGTGGAGCCCTCCACAGTGACTGCCCAAGTCCTAGGCACATGCTATGCACTTCCATGCAGCCATAGTGTTTTTACAGTCTTAGCACATAAGCCTCCCATAGTCACAAGCACCCAGCCTCCTGTCAGTTCTTCCAGCCAGACTCAGGTGTCTATGCTTGGCTGGTTGCTAGGTGCACAGACACAAGCTGGTACAGCTGTTAGGTATGTCCCAAGTGGCATTTGCTCTCTCTTGTCTCATTATAGGATGTCAGAACAGGGTGACAGGGGAAAGAGAAACATACCCTCTTTTCTTCTTTAGTTTGGCAGGTATTCTGTCCCCCACAGGGCTCCAAGCTGGACTCATGCCAGGCTCTTCCAGCAGCATTATTGTCAGTGGCTTGGGCTGCTGCAGTCTGGTCTCACCTCCCTCTCCAGAGCTGGTGCTGAGTCTCTTGACTGCTGTGGTTCTGAGTTGCATCCACACCCTCCTTGTAGGTCCACAATGTCCCTGTAATTTGTATGGAGTTTCCTCTGCCATTTTCTCCCTGACTCTTCCCTGAGCCTGCATTTTCTTTACTTGTTGTAAGCTATCTTCCCCTAGCCTAGAGAAGTAAGCTCCCTGCCTATCCCAGCATCTTGACTCTCCCCACAAGAACATATTTCATGTATCACATGGTGAGAGTCAGCCTGTCGCCATCCTGCTCAGGAGGACAGCCTGGGGGTACATCTGGACTCAGAAGGAACATTGAATATGAAGCTCATCCTGAGGCATAGAACACGAGGGAGGCAGCTAGCTGTAGCAGAGGCACTGCCTGTGTCAGAGGACTTGTAATCGGACTGAAGCTTCCAAGCAGCCCTCAAGGCACCCACGAGAAAACATTATCCTTTGCGCTTTTGCCTAGGGCCTGAGGACATAAAGCCATGTACTCAAGCAAAACTTCCTTTGCTCTCCTCTTTTTCTTGCTGGTACTCTCTCTTTGATCATGTGGTTAGAACAGAAGCTAGTGAGTGAGGGCTGAGATTGAAGAACAAGAAGATGCACCATTATCTGAGGAAAGCTGTACACCTAGCCCTAGACGAGCATTGGGCAGTAGGAGAAGTGTAGTTGTGAATGAAGATTGACAGGTGCCTTGGCCAAGCTTGATGAAGACTGTGTTTTGTGACGATACAACTGGAGAACCAAAAGAGTGAAATGAAAGTCGTGACTTCTGACTCTTTCTTAAAATTTTCTCTTCTAATTTGGATACCAAGAAATGGAAAAATCTTCCATGCTCATGGATTGGAAGAATCAATATCATCAAAATGTCCATTCTCCCAAAAGCAATTTATAGATTCAATGCAATACCAATCAAGATACCGAAGACCTTCTTCTCAGATCTGGAAAAAATGGTGCTGAAATTTATATGGAGGCACAAGAGACCTCGAATAGCTAAAGCAATCTTGTACAACAAAAACAAAGCCGGAGGCATCACAATACCAGATTTCAGGACATACTACAGGGCAGTTGTAATCAAAACAGCATGGTACTGGTACAGAAACAGATGGATAGACCAATGGAACAGAATTGAAACACCAGAAATCAACCCAAACATCTACAGCCAACTTATATTTGATCAAGGATCTAAAACTAATTCCTGGAGCAAGGACAGTCTATTCAATAAATGGTGCTGGGAAAATTGGATTTCCACATGCAGAATCATGAAGCAAGACCCCTACCTTACACCTTACACAAAAATCCACTCAACATGGATTAAAGACCTAAATCTACGACCTGACACCATCAAGTTACTAGAGAACATTGGAGAAACCCTTCAAGATATTGGCACAGGCAAAGAGTTTCTGGAAAAGACCCGGGAGGCACAGGCAGTCAAAGCCAAAATTAACTATTGGGATTGCATCAAATTGAGAAGTTTCTGTACTGCAAAAGAAACAGTCAGGAGAGTGAAGAGACAACCGACAGAATGGGAAAAAATATTTGCAAACTATGCAACAGATAAAGGGTTAATAACCAGAATCTACAAAGAGATCAAGAAACTCCACAAAAACAAAACCAACAACCCAATTAGGAGATGGGCCAAGGACCTCAATAGACATTTTTCAAAAGAGGAAATCCAAATGGCCAACAGGCACATGAAAAAATGTTCAAGGTCATTAGCAATCAGAGAAATGCAAATCAAAACCACAATGAGGTTCCACCTCACCCCGGTTAGAATGGCTCACATTCAGAAATCTACCAACAACAGATGCTGGCGAGGATGTGGGGAAAAAGGGACACTAGCCCACTGTTGGTGGGAATGCAGACTGGTCAAGCCACTATGGAGGTCAGTCTGGAGATTCCTCAGAAACCTGAAGATAGCCCTACCGTTCGACCCAGCCATCCCACTCCTTGGAATTTACCCAAAGGAATTTAAATTGGCAAACAAAAAAGCGGTCTGCACCCTAATGTTTATTGCAGCTCAATTCACAATAGCTAAGACCTGGAACCAACCTAAATGCCCATCAACGGTAGACTGGATAAAGAAATTATGGGATATGTACTCTTTAGAATACTATACCGCAGTAAGAAACAACGAAATCCAGTCATTTGCAACAAAATGGAGGAATCTGGAACACATCATGCTGAGTGAAATAAGCCAGTCCCAAAGGGACAAATACCATATGTTCTCCCTGATCGGTGACAACTGACTGAACACCAAAAAGGAAACCTGTTGAAGTGGAATGGACACTATGGGAAACGGTGACCTGATCAGCATAGCCCTGACTGTTAATGAACAACTTAATACATTATCCCTCTTAGTAGTTTTTTTGTCTGTTCTACTTAATATGACCGGTTTAATTCTGTAATTAATCCACAGTTATTCTTAAGTGTTGAAACTTAACTGAAATGTGATCCCTGTTAAACATAAGAGTAGGAATAAGAGAGGGAAGAGATATATAATTTGGGACATGCTCAAGCTGACTTGCCCCAAATGGTAGAGTTAGAAACATACCAGGGGACTCCAATTTAATCCCATCAAGGTGGCATGTACCAATGCCATCTCACTAGTCCAAGTGATCAATTTCAGTTCACAATTGATCATAATGAAAGGACTACGAGTCAAAGGGAGCACATAAGCAAGTCTAGTACCTGCTAACACTAACCGATAGAATAAATAAAGGGGAGAGTGATCCAACATGGGAAGTGAGATACTCAGCAGACTCATAGAATGGCAGATGTCCTAAATAGCACTCTGGCCTCAGAATCAGCCCTAAAGGCATTCAGATCTGGCTGAAAAGCCCATGAGAGTATTTCAGGCATGGAAAGCCAAGACACTCTGGCAAAAGATCTCTGTGAGTGAGATCTCAGTGGAAAGAACAGGTCATCAAAGAAGGAGGTACCTTTCTCTGAAGGGAGGAGAGAACCTCCACTTTGACTATGACCTTGTCTAAACAAGATAAGAGTCGGAGAACTCAGAGGGCTTCCATAGCCTTGGAAACTCATGACTGGAGCATAGGGAGATTACTGATGCCATAGACAGGAGTGTCAATTTGTAAAGTCAACAACAGGAGTCACTGTGCACTTACTCCTCATGTAGGATCTCTGTCCTTAATGTGCTGTGCATTGAGATTTAATGCTATAACGAGTACTCAAATAATATAT